>NW_006921785.1:1957906-1978649 GCF_000298275.1 Orycteropus afer afer
CTTTTTTCTGCCATGACTGTTCTCTCCAAGGAGAGTATCTACCTCAGGTAAATGTTCAACTCCTATACCTGTTTTTTGTTTGCCTGGAAGCCAGTGGTGTGCCTTCAATTCCAGACCTGAAGGGCAGCTAGGGGCCATAGTCTCAGTGGTTCCACCAGGCTCTATTGGACCATCAAACCTGGTCCCCCCTTTACTGAACATTACGTCTTAAAAACA
Source organism: Orycteropus afer afer (assembly GCF_000298275.1). Taxonomy (NCBI): domain Eukaryota; kingdom Metazoa; phylum Chordata; class Mammalia; order Tubulidentata; family Orycteropodidae; genus Orycteropus; species Orycteropus afer. Next base: position 1,958,123 of record NW_006921785.1, read on the forward strand.
AAACAAAACCAAAAAAAACCCCACTTTATTGTAATTTGGGTGGGTTTTCCATTCAACAAAATTCATACACATTTTGATTCGTGACATTGATTTCAGTCCATCCACAATGTAACAGCATTCTTCCCTGTGTTTACTGTTTCCATTCATCCTTCTTTCCTATCCCTTCAGGCCTTCTGAGCTTTACCCCTGGACAAATGCTGCCCTTTTGATCTTGTAAACTGTTGGAAAGAGGCAAGAAAGGAAACAAGGAAAAAGGGAAGTGTCAGAGTGGGATTAGTGCTGCTAATATTCCTGTCTCTTTTCCTCTTTAAGAAATTCTGTGACTAGGATCTGGGCCTGAGGGAAATCTCCAGGTGTAAAACCTACAAGGTGTTCTAAATTGTTTCACTCTGTATCTTTTATCATCTCTTACCTCAATGTGCTCCTTTGTTTATTGTTGTTAGATGCCACTGAGCTGTTTCCGACTCATAGCAACCGTGAGTACAACAGGATGAGACACTGCCTGGTCCTGTACCATCCTCACAGTTGTCCTTACGTTTGAGCCCATTATCGCAGCTACTGTGTCAAACCATCTCATGAGGCTATTACCTTTTTTGCTGAACCTCTTCTTTACCAAGCATAATGTCTTTCTCCAGGGTCCCTCCTAATAACATGTCCAAATTATGTGAGACAAAGTCTTGCAATCCTCTCATCAAAGGATTATGTTGGCTGTACTTCTTCCAAAGCACATTTGTTCGTTCTTCTAGCAGTCCATCACTCACTGCTATTGAGTCAGATCCAACTCATGACGATCCCTCCTTTGGTTTCCAAGGTGGTATCACTACTGAAGTAGATTGTCCAATCTTCCTTCTGAGGAGTGGCTTGTGGGTTTGAACCACAAGCCTTCTGGTTACCAGTCAAGTGTCTTAGGGCCTATGCCATGTATTCAATTCTTCCCCAATTTCACAATTCAAAGGCATCAATTCTTTGATCTTCCTTATTCATAGCCCAGCTTTCATATGGAGCATTTTAGTCCTCAGAGTGACATCTTTGCTTTTCAACACTTTTAAGAGGTATTTTGCAGCAGATTTGCCCAAGGCAATACACCATTTTATTTCTTGAATGCTGCTTCCATGGACATTGATTGTGGATCCAAGTAAAATGAAATTTTTGACAACTTCAGTCTTTTCTCCTTTTATCATGATGTGGCTTATTGGGCCAGTTGGGAGTATTTATGTTTTCTTTACATTGAGGTATAAGGTGCTCTGGTGGTATAGTGGGTAAGGCATTTGGCTGCTAACCAGAAGGGTGGAAGTTCAAACCCACCAGCTGCTCTATGGGGGAAGATGTGACAATCTACTTCTGTAAATATTTGCAGCCTTGGAAACTCAGTGGGGTTGGTCACTGTAAGTCAGAATTGACTCAATGGCGTGGGTTTGGTTTTTGGTATGTTGAAGTGTAATCCATACTGAAGGCTGTCATTTTTCATCTTTATCAGTAAGTGCTTAAAGTCTTCTTCATTTTCAGCAAGCAAGGTTGTGTCATCTTGCATATTGCAGGTTGTTAATGAGTCTTCCTCCAAACCTGATGCACGTTCTTTTTCATACAGTCTAGCTTCTCAGATTGTCTGCTCAGCATACAAGATGAGTAAATATGAAGAAAGGATACAACCCTGGCACACACCTTTCCTCTTTTTAAACCATGCAGTGTCCCCTTATTCTGTTTTAGTGACTGCCTTTTGGTCTGCATACAGGTTCTTCACAAGCACAATTAAGTGTTCTGTAATTCCCATTCTTTGCAATATTACCCATAATTTGTTGTTATCCACACAGTTGAATGTATTTGCATAATCAATAAAATACAAGTAAATGTCTTTCTACTATTCTCTGCTTTCAGCCATTATCTAACTGACATCATGAATGATATCCTTGATTCCAAGTCCTCTTTGGATCTGGCTTGAATTTTTGGCAGTTCCCTGTTAATGTACTGCAACAACCGCTGTTGAATTATTTTCATCAAGATTTTACTTTCTTGTGATATTAATATTATTTGATAATTTCCACGTTCCTTTTTTCTGCTTCTTTGCTTAGAATCTTAGTATTGATTCCTCAGTTGGACTTTGTATGGCATTTTGTATTGGTTTTAGATGCTCTGTTTTTGAGTCACCCTGTAATCTGTGATTCAGCACCACTTGCCTCACCTCTAAACAACACTCTTCTAGATTTTTAGAAAGGAAGAGATTGAAATTATAAAAAAGAAATGACAAAATAGATGACTTACTACCTCCTTGTTACCTAAAGCTATTTAATGTATTTGCAGAATCACAATGATTATGATTGCCATGATCAATAGCAGCTTAAATGGCATAACAAGCTCAGTTTTATTACTATAGCTATAGGTGTAATCATATAGATCATATCACTGTATGAGAAACAGCACCCAATCCAACTGACTTCCTACTGACTGAAATCCTGCTCAGAAAAGCTGTCCTTACAGGGGAATGCCATTAATGCTCACCCAAGTGAGAAAAATCTATATCATGATGGGGAAATAGCTATACAAGCAGATGTTTGCTAATTATTTTCAAATGAAATTGACTAGACTGAGTTTTAAGCAAAGATAATCTGTGAGGGTAAAATGAAGCTGATTTTAGATTTTTCTAAGTGGGGGTAATAAAACCATCTAAAGTATTTGTCATTGCCTCTGTATGCAATCCTTGCCCCAGTTCTTTAGTCTCAGCCTATGTTCCTGCCTTTTTCCATGGGAATTGTGTTTAATGTCCCTATGACTGGGCACTGGTCAGCTGGAGAATTCTCCAGGCCTCATTTTCATACCTCCCACTCTGTGCTCCTGTCTGTGAGCCATTCCTCATCAGAGCTCCCTCTTCTTGGCCTGCTAAGTTTGAATTTGGTATAAAATAGAGTAGGATTTTCCACCAGAGGATGCCTTCAGGAATCTGAGAAATTATTTGAAACTGTAGGTTCCTTTATGAAAGGTTTGAGCAAGAACCCAGCAATTTTGACAGAGCAAGCCTCAACTCTTCCTGGAATATCAGTTAATTCTGGAAAAGCACAGACTGCATTCTTTACAGGAAAAGTCAGTAAAAACACAAAACCTGTGCAAAATTAAAGCTGTAATTCAAAGGAAATGGACCACATAAAGAATCAGAATTGCTCTCCACCTAAAACAGATGGACTGGAAGAAACACATTTATAAAATATTTTATTTATGTTCTCAACAAAATTCAAAGGGGTGCTCTACTCTAAAGCTAAAACAAATAATGCTAAAGGAGGAACAATCTGTTATCAGGTAGAATTGTATGGAGGTGAAATTTTTATTTCCACATTAAAAACAACAATGAAGACAATAATACAAAATGGATACTGCTAAATAGTGCATTTCTGAGATGTTAAGGCAAAGGCAATAATAATCTTTTCTCTTGACCTCAAACGAAACTTGGTATGACATAGAATTTGAGAGATATAATCTTTTTCCTTCATAACTCTGTTGACATTGTTCCAAAAGATATATAAAACATTCATAGAAAACAATGTAAGGAACAGTGAAACTAAAAAGGCATAGTAACCAAAGAACAGTTTATAGATGCCTTAGCCTTGGAAAGCATAGGCTTGAACAAGGACTTTTGTGCAAGTAGTTTATTTGGGGGGCTGAACTCAAGGGCAAGGAGTGAAGAACTGCATGGATTGAAATAGGGGTGGAGGACAGTCCAATACAAATATGTGCAATTGAGTTTCTCACTGCCATGGGCTGGGGCAAACAATGAGCATGCTTGCTGCTAAACAAAAGATTGGCAATTCTAGTCCATTCAGAATTACTTTGAAAGTGAGCTACCTCCCCAAAATGAGCCATTGAAAACACTCTGGAGCAATACTCTGACACACGTGAGGTTGCCAAGAGTAAGAATACTTGAAAGCAACTGGAAGAGAGAAAGAGACGCTACCACTAGCCTGAGTTTCAGCCCACTGGGATGTGCCAAGGAGTGCGAAGAAGTCTATCAGAATCATCCAGTCAAGGATTATTGGGGAGAAGCTTCTATCATTGTCTTTCATACTTTATTGGTTGAATATTGCCCAGGGCCACTAACTCACCAGCACTTCTCAGTTGGGTGTACCTGCCTGCCAAGTGAAGTCTCACTATGCTCCAATCTACAGAGACTGAGACCGCCTAGTGCAGAAACACAGCATGCGTTTGAGTGACCTCTTGTCAATGTCAAATTCATCACCTGCATGGTACTGCTACAGCTGGACTCACAGGTTAAGTTGAAAGGCTCCTGATGTAACAAAATATGCAATTATATGAGAAAAATACACATGAAAAGTGTTCACGCCAGTATTCATCAAGGTAATGCAAATCACAATCCTGAATATCTTTTCCTATGATAAATTTAAAATAGTTTTTGAAATTCATAATTCTTAATGTTTAAAGATGTGGTGAGATGAAAGGTTTTTACTCCCTACTGCTGATAGAAATATATTTTATAAACTTTCTTAATGTTATAGATCATGAATCTTCATACCCTGAAGTTAGCTCCTCCAATATCTATTCCCCCTCCTTCCTTACTAACAGAACCCAGTTTTTTTGTTTGGTTTGTTTGTTTATTTCATTATGTTTTTTTGGAGAGTACAGCAATGTGCCCAGCCCTAGGCTAAGGGCCATAACTGGTTCAAGCCAATTCTGAAAATTGTTTTCTTTGTTTTCCTAACATCGTTTGCAAATAATTTTGACCAGGTTACCTAATTGTAGCCAGTGATAGAAAGGGGATCTGCAGTGAGCCTCCAGAACATCTTTTGCTTTCTTGATTAAAAAAAGACAGATGGAGCTGGTAAGCCCCCTCCCCCATCATTTCCTGCTAATTTCCAATATTCATCAAAGACTCTCAGCTCCGACTGTTTCGCTCTCTTCCTTTGCAGAGTAGACAGGGTCTGTCTCTTTGATATAGACCTAACCTGGTCTCTATCTTTTTTTTTTCCCCATCCCTCTAGAATTGCAACTGAATCATAAATTATGCTGGGGCCTGCCTTGAAGATCTGGCCATTGTTTTCTCTCTTTCTGAAAATACATACTGTTTCCTGGATTTAAATTGAAGGTGAGGAAATTAGGGGTCCCATTCTGACCTTAAGTCTAGACCACATGATCCATCACAGCTTACCAGGACAGCCCTATTATTGGGAGTCAATAAGTTCACACATACCTATAAATAAAGCAGTATTTAGTTTCCCATTCTTTTTAATGTGTGTGTGTGTGTGTGTGTGTGTGTCTAGTTTTATCACTGGGGAATGCTATAGGTAGAAGTGAGCAGGACAAAATAGCATTTGAGCATTTCTTAATTTGGGGCTAAAAATTGCATAACAATTTCTACCTTGACTTCAATCTGATTTCTAGGAAGTCACAGCTCACATAGCACTTACCAATTTTTTTACACTCCTCCTCAGCCAGCATGAATGAGAGTCTTCTTGAGAATAAAACTCTTGAAGAGATGGGTCTGGACTGAAAAAAGATTGTCTGTTCTTATAAGGCACTGATTAGTTGCATTTTTATACTGTTGGTGAAAAGTACAGTACTTTTTCTAAGAATCATGACTCCACTTCCATTAAAATTCTGTACGGGAATTGTTAGCCTTCATAGAGATAAAAGATATATTTTTTGTTTTGTATATTTTGTTTTTAGGAGCTCTGGTAGCATAGTGGCTAAAGCACTTGACTGTTAACCAGAAGGCTGGCGGTTCCAACCCACCAGCCACTCCTCGGAAGGAAGGTTGGGCAATCCTACTTCTGTAGTGATACTGCCTCAGAAACCCAAGGAGGGGTCGCTATGAGTTGGGGCCGACTCGACGGCACATAACAACAACAGCATATTTTGTTTTTAATGTGGTATATAGCCTTAGCAAAACTTCATTAAGCAACTCCTAAATCCAGACCTTAAAATTGTTTAGCAGCTTAATATCCATCAATTCATTCATTCAACAAACATTTCCTGAGAACATACAATGCACCAGGCCATTGCTAGACTCTGGGGACATAAAATTGGGTAATCCATGACCCAATACCAAAGGAGATAATATTTGGGTGGAGGAACAAGACACTTAAACAAATAGTTACAATATGATGTAATATTGGGGGATGCATTCAAATTTGTCTCTCCCAAGATTTCCTTGTTTTATAAAATCCCTCAAATCCTTAAATACAGCTCAAATCCTACTTTCCCCAAGAACCCTTGCATGACCTGTTCATTCAAAATAGATGTCTCCTTCTCTCTCCCTCTTAGCTTATATATTATCTAATAGTTATGTTTGCATAAAATGCACAAAACTTAATTATGCTCATGAAGAAACTTTACATAGACAGAGAAGCAGTCATTCATAAAGAGCAAGGGGGTACTATATGGTTTCAAATCAGGAAAGTTGTGTCAGGGTTGTATCCTTTCACCATATTTATTCAATTTGTATACCAGGAGTGTGTGTCCTTCGGTGTCTCACTCAGCAATATGTGTCTCTTTCCCAGTAGCATGTGTCTCTCAGGAGTGGTAGCACATCTTCCTCAACCAGCAGTCAGAAAGAGTTCTGCCTCTAGGAGGCCTCCTTTTGAGCCTGGCAGAGTGGCCAAACTAACCAATCATAGCATCAGAATTCTGAGCACCTGAGAGAGTGCAAATTTCCCAGAACATTACTTTGTGCTGCTCACAACAGAAATACCCCAGGTGGATGATTTTTACAATCAGGAGCTCCTCAGTTGCTCACGGCAATTTCCACCACTGAGTTAACAAAGATTTATGGCTAGAAAAGTCATACCAGATAATTTGCTACACCGCAGTGAGAATGCTAGCTGACTATGATTATAACAATTTAGTCTCATCTCTGGGCCTCAATTTGAAGTGAGGTTTAGTTTGAGTCCATTTTGTGAAGGAGACTTAAAATTTAAAAAGAAATCTAAATCAATAATTCTGTTAATAAAACAATGAAAGTATGTTATGGAAAAATTAATAAGGTCTAAAATGTATCATAACAAATTATGGATAACATTGCCAAAAATGGAAATTCCAGAACATTTTATTGTTCTCATGAGGAAACTGTACATCGATCAAGAGGCTGTCATTCAAAGAGAACAAGGGGATACTGCATGGTTTATAATCAGGAAAGATGTTGTGGTGTAGTGAATTACATGGCATGGCTTTTCTAGCCATAGTCTTTGTAACTTCCACTTTGCATTGAGCAACTGAGCAGCTACTTGTTAAAGTCATCCACCTGGGACAGCATGAAATAATCTTATGGGAAAGTTCACTTTCTCTCAGATGTGTTGAACTCTGATATTGAGATTGGTTGGTTTTGCCAATCTGCCAGGCTCAAAATGAGCCCTCCTAGAAGAAGAAGGAAGCTCTCTGATTACCAGCTGAGAGAGACACGCTGCTGAAAGAAAGAGATGTGTGGCTGAGAGAGAGAGAGACAGATGTGGCTGAGAGAGAGAAATGGCTGAGAGAGAGAGAGACACCTAACTGAGAGATGACAGCAGTGGGACCAAGAGGCATGAAACAGAGCAGCAGGCTTACCTGGCCCACAGAGGCAGAGGCCAGGCCAAGAGGCCAGGGGCCAAAGAGATGTGTCCAAGGGCACAGCAGACAGAAGACTGTCCTAACTGAGGAACTATATCCTGAATGTGTTCCTAAACTTGAATTGTAGCCTGTTGCTTCCGTAATAAACCCTGTGAATTTTGTGTGGCCACTGTAGTGAATTACCAAACCCAGCAGAGAAGGTGTGGGAGGGATGGTTAGTAAGAGGCCTGGAGGGTGGCAATATGTCTGGCCTCATAGGAACAGGCCTTAGGCTGCTGATGGTGATTCTGTCTTCCTCTTGTGAAGTTAAAGGAGGTTGGAAGATGCCACCTCCATGCCCCTTTAGCAGATGTACATCAGGGTTGTATCTTTTGCCATACTTATTCAATCTGTATGCTGAGCAAATAATTTGAGAAGCTAAACTCTATGAAGAAGAATGTGGCATCTGGATTGGAGAAAGAACAATGAACAATCTATGATATGCAGAAGACACAATCTTGCTTGCTGAAAGAGAAGAAGGCTTGAACCACTTACTAATGAAGATCAAAGACTATAGTCTTCACTATGATTTACACTTCAACATAAAGAAAACAAAGATCCTCACAACTGGACCAATAAGCAACATACTGATAAATGGAGAAAGGACTGAAGTTGAAGGGATTTCATTTTACTTGCTCCAAAGTCAACACCCTTGGAAGCAGCAGTCAGGAAATCAGATGACATTGGGCAAATCTGCTGCAACATAATGCTTTAAAGTGTTAAAGACAAAGATATCACTTTGAAGACTAAGGTGTGCCTGGTATTTTCCATCTCCTCATATGCATGTGAAAGCTGGACAATGAATAAGGAAGACCAAACAAGAGTTAATACCTTTGAATTGTGGTGTTGGCAAAGAGTACTGAAAATACCATGAATTGCCAGAAGAACGAACAAATCTGTCCTGGAAAGAAGCACAGCTGGAATGATCCTTGGAAGTGAGAATGGCCAGACTTCATCTCAACCTATTTTGGTCATGTTGTCAAAAGGGACCCTTCCCTAGAGAAGGATATCAGACTTGGTGAAGTAGAGGGTCAGTGAAGAAGGGAAGACCCTCAACAAAATGGATTGACACAGTGGCTGCAACAATGAGCTCAAACATAGCAAGGATTGTGAGGATGGTGCAGGATTGGGAGGTGTTTTGTTCCATTGTACACAGCATAGCTTTGAGTTGGAGCTGATTCAACAGCACCTAACAACAACAAAAAAAAATGGATCAGAAGGAAGATATCTTGAAGAAAGGAAGTCCACTGAGGAGTAATTGTATTTGTACAGGGGGAGGAGGAGGTGAAGGCAGAGATTAGGGTGGAGGGAGGGAGATAGAAAGAGAAGGTAGTGAGAATCGCTGACAACTGAAGCCACTCCATTTGCCAAAATGTAAGTTCACTTCCAAAAGCCTTTTCCCAGCTCATTCTATTTTGAGTTTTCTTTAGGCTTAATTTTCCATTTGTAAAATAATGATTACAATAATGAAGCACTAGTTTAGGACCCTCACTATATATATCTATATGTTATATATATGTATATTTTGAAAAAAAAAGTGCCATTAAGTCAATTCCTATTCATAGCAACCTCTTTTGGGTACCCAAGGATATCTTTATGGAAGCAGATTGCTTCATCTTTCTTCTGCAGAGCAGCTGGTGGGTTCAAACCTCTGACCTTTCAATTAACAGCCAAATGCCTTAATTACTACACCACCAGAGCTTCTTAGTCACTATATATTAGGGCCTGGAAAACAAACATAAATGACAAAGATGTTTCTTTGAAAAATTCTTTGTGATTTAATTTTTTAAATATATATGAATTGGCTGATAATTTAGATAATTTACTATTATTATTTTTCTCCCCTCTCCCTTGGATTCTGAGCACATTTTCACGTGGTAATATGCTACTCAGAGAACTAAGGTATGAAAAACTTCTCCAGTACTTTGCAATCATTTCCACACAATGGCTGGAAAATATGTTCATCTATGCCCAGTCAAAAGATTTTAATCTTTGTCCAGAAAAGCAAATTTGCAATGTACAAGAGAATGTATCTCAGGAACTGGATCTCACTTTCTTAAGAAAGAGATAAAATAGTGATTGAAAGTTTCTTTGAGTGTTTAACAAATTTCTCTTAGTACCAGAGTTAATTTGTTAGAAAGGTCTGAATTAAAAGTTCATTTGAGGTAAGATTTTGGGTCTATTTTATTTCAATCCATCTTAGTTTTCAGAAAACAAAAGATATTGAAATATATGAAGAAAAGGATATTTAAGACAACAATGAAGAACAACCAGCTGAATTCAATTTTAGATTTACAATTTAGAAAATGACAAGCTGTTAAAATCTGTTTGCTCATCTGGTTTACTATGTCGAGAAACAATGTCTTTGGTTATTAAATCCAGAGCTGAAATTATTTTTAAATAATTATTGTTCTACTAGTCACAGTCCACTGAAAACATGCTTAAAACCTAACATTTTCCTGGTAGTGAAAGTTGAAGTAATGATAATATTCAGTAACTCTTGAACCTGAGAATTATCTAAATAGAAGATATTTAATTCTAGCCTTGCCATTGATGATTCACTCCCTTGCACCAGTAATTTTTCTACAGAGAATATCCTTTGCCTGGGTTCATGGAATATCATTCTGCCTTTTTCCTTGAGTTGCTAGTAAGCCATCTGAAGCTCACAAACTGCTGTGACAAAATGACGTTATATAAACATGACATAACTTAGACCAATTCTAAACTAGTTGTCAAATCAACTCTGACTCTTGCCAACTTCCCATGTGTCAGAGTAGCACTGTGTTCCGTAGTGTTTGCAAGGCTGAATTGTTTGGAAATATAGATGCTGGACCTTTTTTTTCAAGGGTTTTCTGGGTGGACTCAAACCTCCAACCTTTCAATTAGTATCCAAATGCTTTAACTCTTTTACACCACCCGGAGACTCCAGGCAAACTCTGTGTTGTTATGTGCCATCGAGTCAGCTCCAACTCATAGCCATCCTACTTATGGACAACAGAATGAAACACTGCCCAGGGCTGAGCCAGCATCACAATCCTTGCTAGACGTGAGCCCATCATTGCAGCCACCATGTCAATCCATTTCATTGAGGGGCTTCTGCTTTTTCGTTGACCCTCCACTTTAACAAGTGTGATATCCTTCTCCAGGGAATGGTCCCTTCTGACAACATGACCAAAGTAGGTGAAACGAAGTCTAGCCATTCTCGCTTCCAAGGAGCATCCAGGCTGCACTTCTTCCGGGACAGGTTTGTTCATTCATCTTGCAGTCCATGGTTCTTTCAGTATTCTCCACTAACACCACAACTCAAAAGAATCAACTCTTCTTTGGTCTTATTTATTCATTGTCTAGCTTTTACATGTGTAAGAGGTGATTGAAAACACCTTGGCTTGTGTTAGGTACGCCTTAGACTTCAAACAGACATCTTTGCTCTTCAGCGCTTGACAGAGGTCTTTTGGAGCAGATTTGCCCAGGACAATGCAACATCTGATTTCTTGATTGCTGCTTCCATTGGAGGGAGATCTGGTAGTGTAGTGCCTAAGGCACTTGACCGCTAACCAGAAGGCTGGCGGTTCAAACCCACCGGACACTCCTCGGAAGGAAGGTTGGGCAATCTACTTCGGCAGTGATACCACCTCAGAAACCAAGGAGGGGTCACTATGAGTCAGGTCCAACTCGATGGCACATAACAACAAACAACACAACACTTCCATTCATGTCGATTGTGGATCCAAGTAATACGAAATCTTGGACAAACTCTAGACTTGGCTATTTCAGAATTTCACAGTTCATTATTAGTTCTTCATCAGTGATTCTCCATTCCAAAGCCAGTACTTTTTCTTCCACTGAAATACAGACTTAATTTATATTAAAGTTGTCCTGGAATACAAAGGAGCTTGCTTTTCTGCAATCTGCTCCTACATTCCTCTGAAACACAACTTTATCATAGATAACCAATCCCAGCTTCTATTTGTTTTGCATTTCTTTCAAGTTTTTCTTTTTCTTGAATCTACTATTCATCTAAAAATAACAAGCATTTTAGTAAACTGTTCCTTATAGTTCTCTTTCCAGCTTTTCTAATCCCCCACCTTGACTATTCACATTTTCCATAAAAGATCAACTGCTTTGTTTCTATACCTTTGTAATCTGCTGTATTCTTTAGAAACCAAAGGAACATAAATTTTAGTGTCTTTCACAGTTACTATAATTTAAAGGACTCAGGTGAATTTTATTTCTACAATTCAATTCGATCTCACTTTGGAAGCCCAAGCTTGACTAAAAGCAAACAATTCATCCAGTCCAATGTAGTAATTTTCCAAGTCCATATAGGTTAAACATTGTCAGTTCAAGAATCTACTGCTTTCCTTCTTCTTCAAAGGATGGCATTTGGATCCTGTGGTGATTTAGATTGTGGGGATAACCAGGAGATAGGAGGGTATACCTGTGGTCTCTGGCAACTTCTCTATAGTATCTGCTGCTAATAAAACATATACTATCCTCTCCCTTAGAGTTTCACATAGTGACTGCTCCAGCAAGGAGGTCCAGTTGGTGACTGGAAACAGCACATCCTTTTCAATTTAAGTTTTCTCACTTCTTTTAAGGAACTTCTTGTCAGGTATGGGCTTTTACCGTCAGCACACTTCCACATTCTATTTATGAACATGATATTTCGGATCGATCTTTCTCTTTCTTTCTTTTTTTGTTTTTCTTTGCCATGTGTGACTTACTAGGAAAATGCAGGAAAGGACTATCCCAAGACCTCTCCTAACCATATTTATTATTTTGTCATCTGTCTGCTCTCTCCATGCCAATGAGCATTGACCTAAAAGGAAGTTGTCCTCGAAAGCCTTTAGCTGAAAGCAGGACAATTGCCTGGTTGTGGGATGCCCCAAACTCCAAAAGGGAGTCTGTGCCTGTGTCACCTCTTCCCTTCCCCCATTTTTAATTACCAATTACCTGAGTACCCAATCTTCTTCTCAACTCTCTCTCTACTGCCCTCTTTCCAGCCACCAGAGAAATTTTTTGTTTGTTTCTTTAAAGAAGGTGAAGAAATGTCAGACACTCAAAGCCACAGTGTTGGGGGACACCAGGCTCAATTGGCACAACATAGTACATAAAAATCTTGTTCCACAACCTACTTTGGTGAGTAGTGACTGGGTCTTCAAAGCTTTCGAGTGGCCATCTAAGATGAAGCTAATGGTCTCCTTTCTTCTGAAGTGAAGAAGAGTGAAGAAAAACAAGGGCATTTGGCAACAATCAGCCTACGATACGATGGACCTTGAGACTGGAAAAACTAGATGATACCTGTCTACCAATGCCAACCACTTGGAAAATGATCAAAACTGGAGATCCTGGATAGAGTGGTAGGAAAAATGTGAAACAAAATTAGAAAACACAATAATGACCAGAATTACTGGTCGGATAGAGTCTGGTGGGACCCCCAATACTATGGCCCTGAAATACACTTTGGGCCTGGGATAAGACTCACTCCCAAGGGCTGGCTCTCAGCCCAACATGCAGAACACCCAACCTAGGGTGATGCACTCACCTACTCTATGGAGATACACCCCTTGGAACAATCAGCCATGGGGCACCAGAGGGGCAGCATTCACATGAGAGAAAGCTGGACAGACAGGAGGGCATAACTAAGAAGTGCACAAGGATGAGAGGGTGTTCTGGTTACCTAGTGCTGCTCTGACAAAAATAAACCACAAATGAGATGGCCTTAACAAACAAGAGTTTATTCTATTACAGTTTGGGAGCTAGAAGTCTGAGTTCAAAGTGCCAGGCTCTAGGGGCTGTGTGAAAGTCCCTCAACCTTGGGCTTCAGCTCTGTCTCTTGCTCTCAGCCCACTGAAGCTAGAGGCATCTCTTCACTCAGGCAGCTACTGGCTGCTGAGGCTAACAAGCCCAAGGTCTACAAATAAAATGACACAGTCCTGATGTTACCAAACAACATAGCAGGCCATTAATTCAAGTCCATTTTAAGTCCCAAGGTTGGCAGAGCATGGCAGGCTGCTGAACAATGACATGGCTACATGCAGGTTCCAAGCATGTCATAAGCTAGAGACCATTCCCCAAGGCTTCTCCTTATATACAGGAAGCAGACCACGTCCCTAGGGCAGCTACTCAGCTGCTCACAGTAGATTACACCATGGAGCTGATTATCAGTCTCATTATGGGGAATAATACATCCAGCTACCCAGCTACTCAACCAGGCCTAGCCAAGTTGACACATAAACTTATTCACTACAGGGGTCACAGGGAAGGGAGAGGAGGAGAGTGAATTAAGGTTGGGGATGGTAATTGGGGAGTGAAACCAAATGTACACGAGCTGTTGAATGTAAAACAAATTCTTCTCTGTAAATTTGCACCCAAAGCACAATTAAAAAAGAAAGAAAGAAAGAAAGAAAGAAAGAAAGAAAGAAAGAAAGAAATGTCAGACACACACACAAAAAATAGTTCATCTGGAAGGTAACTATTTTCCAGTTCTTCAGCTCACTTCTTAATTCTTGACTATTTACCTCAAATCTGTCCTTCCAGAAGCTGGTGTCTTTTTTTATTGTTGTTGACAATTTTTTCCCAGCTAACAAAAAGACTCACATGCTTCAGGGTTTAAATGAGAGGGGTCATCAGGGAGAAGTATGTGCCAGTTATTGTAATCAAAATGTATACTCTGGACTCAGCTGAGGTTTATGATGGAACCAAGAAAGAATATTGATGGAGGTGCTGGTGATACAAAGAGGTAACATAGGTTTTAGTTAAAGGACTAAAAAGGTAAATGGACCTCTAGATGGTTGATGAGTTCTGACTGCAGTTCTGTCTAGATAGGAGAAAATAAGCTCGTTTTAGATTTAAAGGGTGTGTTTTACTTAAAAATGTTAACACAGTGGATGCTTTTGATCAAAGAATTAGGGCACAGTGTGCATAGAACACCAGAGCAGACTGCACCTGCCGAAAGACAGAAAAGCTGTTTGCAAGGGAACACATCATAAATCCACTCATCACTAATAGCATGCAATGAAAACTCCTTTCAGAAGAGAGATTTTTGCACACAAAGAGCCCCTAGGGGAGAGATGGCAATGGAAACATCCATCAAGTAGGGAAAGGGTGTTTAGAAAATCGCTCTTCCGACTTCATCCATCATACTATCAGAAACTGCTGTGTTAATCCATTTACCACCACTGAGCGTGAGCCCAAAGACAAAATGCAGTATTCCTTGGGGAGGGCTTTCAATGAAATGTCTGTAGAGAATAATATAGACAATGGGGAGTTTCTCTTTGCCATATCCAAGGACTATTGAATGCATCTTACACACCAACATACAGCTGCAGGTGGTTTTTCAGATAGGAGTCATTTTCTTAATTCTTTCAACTAAAGACCTTTTTTTCTTTCCTTCCCAGCAGAAGTACTAAATTTTGAACACATGCTGTAACTGTATTCTTATATTTTCAGTGGCATATGAACTTCTTATTATCCTAAGGGTTAAAAACAAATTTAAGTCTTAACGAATGCCACTGTCTCTGACCAAAAAAAAAAAAAAAATCCAAATCCACAGCCACTGAGTCGATTCCAACTCATAGCGATCCCCACTGGGCTTCCAAGGTGGTAAATCTTTAGAGAGGTAGATTGCCCTGTCTTCTTTCCACAGAGTGGCTGGCAGGTTTGAACTGCCAACCTTCTGGTTAGTAGTCAAATGCCTGTAGCTTATTAGCTCTCCACATATAAAGGGAATGATGTTAATGAGAAACTCTTCAATGGTTACTGGAAAATCTTCAGTCTTATTCTCTTAGCTTTATAATTGTTCAAGGAAGAAGAGCAAAAGCCATGTGCTTACTCTGCTATTAAATTTTATCAATTTCAATATGAATCCCTTGATAACAAGGGGTTTTGTTATTAAACTACTCTTGTTTCATAATACTTTTCTCTTCATAAGCCTTTCATGCCTTTTATCCATTCCATTTTAAATGAACATTTCAAGTTAAAAACTCAACTAGCTGTTCTTCCAAATGATTGAATGAGACTTTCTTGGGGGGGGGGGAAATATAAAATTACAAGAAGAAAAGAATTTCTAAGCATATTGTGCTCTGCAGTTTCAAGGCAGCCTTAGTCACGTGTGGCGGTGAGTGCAAGAGAAAGAATCTATGCTTTGTGAAATAATGACTGATGCAACAGTGGCTTTGGAGAGTAGACTGCCCAACCCCTGTTACAGTGTTAAATGGGATCATTTCCTGTAGAGAGTGGTACAGGCAAAAGTCACTCAATTCATTGTGATTACAGATTTCCAGAAAGCAAATTTAGCTCTAAACTCTTCACGAAATGTGCTGCTACAACTCACTTGTAATAATGATCAGGAGGACATGCTGCATTAGTGTTTTTCACTTTCTTAAATAGAAGGGTTTTTTTTTTGTTTGTTTGTTTTTTAAAAATAAAATATTTTACGGATACCATAAAAGTTACAGTTTTATTATTTGGTGCCTGGAGGAATTATGAAGACCACCAGCTTTCATAAATTCAGAAAGAAATATATTTTTATGTCAATTTACCTTTAAAAAGCACACTATAATACATTTTGGATAAAAATACTTGTGTTATGACTAGCCTTCATTAATATATAGTTTCTTGTACTTTCTAAGCCCTCAGTGGTTCTCAAATGATCAGTTCAGAATTTCTATCATTTAACATCTAGTTTATATCCATAAATTTATTTATTCAATAGTTTTGAATGCACTTCTCTAGGCATTGCATGATACTGGGTGCTATGTTGTAGTTGTTGTTAGGTACCATGTAGTTGGCTCTGACTCATAGTGACCCTAAGAAAAATAAGATGAAACAATGCCTGGTACTGTGCCATCCTCACAGTCCTTGCAATGTTTGACCACATAGTTGCAGCTACTGTGTCAATCCATCTTGTTGAAGGTCTTCCCTTTTTCACTAACGCTCTACTTTACCAAGCATTTTATCCTTCTCCAGGGACTCATCACTCCTGACAACATGAGCAAAGTAAAACCAAAAAAAATAAAAAACAAACTCACTGCTGTGGAGTTTGATCCAACCCTCCTTGGGTTTCTGAGGCAGTATCACTACAGAAGTAGATTGCCCCATCTTGTGGGTTTGAACCGCCAGCCTTCTGGTTATCAGTCAAATGCCTTAGGCACTATGCCACCAGAGCGCCCTATGACCAAAGTAAGTGAGATGAAATCTGGCCAATCTTGCTTCTAAGGAGCATTCTGGCTACACTTCTTCCAGAATAGATTTATTCATTTCTCTGGCAGTCAATGGTAATTTCAGTATTCTTCATCAACTTCACAATTCAAAGGCATCACTCTTCTTCAGTTCTTATTTATCGTCCAGCTTTCATATGCATATGTTGTTGTTATGTGCCATCAAGCCATCTCCAACTCATAGCGACTTTATGTACAACAGAACGAAACACTGCCTGGTCTTGTACCAACTCACTATTCCTACTATACCTGAGCCAATCGCTGCAGCCACTGTGTCTATCCATCTCATTGAGGGCCTTCCCCTCTTTCGTTGACCTTCTGCCTTACCAAGCATGACATCCTTCTCTAGAGAATGGTCCCTTCTGACAACTTAACCAAAGTAGGTAAGATGAAGCCTGGTTATTCTTGCTTCCAAGAAGTGTTCTGGCTGCACTTCCTCTAGGACAGATCTGTTCATCCTTTTAGTATACCATGGCACACTTAGCATTTTTCTCAAACATCACAACTCAAAAACATCGACTCTTGTTCAGTTTTCCTTATTCACTCTCCAGCTCTCACATGCATAAGAGGTGATTGAAAATAAGATGGCTTGTGTTAGGTGCATCCTAGTCTTCAAGGAGATATCTTTGCTCTTCAGGGCTTGGAAGAGATCTTTTACAACAGATTTGCCCAATGCAATTACGTCTTTTGATGTCTTGACTGCTGCTTCCATTGGCATTGATTGTAGAACCAAGTAATATGAAGTCTTTGTCAACTTCAATCTTTTGTCCATCTATTGTGATGCTGCTTATTGGTCCAGTTGAGAGGATTTTTGTTTTTTTTATGTTGATGTGTAATACTGTAGACTAAAGTCTTTAATTTTCATCAGTAAGTGCTCTAAGTCATCCTTGTTTTCAGTAAGCACAGTTGTATTGTCTGCATATCACAGGTTGTTAATAAGCCTTCCTCCAAACCTGATGCCATTTTCTTCTTCATATAGTCCAGCTTCTCTAATTATTTGCTTAGCATACACATTGAATAAGTATGGTGAAAGGATACAACCCCAACACACTCCCTTCCTGATTTTAAACCATACTTGTTCTGTTCGAACGACAGCCTCCTGGTCTATGTACAGGTTCCTCATGAATACAATTAAGTGTTCTGGAATTCCCATTCTTCTCAAAGTTATCCATAATTTGCTATGATCCACACAATTGAATGCCTTTGCAGAGTCAAGTAAACATCTTTCTGGTGTTCTTTGCTTTCAGCCAAGATCCATCTGACATCACTATGATATCCCTTTCTCCACGTCCCCTTCTGAATCCAGCTTGCACCTCTAGAAGTTCTCTGTGAATGTACTACTGCAACTGTTTTTGAATTATCTTTGGTAAGATTTTACTTGTGTGTGATATCAATGATATTGTTGGATAATTTCCACATTCTATGGGATCACCTTTCTTTGGAATGAGTACAAATATAGATCTCTTCCAGTCAGTTGGCCAGGTAGCTGTCTTCCACATCTCTTGGCGTAGCCAAGTGAGTGCCTCCAGTGGGGCATCCATTTGTTGAAACATCTCAATGAATATTCCGTCAATTCCCAGAACCTTGTTTTTTTGCCAATTCCTTCAGTGCAGCATTGACTTCTTCCTTCAATACCCTTGGTTCTTGATCATATGCCACCTCCTGAAACGGATGATCATCTACCAATTCTTTTTGGTACAGTGATTCTGTGTATTACCTCCATCTTCTTTTGATGTTTCCTGCATCATTCAACATATCGCCCATGGAATCTTTCAATACTGCAATTCAAGGCTTAAATTTTTTCCTTAGTTCTTTCAGCTCAAGAAATGCTGAGCATGTTCTTACCTTTTGGTTTTCTAACTCCAACTCTTGGTGCATTTCATTATAGTAACTGGCTTTGTCTTCTTGAGCTGCTCTTTGAAATCTTCTGTTCAGCTCTTTTGTCCTGTTGACTCTCCCATTTGCTTTAGCTACTCTCCATTCCAGGGCAAGTTTCAGAGTCTCCTCTGACATCCACTTTGGTCTTTTCTTCCTTTCCTGTGTTTTTAATGACCTTTGGCTTTCTTCATGGATGATGTTGTTGGTGTCATCTCACAATTCTGGTTTTTGGTCGTTGGTGTTCAATGCATCAAATCTATTCTTTAGATGGTCTCTAAATTCAGGAGGGATAAAATCAAGGCCATATATTGGCTTTTGTGGAGTTGTTTTAATTGTCTTCAGATTCAACTTGAACTTGCATAGGAACAGTTGATGGTCTGTTCCACAATCAGCTCCTGGCCTTGTTTTGGCTAAAGATATTGAGCTTTTCCATCACCTCTTGCCACAGATGTAGTCAGTCTGATTCCTGTGTACTCCATCTGGTAAAGTTCATATGTATAGCCACTGTTGTGTTGTTAAACAAAAGGTATTTGCAATGAATAAGTAGTTGGTCTTGCAAAATTCTATCATGTGATCTCCAGTGTCATTTCTATCACCAAGACCTTATTTTACAACTGCAGGTCATTCTTCTTTGTTTCCAACTTTTGCATTCCACTCACCAGTGATAATTAACACATCTTGATCGCATGTTCTGTTAATTTCAGGCTGCAGAAGTTGGTAAATATCTTCAATTTCCTCATCTTTGGCATTGGGGTTGGTGAATAAATTTGAATAATAGTAACATTAACTGATCTTCCATATAGGCATATGGATATTAACCTGTCACTAACAGCATTGTACTTCAGGATAGATCTTGAAACATTCTTTGTGATGATGAATACCACACTATTCCTCTTCAATTTGTCATTCCTGGCATAGTACATCATATGGTTGGCTGATTCAAAATGGCCAAACCCACTGCATTTCAGCTCACTAATGCCTAAGGTATTGATCTTTATGTGTTTCATTTCATTTTTCACTACTCTTAATTTTCCTAGATTCATACTTCATACATTCCATGTTCCAATTATTAATAGATATTTGCAGCTGTTTCTTCTTAACTTGAGTTGTGCCACATCAGCAAGAGGAGGTCCTGAAAGCTTTACTTAATTCACATCATCAAGGTTGACTCTACTCTGAGGAGGCAGCTCTTTCCTAGTCATATTTTGAGTGCCTTCTGACTTGAGGGGCTCATCCTCTGGCACTATATCAGACAATGTTTCAAGGCTATTTTTCAGCAATATACCAAACAGTGTTTCACTGTTTTCCATACAGTTTTCACTGGCCAGTTCTCTGAGAAGAGGATGGCCTCTTCCTTCTTCTGAGTTTGTCTTAGGCTGTAAGCTCCATTGAAACCTGTCTACCATGGCTAACCCTGTAGGCACTTGAAACACTGGTGACACAGTCTCCAGCCTCACAGCAACACACAAGCCACCACAGGCTGACAAACTGACAGACTGGTTTGTCTCCCTTAGCTGTTCCAAACTGCTCCACTGCTGCTTCCTGGCCTTCTCTACCAGTTCCAGCCCTCCAAAAGCCATCTGCCACCCCCCCAATCTTCCCTACCAGTTCCAGTTCTGGTAGGGAATTAACACAATTAAGTGTTCTGGAATTAACACAATTAAGTATTCTGGAATTTCCATTCTTTCTTTTTCTTTTTTTCTTCTTCTTTTTATTGTGATTTGGGTGAAAATTTACAGAGCAAATACACTTTCCATACAGCAGTTCACATACACTTTGTCTCATGACATTGACCACAATTTACCACAATGCACTTCCTCCTGATAGTTACCTCTTCCCTGTGT
>NW_006921785.1:1987542-1988915 GCF_000298275.1 Orycteropus afer afer
TTCTCTGTTCAGACAACTCCCTTTAGCATCTCTTGTAAGGTTGGTCTGCTTCTAACAAATTTCTTTAGTTTCTGCTTATCTGGAAATCTAATTTCACCATCATATTTGAGGGACAATTTTGCTGGGTATATAATTCTTGGTTGAAAATTTTTCTCTTTCAGGGTTTTATACATACCATCTCAGTGCTTCTTGCTTGCATGGTTTCTGCTGAGAAGTCAGAGCTTATTCTTACTAGCTGTCCTTTGTAGGTAACTTTTTGTTTTTCCTGTGCTGCTTCAGGATTCTGTCTTTGTCCTTGGTTTTGGTGAGTTTGATGATGATGTGTCTTGGTGATTTTCTTTTGGAGTCTATCCTGTTTGGGGTTCATTGGACTTCCTGAATGGATGTCTTCACCTCTTTCATCATATCAGGGAAGATCACCTCCAGCATATCTTGGACAATTTTCTCAGTGGTTTTGTTTTTCTCTTCCTGTTCTGGAATTCCAATGACATGTAGATTATTTCTTTTGATGATATCTCACATGAACCTTAGGCTTTCTTCATTTTTTTTTCTCTTTCTGATTGATCCTTTGCCAAAGAAGTATTCAGGTATTTGTCTTCAATCTCATTAATTCTGTCTTCCATTGCATCAATTCTACTCCTTTGCCTTTCCAATCTATTTCTGACAATTTAGTATTAATCTTCTGGACTTCTGTCTGTATAGTTAATATCATTTCTAAATTTTCATTTACTTTGTCATTTTATTCTTGTATTTTCTTCCAAAATTCTTCTAAGATTTTTTCTGTATTTTCTTTGGTCTGTCTCTCAATCCTCTGAAGATACACCTAAATATAATTCTTTTGAATTCCTTATCAGAGAATTCCAATGCTGTTTATTCCTCAGGGATGTGTTCTGGGTCTGTATTGTTCCCTTGTTTCTACCAGTTTATCTTTCTTTTTTGTGTGGACTGTGAAGGTCTGTTGTCTCTGAGGCATCATAGTATTGTATTAAGATCTCTGTTAATTGTTTGTGGAGAGCAGCCACGTGTGATTCTGGATCTTCTTGGTGATTTTTTATCTTTGGCCTTTTGATGGAAAAGGAGGTGCTGGCTCTTGCTCAGTAAGTGAAGTTGCATAAGTTGTGGGTGTACTTGTATCCTATGGGAACTGTTGCTGTCTCCCACTCAGTTAGACAAAAATTACAATTGAATAACCATCAAAAAACTAAAAGCACATGGGCAAAAAATACACCAAGTAATCACACAGGAACAGTAACCCAAAAAAGAAAAAAGGGAGAAGAGAAGAAGAAAACCTGCAATATCTGGGGATAGGGCACTAAGAGATAAAAGGTAGAGAAGGAGAATAATGAAGAAAAAATGTAAAAAATGCAATATAT
>NW_006921785.1:1989015-2001659 GCF_000298275.1 Orycteropus afer afer
CATGAGAAAAAAAAGGGAAAAAAGAAAAAAAAATTAACCAGGATATGGGAAAAGAAAAAGAAAAAGGAAAATGGTATAACCTAGGACCTGAGAGGGGAAGAACAGTGAAAAGGACAGAAGTATTAATAATAATAGTAGTTTTAAAACAGACAAATATAAGCAAACTAAACACCAGGACAAAGCAGGAAAAATTAAAATTAAAACAAAAAAAAAAAAATCGGCAGAGGACAGGGCAGGGCACCCAGGCTCCATCTGAGCACAAAGACTGGGATGGAGTTCCTGTGGGCCCAGAAGGTGAGTGGGCATGGGGGCTGGCTACAGCTCTGTTCACCTAGCGGGTGTGGGGTATAATAGTAACAAGAGAAATGTTGCACCTTTTCAGTCATCCAGGTTGGAGTGTCCTTGGGGTTACTGGAAAGCAGAATCTCTTCTTAAGCCCCTGGAATCTGGTATAGCACTGTCTCTTTAGGTTGTCTTTAGCTGCTGGTTATGTGTTGATTTGTTTTGTCTTGGTTTTATGGTTTAATAGTTTGAAAAGGTGAAGCTGGTGTATTTTATTTTATTGATTCAGGTATGTTGGGTCGCTCTGTTGTTTTCTTTGTGATGGTGGAATCACTGTGTAGAATGTGGATATGTGTTTCTGTTTGCTGTAAAGAGAGTTTAGAGTTCAAACCCGGAGGTTTTATGGTAATTCACTGAATATGATTTATTCTATTGAATGAGTGAAGTTATTGGTGGAGAAGGTGGGAGCAGAAGAAAGAAAGCTTGGTGTTGCTAGGGTCGGTTTC
The DNA here is from genome assembly GCF_000298275.1 of Orycteropus afer afer. Classification (NCBI taxonomy): domain Eukaryota; kingdom Metazoa; phylum Chordata; class Mammalia; order Tubulidentata; family Orycteropodidae; genus Orycteropus; species Orycteropus afer. The sequence continues at coordinate 1,989,804 of NW_006921785.1, forward strand.
TAGGGCTTTGCACAGGCTTTTATTGATGACATAGTTATTTACAAGGCCACGGCTCAATCTCAGGAAAGATTCCTGTTGTTAGGGAGTCGCCACTCTCTGCCAGGCTCCAGCACACTCAAAGACCCTGCTTCCAAGTCGCCTTGGTGCCATAAAGCTGATCCAAGGCAAATTCCCAGGACCACGCTCAGCCACGGCTTCCTCTCTCTCCCAGCCCCATCTGCCCATGGCACTGGCACAATCCCCCCAGACCACTAATGGCTCGGGAGTTTGTCTGTAATACTGCCCACCTGTGGCACCAAAGATGCGTGCAACTTCAGCTGTCCTGGAGTCAGGAGAGTACCTGCTAGTAAACTGTGGTCCCAATATCAGTGACAAAGATAAACACAATGTCTCCTAGGCTGACCCAAGCTCATTCAGTGATCCGCTGAAAGGGGAATGAGCTCACCCTTCTGGTGCAAAAGTGAGCTCTCTCCTTGAGTTTCAGTGGTGCTGCGTGCACCTGTTTGCACTTAGGTGACCCAAGTTACCGATAAAATCAGGTGCTGGAGGCAGATCCTTAGGGCTGTTTGCTGGGATGTTGGTGTGGTCGCTGGTATACTGATATAGGGTATTTTCTTTCTTGGCTCACAGGGCTCTCAGGTGGCTGCCCTTGCCCACCAGTCAGTGACTGCCCCAGGGAATTTTCCAATGGCCTCTCTCAGCTGCCCATCCATCCTCCACCAGGTAGATCTTTCTTAAATAATCTCCCTGTGCCTTTCTTCAAATTCTGCTCTTCTGTGTTTGGTGCACTCTGATTCAGTGAGCTGTTCAGAGCACCAAAATCCCTAATTCAATAAAATACAAGTAAACATCTTTCTTGTATTCTTTGCTTTCAGCCAAAATCCATCTGATATCAATAATGATATCTCTCATTCCACATCCTCTTCTGAATTCAGCTTGCATTTCTGGAAGTTCTCTGTCATTACACTGCAGCAACTGTTTTTTAATTATCTTCAGCAAAATTTTACTTGTGTGTGATGTTAATAATATTGTTTGATAATCTCCACATTTTATTGCATCAAGTTTCTTTGTAAGGGGCACAAATGTGGAATTCTTCCAGCCATTTGGCCAGGTAGCTGTCTTCTAAATTTCTTCACAGAAATGAGTAAGTGACTCCAGCACTGCATCTGTTTGTTTAAACATCTCAATCAGTATTCTGTCAATTCCTGGAGTCTTGTTTTTGCTCTTTCCCTCAGTGCAGCTTGGACTCCTTCCTTCAATATCCTTGGTTCTTAATCATATGCTACCTCCTGATAACCTAAATGTCAACCAATTCCTTTCAGTACTGTGACTGTGTATTCCTTCCATCATCTTTTGTTGCTTGCTGAATTGTTCAGTATTTTGCTCATAGAACTCTTCAATGTTGCAACTCAAGCTTTGAAACTTTTCTTCAGTGTTTCAGCTTGAGAAATGCTGACCATGTTCTTCCCTTCTGGTTTCCTAACTCCAGGTCTTTGCATATTTCATTATAATACTTTACTTTTTCTTCTTGAGAAGCCCTTTGAAATCTTTTGTTCAACTCTTATATTTCACCATTTCTTCCATTTGCTTTAGGTATTCTCTGTTCAGAGTCTCTTCTGACATCCATTTTGGTCTTTTCCTTTCCTGTCTTTTTAATGACTGTTTTCTTTCTTTGTGTGTGACATTCTTGATGTTATCTTACAACCCATCTGCTCTTCAGTCATTGGTGTTCAATACATCAAATCTATTCTTCAGATGGTCTCTAAATTCAGGTGGGATATAATCAGGGTCACATTTTGGATCTCATAAACTTGTTTTAATTTTCTTCAGTTTTAAATTGAATTTGCATATGAACAATTGATGGTCTGTTCCAAAGTCAGCTCCTGGTCTTGTTTTAACTGATGATATTGAGCTTTCCTGTCACCTTTTTCCACAGATGGAGTCAATTTGATTCTAGTATATTCCATTTGGCAAGATCCACATGTAGCCACTATTTATGTTGTTGAATAAAGGTATTTACAATGAATAAGTCATTGGTCTTGCAAAATTCTATCGTGGGATGTCCAACATCATTTCTATTACCAAGGCCATATTTTTCAACTACTAATGATTCTTTTTTGTTTCCAATTTTCACAAACCAATCACCAGTAATAATTAATACATCTTGATTGCATGCTTGGTAAATTTCAGACTGCAGATGTTGGTAAAAAAAACTTCAATTTCTTCCTCTTTGACTTGAGTGATTGGTGAGTAAATTTGAATAACAGTAGTATTAATTGGTCTACTTTGTAGGTGTATGGATATTATCCTATCACTGACAGCACTGTACTTCAGGATAGATCTTGAAATGTTCTTTTTGATAATGAATGTAACACTTTTCCTCTTCAGTTCGTTATTTGTTATTCCTAGCATAGTAGATCATATGATTATCTGATTCAAAGTAGCAATATCAGTCCATTTCAGTTCACGAATGCCTCAAAAACAAAACAAAACCAAACAAAAAACCAAAAAAACAAGCTCATTGCTTTTCAGTTGAATCCAACTCATAGCGACCTTTCCTTGGGTTTCTGAGGTGGTATCTCTATGGAAGTAGATGGCCCAGTCTTCCTTCTGAGGAGTGGCTGGTGGGTCTGACCTGCTAGCCTTCTGGTTAGCAGTCAAATGCCTTAGGCTCTATGCCACCACAGCCTGAAATATCAATATTTATCTCTTCCATTTAAGTTTTGAAACTTCTAACTTCTCTACATTCATATTTTGTACATCCATGTTCATATTATTAATGAATGCTTGCAGCTATTTCTTCTCATTTTATGTTGTGCCCCATCAGCAAATGAAGGTCTTGAAAGTATTACTCCATCCACATCATTAAGATTGAATCTAATGTGAGGAGGCAGCTCTACCCCAATTGTATTTTGAGTGCCTTCCAATCTGAAGGGCTCACCTTCTGGCACTATATCAGACAGTTATCTCACTGCTATTCATAAAGTTTTCAGAAGTGGATGGCCCCATTTTTCTTCCCAATCTTAGTCTGGAAGCTCCTCTAAAACCTGTCCAGCTTGGGTGAGCCTGCCAGTACTTGAAATACTGGTGGCATAGCCTCCAGCTTCACAGCAACATGCAAGCCACTAGAGTATGACAACTTGGCAGATGAGTGACTATGTTCAATAGAGGATAGAAATTTGAATCAGACCAATTGTAGAGGAACTGACATATATACAAGAAACTATAATACTAGTAGAAAGTGATTCCAAGACTTTCATTTTCAGCAAAAAGAATCACTGTTGTTGTTGTTGTTGTTGTTATGTGCCGTCGAGTCAGCCCTGACTCATAGCGACCCCTCCTTGGGTTTCCGAGGCAGTATCACTATGGAAGTAGGATTGCCCAACCTTCCTTCCGAGGAGTGGCTGGTGGGTTTGAACCACCAGCCTTCTGGTTAGCTGTCAAGTGCCTTAGCCACTATGCTACCAGAGCTCCCATCCAGCATCATAGCAACATACAACTCACCACAGTATGACAAACTCCCAGACAAGTATAGCACTTCCCTGAGTTCTATGAGTATTTCTAGTGAATTATCAAACCTCAGGTGTCATGAAATCCCCAAAATTTGTAGCCAGATGGTCAGATATTAGAGTATCCCAGGACTCACAAGCTTACTGCAGGGGCTCAAGCAAAGGACAATCTTGTGGGGGATTATGCTCTTAACCTGTGAAGTTTAGCCCAACTCGTAATTTGGTAGCTGGTGACAGAAATCATTATTACACTTGCTATCTCACCATCCTGCTTATATTCTTCACAGCATTAGTTACAATCCATAATGGAATTACTTAATTGTTTCCTTGCTTATTACCTCTTCTTAGTCAATAATCCCATAAAGACAGGAGGTATATCTCCCTCGATCAACTCTGTAATGCCATAGCTAATGCAGAGCCTAGGATGTGCACAGTAAGTATGTGAAAAAGAATCACTAGATACCCTGAAAAACCTTCCCTCATCTGACAAATCATAGTAATACTGAGTTTCAGTTTTAAATGTCAAACAAGGCTCAAGAGAAAGGAGTAAAGTCAAAGGCCAGCCAAAAACAAGAGAATCTAATCAGAAATCTCTGTATAAACTTGAAGTCTCCTAATGAAAGCGGGAAATAACCAAGAATTTATTTTAGAGTGGGTGTAGATTTGTTATGATCTCATATATCTACAAAAAAATTAGAAAATCTTTCTGTAGGAATTCATCTTTAATCTAACAGGTTAAGTACAGTCAAAACCATAAAAACTTCAGTGAAAACGAGGCAAGCTAGTACCAGAAGAAAATAACAGTTAATTGAATGAGAGCAATGAAGATTTCAGATGCTAGAATTATTCGATTACGTATAGTAAAATTATGTTTAATATGTATAACAAAGTAAATAAGAGATGAAATATTAAAAAGATACTATACAATTAACTAAGTATATTTAGGAAAAAAAGTATAAATGAACTTACAGGAATAAAAGTAAAAATTGATATTTAAAATTTAATATATAAATTGTAAACCAAAACTGTTTCTGTCAAACTGATTCTGAATCATGGCAATCATATGTTTTACAGAATATAACTCCAGCCCATAGATTTTTCTTGACTGTAGTCTTTACAGAATGAGATTGCCAAGACCTTTCTTCCATGGCACTGCTGGGTGGATTCAAACCAACAACACTTAAGTAGGTAGTTGAGTACAAAATATGTGCACCATCCAATTTCTTAAGTATACATTTCCATGACCTTGAGCAAGGTTGTGGTTTCTTAAACATAAACACAAGCTAAATAAAGCATAAGCAGCCAAAGAAAAATAGCAGACAAATTGGATTTCATTAAAATCAAAAACTTTTGTGCTTCAAAGTATATCATGAAGAAGGTGAGAAGATAACCACAGAAAGGAGAAAATATTTTCAAATAATTTATCTGGTAAATGTCTAGAAGAGAGACTATAAAGAACTCTCCTAACTCAACAATTAAAACACAATCCAATTAAAAAATGGGCAAAGGATTTGAAGACATTTCTTCACAGAAGATATTCTTCACATTTCTTCAAAGAAGATAAACAAATGGAAATAAGCATATGAAATAATAGTTATTTATTGATTTTTTTTTTTTTTTATTGTTGTTAGGTGCTGTTGAGTTGCCTCTGACACATAACGACCCTATGTATGTCAAGTTTCCCAGAGAATAGAAAGGGTTTGTATTTATTTATTTATTTATTAGCAAGCTATTTTGGGGAAATGGGTTCCTGGTACCAAGATGTTTTTCACAAATTCCTAAAACACCTGGTTAAAACTGTCCAAACATCCACCACCCATCATTCACTGCCATCGAGTCTATTCAGACTCATAGTGACCCTTCTTTGGATTTCCGAGGCTGTTATCTCTATGGAAGTATGTTGCCCAGTCTTCCTTCTGAGGAGTGCCTGATGGGTTTGAACCACCAGCCTTCAGGTTAGCAGTCAAATGCCTTAGGCACTACACAACCAGAGCTCCCAAACATCCACCAGTGATGTTTTATGATCTCACCTGAAGGATATGTTACTATGATTAAAAATCTCTGTAATTAGTTTCTGAAATCAATCACTGTAAGTCTCCATACTCAATTATCAAATAGAAGCTTGTTCCCTACCCCTAACCCATCCTCCTTGGGAACTCAACCAAAGATTAACCAATCAAAAATAAATAAATAAATAACTGTATTATACTTTATTTGTCCCCTGAACTATATCCATCTTTGTTAGAAGTACTTTAGTTGGAGTTATCAGTTCTCACTTGTGTGGGCTGGATTATCCCCATATTTACCAATTCAACTTTGTTCATGTGTACAATTCAATTAATTCAAATCTATCAGTCATACTGTGTAACCATCACCAATATTGATTTGTGATTTTATATTGTATTTTAATAAATATACCTTTAGAAAATTTTTATCTCTTAAAAGACTTTTCAAACTAAAGTTTTCAAACCATGTGTGATTGTGTAATCTACCAAATAGTGTGTTATTGGAAAATTTTCTATGCAGTGAATGTTTTACCTGGTACCATTAAACCAGGTGAACATCCTATGAACCTTAAATCCTTCAACAAATAAAAATGAATCCTGGGCACTCCAGTCCGATTCTTATTATCTGCATGGAACTCTCAAACTCACTGATCTTGACTGGATGGGGTGGGAAGGAGAGAGGGCACATATTCCTATCTCAACCAAAGTCCCCCCTGTTGATCTCCAGAGGATTAGGATCCTCCTTTGAAAAGCAGAGGGACAAGGAGGCTGGTTTTGAAAGGTGACTGCCTTCTCTATAAAATGAGACAGAATTGTGAGCTCTATTTCTACCTTTGCTCTGTCTTAGTCCAACAAGTGCCTGTTTAGCTTTGGACTTTGAGATCTTGACCTTTACCTAGATTCATAGTTGCTTGGGGGACTCGAAGGCAGAATTGAATTTCCATGGCTTTGTTGCTCTGTACTCCCTACCTTCCCTATGGCTCTTCCTGCCACAGCAAGGCTGTGTCAACGCTTCACCCTGACTGACCCAGCTTCACACTGCCCTGTCATGGCTACTGTGATCCCTGCAACGGAGGCTATAGAGAGTTAAGGCTGAAATTTTATGTGTTCACAAACATTAAATCACCAACAATGGTTAAGAATGTTGTCTGTGGAGCAAGACTGCTTAGGTTCAAATTCCAGCTCTATCATGCACTGGCTGTATGACCAGAGACAAGTTATTTAATGTCTTTGTCCCTTGGTTTCCTCCTTGTAGAATGAATAGAATAAAAATGCCCTCACTTCACAGATTTGTTTGAGGATTAAGCTAGTTAAAATATGTAAAGCACTTAGGACATGCTTAGAATGCAGTAAACTCTCAATAATAATGTTAGTAATTCTTACTGTTGTATTTTGAACAGGTCTTCAAACTGGTTCCAACCAGTTCAGTCATGGCCAACACAACAAAATTGAAACAGGCATATATTTGTAAAATGTGAATGTACCAGAATGATATCTGGAATGGGAAAAATTACAGATTGAGGTCCAGGAATGGAAGACTCTGAAAAATAGTGAGCCCCTTCAGGATCCCAGTGGAGGAGACTGGATTGTTGCCAGGACTGTGGAGAGTAACACATACTCAAAGCAACATCTTTGAGCCAGACACTGGTCTCTGACTGGAATGGTCAAGAGATTTGGTTGTTATGAAAAGTGCATGCTGTCTTTGTTTTCTAGGAGAGAGACAAAGTTTCTAACAATAGGATAAGCTGTAGTTTTTCCCATTTCAGTTATCATTCCAGTACATCCACATCTTACAGACTGAGGTTCATTCTAGTTTTGCTTTGTTTTGGCTGAGAGTGAAATGGGAAGAATCAGCTTGAAGCCCAGGTGCTAAAACGGAGCTCTGGTAACATAGTGCCTAAGGCACTTGACTGCTAACCAGAAGGCTGGAGGTTCAAACCCACCAGCCACTCCTTGGAAGGAAGGTTGGACGATCTACTTCTGTAGTGATACTGCCTTGGCAACCCAAGAAGGGGTCGCTATGAGTTGGGTCCGACTCGACAGCACATAACAACAATGTGCTAAAGGGGATTTTATATCTAGAGATCTTTGAGAGAAATTTAACACTAATGCTGGAGCAACAGCTCTAAAACTTTTGGTCACAGAACCCCTTTACACCCCTAAAAATTATAGAGGGCTCAAGGAACTTTTGTTTTTGTAGATTATATCTGTTGATATTTACCTTCTTCAGAAATCAATATTGATCAATTTAAAAATATGTATTACTATATTTAACCTAGCAGGAATAACCCCCTTCCATGTTATCTTAGGGAGCTCTGGTGGCATAGTGCCTAAGGCATTTGACTGCTAACCAGAAGGCTAGTGGTTCAAACCCACCGGCCACTCCTTGGAAGGTAGATTGGTCAATCTACTTCCATATGTTATCATAAATGACATACTCAATGAAAGAAAAAAAAAAAAACTATTTTCCAAAATGAAAAGAAAGAGTGGCATTACTATATATATATATACCTTCTTTGATGTTTGACTTAATAGAAGACAGTTGGTTTCTTATATTGGCTTTTCATTTAATCATTCAGATTTCATATGTCTTACAGCTTTTGGAAAACTCCACTGTATACTTGTAAACAATATTATATAAAAAAAGAAAATAATATCTTAGTATCAGTATGAAAGGAGCTCTGGTAGCACAGTGCCTAAGGGGCTTGACTGCTAACCAGAAGGCTGGTGATTCAAACCTACCAGCCACTCTTCAGAAGGAAGGTTGGGCAATCCTACTTCTGTAGTGATACTGCCTTGGAAACCCAAGGAGGGATCTCTATGAGTTGGGTCTGACTCGACGGCACATAACAACAACAACAACATCAGTATGAATAGAGTTTTGGCCTCATGGATCCCCAACAGGGTCTTAGGGAACCTTGGGGTCCACAGATCACACTTTGAGAACCATTGTGTTAGGACACAAAAGAGTTGAAAACTACAGGCTTAAGAGTTGGACAGATTGTTTAAATCCTGAATTTTCTGCTTTTCAATTGTGAAATCTTAGGGCTATTGTGCTTGCTGTAGTCTAGACCTAGAACATGGGCCCTACAACTTTTCATAGCAGTCCTTTCTCATTCTTCAGGATTCAGTTCTGACGAAAGACTTTTCGTTCTTTTCAAATCTAGATTTGGCTTTCAGAGAAGTTGGGGTAACTCACACAGTCCATTGCCCTTAGGTATCCTTTTGAAACTTGAACCTTAAAAAAACTGGTCCTTAAGAGCATCTTTGACCTCAGATAGACTGGTAAGACCATTTTGCCTTGGGCACTGTGCTCTTTTGAAGAATTCAGTCAGTTTCAGGAAACAGCTCCAAATCTCACTGTGTGTAAAGTAAATGAGTAATTATTTTAATTGTCCTTAAGATAATGCTATATGAAAATCTTTCCTCACCACAAATTGGTTCATCAGTTTTTTTCCCACCATTTTTTTTTCCCATGGCAATGCCAATAAGATTTAGTATAAGAATTTCAGAAATCTCCTCATCTTTGGAACATTTCTGACACTCTAGCCTGTCAGTTTGTCATACTGTGGTGGCTTGTGTGTTGCTGTGATGCTGGAAGCTTTGCCACAGGTGTTTCAAATACCAGCAGGGTTCCCCATGGTGGATGGATTTTCAGTGGAGGTTCCAGACTAAGACAGATTAGGAAAAAGAAAGAGGCGGTCCGCTTCTGAAAAAATTGGCTATTAAAAACCTTGTGCATAGCAGTAAAAAGTCTGAGATAGTGCTGGCAGATGAGCTCCTCCAGTTGGAAGGCACACAAAATAACCTGGGAAAGTGCTGCCTCCTCAAAGTAGAGGTGACTTTAATGACGTAGATGGAGTAAAGTTTTCAGGACCTCATTTGCTGATGTTCTACAACTCAAAATGAGAAAACAAACAAACAAATTGCAGACATCTATTACTAATCAGAATGTGGAATGTATAAAATATGAATCTAGGCAAATTGGAAGTTGTTAAAAAATGAAATGAAACACAGGAAGATCGAAATCCTAGCATTAGTGAATTGAAATGGACTGGTATTGGTCATTTTGAATCAGAGAATCTTATGATTTACTATGTCAGATATTCCTGGTATTGAAGAGGAATGACATCACATTCATTGTTAAAAAGAACATTTTAAGATCTATCCTGAAGTACAGTGCGGTTAGTGATAGGATAATATTCATACACTTACAAAGTAGACCAGGTAATACTACTATTATTCAAGCTAATATACCAGCCACTAAAGTCAAAGATGAACTGAAGACTTTTACCAGTTTTGCAGTTCAGAATTGACCAAGCATGCAATAAAGATGCATTGATAATTACTGGTGACTGAAATGTGAAAATTGGAAACAAAGGAAAAGCACTAGCAGTTCGAAATTATGGCATTAGTGATAGAAATGATGCCAGAGATTGCATGAATTTTACAAGACCAATAACTTATTCATTGAAAATAGCTTTTTTCAACAATATGAACTCTGACTATAAATGTGGACCACACCTGATGGAATACACAGGAATCAGATCAACTACATCTGTGGAAAGAGGTGATGGAGAAGTTCATTATCATCAGTCACAACAAACCAGAGACCAAGTAAGAAACAGACCATAAATTGCTCATATGCAAGGTTAAGTTGAGGCTGAAGAAAGTTAAAATGAGTTTATGAGAGACAAAACATGACTTTGAGTATATCCCACCTGAATTCAGAGACCATCTGAGGAGTAGATTTAACTCATTAAATGCCAATGACCAAACACTAGAAGAGGTGTGAAATGACATCAAGAATGTGATACATGAATGAAGAAAGCAAAAGGTAATTAAAAAGACAGGAAAAAAAGAAAAGATATCTAAAGTGAACAGAAGAAATGATGAAGTAAAAGATCTGAACAGAAGATTTCAAAGGGTGGTTCAAGAAAAGCAAAGTAATATAACAAAATGTGCAAAAATCTGGAGTTAGAAAATCTAAGGAGAATACACTCAGTATTTCTCAAGCTGAAAGAACTAAAGAGAAAATTCAAGCCCCAAGTTTCAATATTAAAGGATTCTGTGGACAAAATACTAACAATGCAGGAAACACCAAAAGAAGATGGAAGGAATACACAGAGTTATTGTACCATAATGAATTGGTCTATATATAACCATGTCAAGAAGTAGTATATGATCAAGCACTGATGGTACTATAGGAAGAAGTTCAAGCTACACTGTAGGCATTGGCAAAAAACAAGGCTCCAGGAATTGATGGTGTACGTATTGAAATATTTCAGCAAACAGAAGCAACTTGGGAAGCATTCACTCATCTATGCCAAGAAATTTGGAAGACAGCTACCTGGACAACTGACTAGAAGAGATCCATATTTATGTTCATTTCAAAGAAAGGTGACTCAACATAATGCACAAATTATCTAACAATATCACATTAAATTTTTGTAAATTTTTGCTGAAAATAATTTAAAAATGGTTGCAGCAGTACATTGATAGGGAACTGAGAAATTCAAGCTGGATTCAGAAGATGTGGAATAAGGGATACCATTGCTGATGTCAAATGGATCTTGGCTGAAAGCAAAGAATACCAGAAAGATGTTTACCAGTATTTCATTGGCTATGTAAAAGCCTTTGACTGTGTGGATCATAATAAATTATGGATTATAATGAGAAGAATAGCAATTCCAGAACACTTAATTGTGCATGTGGGGAATCTGTACATAGACCAAGAGGCAGTTGTTTGAACAAAGCAAGTGGTACTGCATGGTTCTCAAGTAGAAAAAGTGTGTGTCAGAGTTGTATCCTTTCACCATAGAAGTATACAGTTAATCTCTACATTGAGCAATTAATATTGGAAGCTGAATTCTATGAAGAAAAATACAACATCAGGAATAGAGGAAGACTCATTAAATCACCTGAGATATGTAGATGACACTACTTTGCTTGCTGAAGGTGAGGAAGACTTGAAGCACTTAGTGATGAAGACAAAAGACCACAGCTTTCAGTACAGCTTACACCTCAACATAAATACAACAAAAACCCTCATGACTAGACCAATTAGCACAATTATGATAAACAGAGAAAAGATCGATTTTGTCAAGAATTTTATTTTACTTGGATCCACAATCAACATTCATGGAACCAACAGTCAAGAAAACAAACGACATATTATTGCATTAGGCATATCTGCTGCAAAAGACCTCTTTAAAGTGTTTAAGAGCAAAGATGTCACTTTGAAGATGTGATAGTTGAAGATCTGTCAACTTGGCTGGACTTCACTTGTGAGTGTTGTTTCTCATGATGGATCACATGACTATGTCCTAAGCGGCCGGTCA
>NW_006921785.1:2002223-2013631 GCF_000298275.1 Orycteropus afer afer
ATATATATATATATACTTTGCTGGTTTTTGTGTTTCTCTAGAGAACCCCATCCAACACAGAAGACTAAGGTGGGCCCAACTCAAGTCATTATGTTTTCAGTAGCCTCATATATTTGCAAAAGCTGGACAATGAATAAGAAAGACCAAAGAATAATTGATGCATTTGAATTGTGATGTTACCAAAGAATATTGAAAATACCATGGACTCCCAGAAGAATGAACAAATCTATCTTGAAAGAAGTTATTATTGTTGTTATTATTTTTGTTAGGTGTCATCAAGCTGATTATAACTCATAGAGATCCTATATATAATAGAATGAAACACTGTCCAGTCCTGTGCCATCCTCACATCCTTAATATGCTCCAGCCTGTCATTGCAGCTATTGTGTCAATCCATCTTAGTGAGGGTCTTCTCCTTTTTCACTGACCATCTACTTTATGAGCATAATATCCTTCTCCAGGGTCTGGACTTTTCTGACAACGTGATCAAAGTAGGTGACACAAGGTATGGCCATGCTTGCTTTTAAGGAGGATTTTGGCCACCTGGTATTGCTTGGTCTTTTATAGTATAGCACTCTCCTCCTTCATTTTTTGGTACTTACCACAAATTGTAATTCTATTTGTATTTATTTGCTAGTTTATTGGCTGCCTAGCCCAACAGAAGGCTGGTGGTTCAAACCTACTTCATAGTTTTCCTGGACCCCTTTCTTTCTCTCATACCTCATTCTTAGTGTATCAGAAAATGCTTTTGACTTTACAACAAAACTGTTCCCTGAATTGGATGCTCTCTTATTGCTTCCGTGTCTACAACCCTGGTCCAAGTCCCATAATCTGCAATCTACCTGGCTTATAAGTAGCCTTCTGTGTGTGCTCACCAAAATTTCCCTTGCCAATGTGAGTCTATATCTACACTCAACAATCATAGTGACCCTACCAAATGATATTGTTGTTAGGTCCCATGGAGTCAGTTTCAACTCATAACAACCCTATCTATGTACAACAGAATGAAACACTACCTGGTCCTGAACCATCCTCACAATTAATACCATGCTTGAGTCCATCATCACAACCACTGTGTCAATCCATCTCATTGAGGGTCTTCTCCTTTTCCCTGATCCTCTACTTTAACAACTTTCTCCCTTTTGACATTAGCAAAGTAGGTGAAATGAAGTCTGGCCATTCTCACTTCTAAGGAACATTCCAGCTGTACTTCCTCCAAGACAGATTTGTTCATTCTTCTAGCAGTCCATGGTACATTCAACACTCTTTGTGAATACCATAATTCAAATGCATCAATTCTTCTGCAGCCTTCATATTCATTGTACAACTCTCACATTCATATGAAGCTATTGAAAATACCACAGTCATGCACACCTGAGTCTTCAAAGTGACATTTTTGCTCTTATACACTTTAATGAGGTCTTTTGTAGCAGATTTGTCTAATGCAGTAAGTCATTTGATTTCTTGACTGCTGCTTCCATAGGCAATGGATCCAAGTAAAATGAAATCCCTGACAACTTCAATCTTTTTTCCATTTACTGTAATGTTCTTGCTGCTCCAATTGTGAAGACTTTTGTTTTCTTTATGTTGAGGTGTAATCCTTACTGAAAACTCTTGTCTTTTATCCTCACTAGTAAGTGTTTCAAGTCATCTTCACTTTCACAAAAAACGAAGTATCATCTGCATGTCTCAGGTTGTTAATGAGTCTTCCTCCAATTCTAATGTTGTGTTCTTCTTCATACAGTTCAGCTTCTTATTTGCTCAGTATACAGATTGAATAAGTATGGTGAAAGGATACAACACTGATGCACACCTTTCTTGATTTTAAACCATGCTGAATCCCTTTGTTCTGCTCAAGTAACTATCTCTTGGTCTATGTATAGATTCCTCAAGAGCACAACTAAGGGTTATGGAATTCCCATTCTTCACAATATAAATAATTTTTTATGATCCACATAGTTGAATGCCTTTACATAGTCAATAAAACACATGTATCAAATCATATGGAAAAACAAATCCAACCTCTGCTTAAAACTTTTAATGGTTTCTATTTGTACTGAGCTGATGGCTGAAATCTGAATCTGGTTCTACAAGGCCAAAATGATCTGTATTCCATTTATTTCTTTAATTTAGCCATAAGAAACACCTTACTGTGGTTCTTCAAGCACATTGAGCTTACTGAGAGTCTGCATTTGCTGTTCCCTTTGACTAGAATGTTACTTTTCTAAATGACCCATTTCCTCACTTCCTTCAGATTTCAATTCATATGATCTTATTAGAAAGACTTTCCTCCACTGTTGTTGTTGTTGTTGTTATTTGCCATCGAGTCGACCCCGACTCATAGCGACCCCTCCTTGGGTTTCCGAGGCAGTATCACTACGGAAGTAGGATTGCCCAACCTTCCTTCCGAGGAGTGGCTCGTGGGTTTGAACCGCCAGCCTTCTGGTGAGCAGTCAAGTGCCTTAGGCACTATGCTACCAGAGCTCCTACTTTATAATTTAGCAAACTTCCTCCACCCACTTGTTACCAATATTATTCTCTAGACATCTTAATCTGTTTTAGCTTGCTTTTTAGCATTCATCGACATCCGACATGCTATGTATATATCAGTTCATATATTACCTCCCCTATAAGAATGCAAATTCTCTGAGCACAGGCATTTCATCTATTTGCTTCTGTATTTTCTGTGTCAAGAACCAAACCAAACTCACTACTGTTGAGTTGATTCTGACTCAGTGAACACATACATGTTAAAGTAGAATTACATTTCATAGTGTTTTCATGGCTGTTATCTTACAATAGGCTGCCACCAGGCCATTTTTCTGTAGTGCTGCTGAATGGATTCAAACCACCAACCATTCAGTTGATTATTGTTTTTAGCTTCCATCAAGTTGGCCCTGACCCATGGGACTCCATGTGTGATACAAAGTAGTACTGATCCATAGGGTTTTCTAGGCTATAATCTTTATGGAAACAGATCACCAGGTCATTTCTTCTGTGGAGCCATTGGGTTGATTACAACCACCAACTTTTAGGTTAGCAACTGATTGAAAACCACTTGCACCTCACTAACCAGAGACCTAGCAGTGCTTAACATTTAATAGGCACTGAAATTTGTGTTGTATGAATGAATGTCTGTTGAAAGAATGATTGAATGAATTAAACATTTAAATTTCTTGAAACTTAGTTTCTTTTTCTATACAACAGGAAAAACAAAGCTGTTGAAGTCAGGTTGTAGAATCAGAATAACAGGAACATCATTTCCCTCACCTCCAGGTCTGAATCAGAGGTTCCTCCTAAATTCTACCCCAGCACTCTGAGATTATTCTTATGGTGGCATTTGCTACACGGTATGGAAAGACCTGGCTGACTTATGTCTTTAACTGAGGGTTAGGTTTTGTTTGAAGGAGCACTAGTGGTGCAATGGCTAAGCACTGAGCTGCGAACCAAAAAGGAGGTGATTCAAACACACCAGCCGCTCCACTGGAGAAAAGACCTGGTGATATGCTCCCAAGAGCCTAGGAAAATCTATGGGCCAGTTCTTCTCTGTCTTACAGGGTGACTGCGAGTCAGAATTGACCCAGCAGCACACAACCACAACAAATGCTTTGTTCAGGGATCTTTGGGTGGGGTAAATGGTCAAGATCTCCACTACTAGCTAAAAGATTGGCAATTTAAACTCAACCCAGAGGCACCTTGGAAAGCAAGGCAGATTATCTACTTCTAAAAGGTCATAGTTTTGAAAACCTTGTGGAGAAGTTGTTCTCTGACATATGGGATCTCCCTGAGTTTAAATTGACTCAAAGGCAATTAACAATACCAACACGTCTTGTTCACCTTCCTAGCCCAATTACCTAACCCAGTGCCTTACTACATAGTCACACTTAGAGTTTGCAAAATGAATTAATGAATGACTGAATGACTGAATAACATTGAAACAAGGTTTTAAAAAGTAATCTATGATTTTATGCATATTTAGTTTGGTGAATGAGGAGGGAGAGCTATCCTTCTCTTTTAAAATACACCCAAAACTGGGGAAAGTAAAGTATAAGCAGAGAGCATGAGTGACAGCAACAGTCACATTTCAATTGCTGGAGTCTAGGGGAAAAAAACAAGCTAACATATCTATTATCTTGAAATTACTTCTGGCCCCCAGTTATGCAGCTGACATAGGGCAATCACCATATACTACTGGTACCAACTCTGCCTTTTGGGAACAATTTAGACTTCAATTCTTTTAGTTTTTATTTGGTGTAAGCAATATATATTTTTTTTAAATAAATTAAACCCTAAAACAAAATTTTTTGCTTTCATTGATATACTGTATATTCTTCCCTAATTGACTGAGCTGGGTAAATTAGGCTTTCAGCTCTAATCTGTACAAACTGACTTGGTGAATACACTTGGTGAGAAAACTCTGGATGGATCCAATGTAATCCATATTCTTACAGAATAGAGATGACACAAGTTGCTTAGCTGACAATTCCTAGCCTACCAAGCTATAGGTCCATTTCAAGAAAATTATTGTCAGATTTGCTTTTATCCTATAACAAGTGTAATTTTTTGAAACAAATGTATACTAATCTAGAAGAGCAAGTTTGGGCTCTGCAATTCATTAGCCATATGACTTTGCTGAAATTGAACAATATTTCTGAACCATAATATCGACATCTAAAAATTGAAGGATTGTAAGAAATGAACTCTGAAGTTCTGGGCCTCACCTCTCTTCTTCCCCAGAATCATTAAGTTACAGTGGTGCTTTGGACACTTACTTTTCTTCTATATATCTTAATTTCTTACTATGACATATGAAAGATCTGTTGATGACAATGCTACACAAACACATTGTCCCTAACGATAATCTGCCCACTTGCAGATATAAATCAGTTGGAATCTGTGAGGACATCAATATGAAACCATTAAACTTAGTGGAAAGGGAATTCTCTATGCTTGCTCCACAGATGGATCATGCCATCGTCATGAAAAAATAGTACAGTTTCAAGATAAATTTATTCCACTATTTCTATCTATTCAACTAATGCTTATCATTCAGGGTTCAGATCTCAGTTATCTTCCACTAAGCTTCAGTTTATCTCCCACCTGGAGATGAGTATTTCCCCCACTTCAGAACTCTATCTGTGTTGCTCTTGTGGTCCTGATAATTTCAGCTGTCCATTCTTGTCACCTGCTTTCACTCTTCCACTAGACTTAGGAGCAGGCACTGTATGAGTCTTATTGTCTCTCCAGAAAAACTCAGTTCTGATATTTGAAAAGTAGTAGATAGTAATGTTGGTGGTCTTCAGGCTCAATTGACATAATATACTACATGAAAATATTGTTCTACCTCCTACTTTGATCAGTAGCAACTGGGGTCTTAAAAGCTTGCAAGTGGCCATCTAAGATGCAACAACTGGTCTCTCCTCATCTGAAGCAACAAAGAATGCAGAAAACCAAAGACTCATGAAAACAACTAGTCCAAGGGACTAGTGGACCATGTAAGTCTTAGACTATGTGAACCTGAGACCAGAAGAACTAGATGGTGCCTGGCTACCACTGTCAACCACTCAGGTAGGGATCAGTGTAGGAGTTCCTGGATAGAGTGAGAGAAAATCGTGGAACAATACTCAAAATCAAACAAGGCTTAATGGTCTGATAGAGGAGACAAGTGAAACTCCCAAGATTATGACCTGTAATCACCTTTTGGACATGGAATTGAACTCACTTCTGTGGCTTTCAGCCTAACAATAGACAGGAATATAAGGTGAAAATTTACTCCAGCTGGCAGTTCAAACCCTTGGAAGGAAGGTTGGGTGATCTACTTCCGTAGTGATATCACCTCAGAAACCCAAGGAGGGGTCGCTATGAATCAGGTCCTACTCGATGGCACACAACAACAACAACAATAGGTACACTCTTTAGAATAATCAACCATGGGAGATTGCAAGGGCAGTATTTGCACAGGGAAATAGCCCAGAGGGCAAGAATGCATTAAGAAAGAAGGACAGAGGAAATAGGTAACCACAGGGAGGAAGTGGGAAAAGAGCTGTTTCATTAGGGGATTGCAATCAATGTCATGAAACAAAATGTGTATGAACTGTTATATGGAAATGACTTTGCTTTGTAAACTTTCACTCATGGTGGGATGAATGAATAAATGACCCAATAATGTAATATTTCAGAAATAAATATGGTCTCCTCATTTGAATAAATTTATTTGATTCAGCTATAGGAAGTGATTTATACAGATGACCAAAGCCATGGTAGATGAAGTTAGGCCTGGAAGTTGGGAGATAATTTTTACTGCTCATTTACTAAGGACCCTTTAGGGAAAATTCTTCACTTATCATCTCTCTCCTAGAATAGTAGACTGAAAAAGTCCTTAAATGTCACTTAGTCCATTTTGTGAGACACATAGAAAAAGAGGGACTTGTGTAGATTGAGTCTGTACAATAGTGGTGAAGTCAGAGCTGGAGACTGCTTCCTATCCCAAATCTATGTGTATATATATGCAAATATTCACTCAGTTTTATACTTAAGATTTGTAAATTTTACTGAATATAAATTATACCCTAGAGAAAAAGAAAAAGCTAAATATAATATTTTAATAAAACTATCTATCTAGTTCCCTTTTCATTATTTTGCTGTTTCTACCTCTTATATGTTTGTAAGTTTTCTGGTTACAAATAATACATATTTGGTAAATATCCCAACATAACAAAAATGTAAAAACTTATAAAATTAGTATCTTTCAAAATACTATTCCCCACAGGGAAAATACTGGTAAAAATTTATTATACCCAAACCGCACATTTGTTATGATTGATGAACCAATACTGATACATTATTATTACCTGAAGGCCATACTCCACATTGTGTTTGTTGTTGGGTGCCATGGAGTCGATTTTGACTCATAATCACTCCATGTGCCAGAGTGGAATTGCCCCATAGCGTTATGCTCTGTGATCATGTTATGCTCATGTTAGTGCTCGGTGATCTTTATGGGAGTAGATTGTCACATCTTTCTCCAGCAGAGTTGCTCGGTGGGTTCAGATCCCCAACTTTTCTGTTAGTAGAGGAGTGCTTAACCATTGTGCCATCAGGATATCTATAGTTTGTATTAGGGTACTTCTTTGTGTTGTACAGTCCTATAGGTTTTGATATGTGCTTAATGTCTTGTGTCAACAATTACAGAATCACATAGAATAGTTTCACTCCCTAAAAATGTCCTGTGCTCCACTTATTCATCCTCCTATGTCCCCTGGGTTCTCTGGCAACAAAGATCTTTGTGGTGTATCTATAGTTTTGCCTTTTCATATAGTTGTTTTCATAGAATATATAGCTCTTTCAGACTGGCTTCTTTCTCTTCCTCCATGTCCTTCAATGTTGCTATCTCATTTCTTTTTATTGCTGAATAGTACTTGCTAAACTGCTAACCAGAACTGCTAACCACCAGCCACTCCTCAGAAGGAAGACTGGGCAATCTACATTTGTAGAGATACTGCCTCTGAAACTGAAGGAGAGGTTGCTATGAGTCCAATTGACTCGATGGCAGTGAGTTTTGTTTTGGTTTTTAGTGTGGATATAAAGAGCGCTGGTGGTGTAAGTGGTTAAAGCATTTGGCTGCTAACCCAAAGGTGACATTTCAAACCCATCAGCCACTCTGAGGGAGCAAGATGAGGCAATCTGCTTCTGTAGAAGATATACAGTCTTGGAAACCTTATGGGGCAGTTCCATTCTTTCCTAAAGCATCGCTGTAAGTTGGAATTGACTTGGTGGCAGCGGGTGGGTAATGTAGATATACTGTAGGTTGTTTATCCATCATTCACCTATGGAAGGACATCTTGGTTGCTTCAAATTTTTTTGGCAATTATGAATAATGCTGCTATAAACATTTCTGTGCAAGTATCAATGTTAAGATATGTTTTCACCTCACTTGGGTAAATACTGAGGAGTTTGATTGGTGTATCAAATGATTAGCTTTTGTTTAGTTTTGTAAGAAACTGCCATATTATTTTCCAAGAGCCTTACCATTTTGCATTCCCACCAGCTATGAATGAGTGTTCTTGTTCCGGGTCAAATTTTGGTTTCCTCCATATTTCACTTTTCCCCAGACTCCAGAGATTTCAGTCTGTTTAACTTTCTGGTGATGATAAGTGTCCATCTTCCATCTGTGGTTCTCTCTTCCTAAATAATTTTAGAAAAATATTTAACATATTAAAATTTCAGGATTTTAAAAATATTTTTCATTATTGAAGATCTTAAGTCAGGCTCCTGTTACTGCTCTGTTTCACAGATTTTTTGCCAAGCATTATAGAAGAAGAAACAAAAGGTGTAACATAAGTAATCAACCTGAGGAATTGACAAAGATGTGAGTTTCAGGAGATATGAACACAGGTCTCCTAACATATCTCTTTAGTAATAGATGTAGAAGGATTTCAAATTCCCTCATACTACCATTCATATTAGCCAAGGATAAGCAGTTCATTTGTCTTCCTTTTGAGTCCTACACATTGAATAGGGAGTTAAACCCATTACCATTGAGTCGATTCTGACTCGTAGTGACATTTTAAAACAGAGTAGAAAGGCCCCACAGGATTTCCAAGATTTATCTTTATAGAAGCCGACTAGGAGCATAAAAATTAATTTATCTATTTGAACTTAAAACTTCCTCAGTTCTTTTTCTCTTCTCTTCCCTCCTTGAACAACTTAGGCTGGGACAGAGCAAAGTTTGTATTCAAGTCTAAAACATCTTTTGTGCCAGAAAGCTAAGGAAATGCAAGGAGATAACGGGAACACACAAAGTATAATAATACTTATGGTACAGGATTGTAACTTATCAAAAAAATAGGAAACATTGAATCCCTATTCATATGTCAATAAATGAAAAAAAAAACTGTGATAAAGAGCAGAATATTTACAAAGTTTTGAAGTGCTTCCTCACAAAACAGCTTTTAGTTAAAAAGGAAAAGAGAACAATTTTGCAGTGGTTAAGCCTGATAGACTTTAATCAAGTGATCAAAGTGATCATCATTAATAGAACTAATCAAAACTGCAAACCACCTGATCTGGTGCATTTCTTCTGTGCTTTAGCTGCCAGATGAATAGCCTACCTCTAATCATGAGGAAACATCAGAAAATCCAAATTGAGGGACATCCTACAGAATAACTAGCCTGTAATCTTCAAAAACTTCAAGGCCATGAAAGTGTTTCAAATTGAAAATAACTAAAGAGACATGCTATTTCTAGCATTGTGTGAATCCTTTTGCTACAAAGGACATTACTGTGACTATCGGTAAAATTAGAATGGGGACTGGGGATGAAATGGTGGCCATTTATCGATATTAATTTTTTGCTTTTAATGGTTACATTGTGGTCACGAAAGAGAATGTTTTCTTGTTTTGGAAGTATGTATTAAAGTTTTGGGGGTTATAGGATATCACCATTTATTTTCAAATGATTCAGGGGGAAAAGACTTTTGAACTGTACTTGCAACTCTTCTGTAAGTCTAAGATTGTTTTGAAATAACAATAATAAAAAGTACTAGTCCAATGTGATGACTTATACAGTGTCTTCATAGAACATTCTTTTTAGAATAATAGCTGCTTCTCCTTCTGCTCCTTTTATTAAGATTGCCTGGAGGATTGAAATGCTTGTATGTGTGGAGGGAATGGAGTTATTAAACAATTTTTTTTTCTATTTTTGTTGTGATTTGGGTGAAGTTTTACAGAGTAAATTCACTTTCCATACAGCAGTTCACATACACTTTGTCTCATGACATTGACTACAATTTACCACAATGCAACAGCTCCCCTCCCATTTCCTACTGACAGTTACCTTTTCCCTATGTCCATCCCTCCATGCATTCCTGCCTCCTGAGGTGTCTCCCTATGCATAAACAGTCCTTCTTTCTCCCAAGATTGTTCTCTCCAAGGAGTATATTTACCTCAGCTAAATGTTAACTCCTATCCCTGTCTTTTGTTTGGCTGGAAGCCACATGTATGGTTTCAATTCCAGACCTGAAGGGCAGCTAGGAGCTATAGTCTCTGGTTCCACCAGGCTCTATCACACCAGCAAATCTGGCTCCCTTTTTATTTTTTCCTAATGACTTTGAGTTTTGTTCCACATTGTTCTCCCTCTCTATCCAGGATCTCCTACAAAGATCCCCCCCTCCAAGTGGTTGACAGTGGTAGCCAGGCACCATCTAGTTCTGGTCTCATAATCGTATAGGCTGCAGAACACATGGTGTACCAGTTGCTAGGACTAATTCCTGTCATGAATCTTTGGTTTTCTTCATTCTTCTTTGCTCTGGATGAGGAGAGACCCATCATTGCATCTAGATGGCTGCTTGCAAGCTTTTAAGATCCCAGTCGCTACTTGCCAAAGTAGGAGGTAAAACAATGTTTTGTGTAGTATGTTATGCCAATTGAGCTTGATGTCCCCTGTGACTATGGTCCTGAGCCCACAGGTTCAACTACCTGGTCCCTCTGGGTAGCTTGCTGTGACCAAGAAGTGCTACAACCTTGTCCCTTGTCAGCTCTACTATATACCTGGGAATTCTTATAGATCATACAAATACACTTATAAGACCATTGTCTGCCAAATCTATACATGTCCTTGGGTACACTCCCTGCTTCATAGACATACCTAATCCTTCAGCCTATCCACCCATCTATCCACCCATATACTCATGTTTGCCTTCACTGACAATGCGGTACTGTATGTGCAAAAGGGTTCATCTTTGTTGTCTGTACCTCCCATGTACCTCTCTATGTTTTCCTCTTCTTCAATGCCACCATGTTGATCACTCACATTTCGTACATTGTCCTTCTCTTCACCCAAATCAATACTTATCTCTACCTATCTAACAGTGTTCCCTCCCCTCCCCTCCCACTCCTGGAAACCAACAAAGAATATTTCCTTCCATAGATAAACCTTTCCTTGACTTTTACAATAACGGACTAATACAATATTTGTCCTTCTATGATTGACTTATTTCACTCAGCATAATGTCCTCCAAGTTCATCCATGTTACGCAGTGTTTTGCAGATTCTAGGTTATTCTTTAGGGTTGCACAGTATTCCATTGTGTGTATGTATCACAGTTTGGTTATCCATTCCTCAGTTGATGGACACCTAAGTTGTTTCCATCTTTTGGCTATTGTAAACAATGCTGCAATGGACATGGGTGTGCATATGTCTGTTCTTATCCTGGCTCTCACTTCTTTAGGATATATACCTATTAATGGAATGGCTGGGTCAAATGCTATTTCTAATTCCAACTTTTGAAGGAATTGCCATACTGCTTTCCACAGTGGTTGTACCATTTTAGATCTCACCAGCAGTGTAGGAGAGTCCCAATCTCTTCACATCCTTGCCAGCATTTGTTATTTTCTGTCTTGTTGAACTTTG
>NW_006921785.1:2042140-2057442 GCF_000298275.1 Orycteropus afer afer
GCCAGACTTCATCTCACCTATTTTGGTCATGTTGTCAGAAGGGACCATTCCTTGGAGAAGGATGTCATGCTTGGTAAGGTGGAGGGTCAATGAAAGAGGGGGAGGTCTTCAACGAGATAGATTCACACAGTGGCTATGATGATGGGCTCAAGTATAGCAAGGATCGTGGAGCTGGCGCAGGTTTGGGCAGTGTTTCGTTCTGCTGTGCATGGGGTCACTATGAATAGGAAACAACTCAATGCAACAACAACATAAGGCTGGAAGCTATGCTACTAACCAAGGAAAAAAAAAACCTCATTGCCGTTGAGTTGGATCCAATTCATCACAACCCCTCTTTGGGTTTCCAAGGCAGTATCACTACAGAAGCAGATTGCCCAAACTTCCTTCTGAGGAGTGGCTTTGGGTTTGAACTGCCAGCCTTCTAGTTAGCAGTCATATGCCTTAGGCCACTAGTATTTCAAATATCAGCAGTGTCACTCAGGGTAGACAGGTTTCAGTGGAGCTTCCAGACTAAGACAGACTAGGAAGAAAGACAGGGATACCACTTCTAAAAAAAAAAAAGGTCACTGAAAACTTTATGAATAACAGTGAAACACTCTCTGATATATTATAGGAAAGCTTCATAAATAGCAATGAATTTTTGTCTGAAATGGTGCCAAAAGATGGGCCTCTAAAGTTTGAAGGGACTTAAGCTACAACTGGGGAAGGGCTGCCTCCTCAAAGCAGAGTCAACCTTAATGATGTGGATGGAATAAAGCTTTCAGGATCTTCATTAGCTGATGTGGCATGACTCAAAATGGGAAGAAATAACTGCAAATACTCATTAATAATTGGAGTTTAAGATGTACGAAGTATGAATCTACAAAAATTAGAAATTGTCAAAAATGAAATGAAACAGATAAACATCAATATCGTAGGCATTACTGAGCTGAAATGGGCTGGTATTGGCCATTTTGAATCAAACAATCATGTGGTGTACTATGCCAGGAATAACAAATTGAAGGGGAATGTGCAGCATTCATCATCAAAAAGAACATTTCAAGATCTATCTTGAAGTATAATGTTGTCAGTGATAGCATGATATCCTTATGCTTACAAGAAAGACAAGTTAATACTTTATTACTCAGATTTACTCACTAACCACTAAACCCAAAGATGAAGAAACTGAAGATTTTTACCAATTTTTGCCATCTGAAATTGACTGATGTATGTATCGATGATTGCTAGTGACTGGAATGTGAAACTTGTAAACAAAGAAGCATGTTGTTGTTGTTTTTACGTTCTGTCAAGTTGGCTCCAATTCATAGCAACCCTATGTAAAACAAAATGAAACATTGTCTGGTCATACACCAGCCTCACAGTCCTTGCTATGCCTGAGCCCATTGTTGCAGCCACTTTTTGAGGGCCTTCCCCTTCTTTGCTGACCCTCACTTTACCAAGCACGATATCCTTCTCCAGGGAATGGTCCCTTCTGACAACATGACCAAAGCAGGTGAGATGAAGTCTGGCCATTCTCGCTTCCAAGGAACATTCCAGCTGCACTTCCAAGACAGATTTGTTAGTTCTTCTGGCAGTCCATGGTACTTTAAGTATTCCTTGACAACAACACAACTCAAATGCATCAATTCTTCTTCGGTCTTCCTGATTCATTGTCCAACTTTCACATGATATGAGGTGATTGAAAACACCATGGCTGGGTTAGGCGCACCTCAGTCTTCAAAGGGATATCATTGCTCCTCATCACTTTAAAGAGGTCTTTTGTGGTAGATTTGCCCAGTGCACCATGATGTCTGATTTCTTGACTACTGCTACCATTGGTGTTGATTGTGGAGCCAAATAATATGAAATCTTTGACAACTTCAGTCTTTTCTCCATCTATCATGATGTCGCTTGTTGGTCCAGTTGTAAGCAATTTTGTTTTCTTTATGTTGAGATGTAATCCATACTGCAGACTGTAGTCTTTAATCTTCATCAGTAAGTGCTTCAAGTCATCCTCACTTTCAGCAAGCAAAGTTGTGTCATCTGCATAATGAGTCTTCCTCCAATCCTGATGCTGTGTTCTTCATATAGTCCCACTTCTCGGATTATTTGCTCAGCATACAGATTGAATAAATATGGTGAAAGGATACAACCTTTACACACTTCCTTCTTGATTTTAAACAATGCAATATCCCTTTGTGCTATTCTAATGATAGTCTCCTGGTCTAGGTACAAGTTTCTCATAAGCACAATTAAGTATTCTGCAATTTCCATTTTTTTCAATGTTATCTATAATTATTACGATCCACACCATCGAATGCTTTTGCATAGTCAATAAAACACAAATAATCATCTTTTTAATATTCTTGCTCTCAGCCAAGATCCATCTGACATCAGCAATGATATCCTTCATTCTATGTCCTTTCTGAATCCAGCTTGAATTTCTGGAAGTTCTCTGTCAATATACTGCTACAGTCATTTTTGAATTATCTTCAGCAGGATTTTACTGCATGTGATATTAATGATATTATTTGATAATTTCCACTTTCTGTGGGATCACCTTTCTTAGGAATTGGTACCTATATGGATCTCTTCCCATCAGTTGGCCAGGTAGCTGTCTTCCCCATTTCTTGGCATAGATGACTAAGTACTTCCAGCATAGCATCCATTTGTTGAAACATCTCAAGAATTCCTGGAGCCTTGTTTTTTGGCAATTACTTCAGTGCAGCTTTGACTTCTTCCTTCAGTACCATTGGCTGCTGATCATATGCCACCTCCTGAAATGGATGAACATCAACCAATTATTTTCAGTACAGTGACTCTGTGTATCTCTTCCATCTTCTTTTGATGTTTCCTGCATCATTCTATATTTTTTCCATACACACACACACACACTGCCAATGAGTCAGACCCGACTCATAAGGACCTCTCCTTGGGTTTTTGAAGTGGTATCTCTACAGAAGTAGATTGCCCAACCTTCCTTCCAAGGAGTGACTTGTGGGTTTGATCCACCAGCCTTCTGATTAGCAGTCAAATGCCTTAGGCACTATACCACCAGAGCTCCTATTTTGTCCATAGAATATGTCAATATTGCAATTCAAGGCTAAAAGTTCTTCTTCAGTTCTTTCAGCTGGAGAAATGCTGAGCATATTCTTTCCTTTTTGTTTTCTAACTCCAGATCTTTGCACATTTAATTATAATAACTGTTTTTGTCTTCTCAAGCTGCTCTTTAAAACCTTCTGTTCAGCTCTTTTATTTTATCATTTCTTCCATTTGCTTTAGCTACTTTCAGTTCAAGAGCAACATTCAGGGTCTCTTCTGACATCCATTTTGGTCTTTTCATCCTTTCATGACTTTTTAGGACCTTTTGATTTCTTCTTGGATGATGTTCTTCATGTCATCTCACAATTCATCTGGTTTTCCATCACTGGTATTCAATGCATCAAATATATTCCTTAGAAGTTTACAATCAAGGTCATATTTTGGCTCTAATGGACTTCTTTTAAATGTCTTCAGCTTCAACTTGATCTTGCATATGAGTGTTAATGATCTGTTCCACAGTCAGCTCTTGGCCTTGTTTTGGCTGAAGATATTGAGATTCTCCTTCACTTCTTAGCACAGATGTAGTCAATCTGATTCCTGTGCACTTCATCTGGTGAAGTCTACATGTATAGCTGCCATTTACATTGTTGAAAAAAGGTATTTGTAATGAATAAGTTGTTGGTCTTGCAAAATCCTATCATGCGATCTTCAGCATTATTTCTATCACTAAGGCCAAAGTTTCCAACTACTAGTGATTCTTCTTTGTTTCCAATTTTGCATTCCAATCACCAGTAATAATCAACACATCTTGATTGCATGATTGGTCAACTTCATACTGCAGATGTTAGTAAAAATCTCCAATTTCTTCACTTTTGGTGTTGGTGGTTGGTGTATAAATTTTAATAATGGTAGTATTAACTGATCTTTGTAGGCATGGATATTATCCTATCATTGGCACCATTGTACTTCAGGATAGATCTTGAAACATTCTTTGTGACATTGAATGCCCTGCCATTCTTCTTCAATTTATCCTTCCCAGAATAGTGGATCATATGGTTGTCTGATTCAAAATGGCCCAAACCAGTCCATTTCAAGTCACTAATGCCTAGGATACTGATCTTTATGCGTTTCATTTCATTTTCAACAACTTCTAATTTTCCTAGGTTCATAATTTGTACATTTCACATTCTGATTATTAATAGATGTTTATAGTTGTTTCTTCCCATTTTGAGTTGTGTCATATCAGCAAATAGAGGTCCCAAAAGCTTTAC
Source organism: Orycteropus afer afer (assembly GCF_000298275.1). NCBI lineage: Eukaryota > Metazoa > Chordata > Mammalia > Tubulidentata > Orycteropodidae > Orycteropus > Orycteropus afer. The sequence goes on from NW_006921785.1 coordinate 2,046,433, forward strand.
TCCATCCACATCATTAAGGTTGACTCCACTCTGAAGAGGCAGCTCTTTGCATTTGTATTTTGAGTGCCTTCCAACATGAGGGACTCTTCTTCCAGCACTATATTGGACAATATTTCTGGGATATTCATAATGTTTTCCAGTAATATATCAGAAGTATTTCACTACTATTCATAAGGTTTTCACTGATCAATTCTTTGAGAAGTAGATGGCCCTTTCCTTTTTCTGAGTCTGTCTTAGACTGGAACCTCCACTGAAACCTGTCTCCATGGGTGACCCTGCTGGTATTGAAATACAGGTGGTATAGCCTCCAGCCTCACAGCAACATGCATGCCATCACAGAACTACAAACTGACAGAGGAGTGGTGGACAAAGAATTATAGGTAGCTGGAAACTATGGCCTTGGTGATAGAAATGACACTGGAGATCACATGATGGAATTTTGCAAGAACAATGACTTAGTCATAGAAAACACCTTTTTTCAACAACATAAATGACTGCTATACAAGTGGACTTTGCTAGATGGAATACACAGGAATCAGATCAACTACATCTGTGGAAAGAGGCAATGGAGAAGCCCAATATCATCTGTCAAAACAAGGCCAAGAGCTGACTGTGGAATAGCACATCAATTGCTCATATCCAAATTCAAGATGAAGCTAAAGAAAATAAAATAAGCTCATAAGAACTAAAATACAACCTGAATTTAGAGTCTATCTGAACAATAGATTTGATGCATTGAACTCCAGTGACCACAGATCAGATAAGTTATGAGCTGACATCAAGAACATCATACATAGAATAAGCCAACCATCATTTAAAAGACAGGAAAGGAAAGAAAGACCAAAATGAATGTCTGAATAGACTCAGAAACTTCCTCTTGAATGGAAAGTAACTAAAGTGAATAGGAAAAAAAAAAAAAATGATGAAATAAAAGAGCTAAACAGAGGCTTTCAAAGGGTGGCCTGAAAAGACAATGTAAAGTATTTCAATGAAATGTGCAAAGACTTGAAATTAGATAATCAAAAGGGTAGGAATGCTCAGCATTTCTCAAGCTGAAAGAACTGAAGAAAAAAATTGAAGTCTTGATTGTGATATTGAAGGATTCTAATGGCAAAATATTGAATGATACAGGAAGCATCAAAAGGAGATGGAAGGAATCCACAGAGTCACAGTACTAAAAAGAATTGGTCAATGTTCAAACATTTCAGGAGGTTGCATATGATCAAAAACCAATGGTATTGAAGGAAGATGTCCAAGCTGTCCTGAAGGACTTGGCAAAAAACAAGTCTCCAGGAAACTGAGATGTTTCCACAAATGGATACAGCACTGGAAATGCTCACTTGTTTATGCTAAGATATTTGGAAAACAGCTACCTAGCCAACCGACTGGAAGAGATCATATGCAAGTTCAAATTGAAACCAAAGAAAATTAACACAAGTCTATGAGAGCCCAAATATGACCTTGAGTATATGTAACCTCAATTTAGAGACCATCTGAAGAATAGATTTGATGTATTGAACACCAGTGACTGAAGACCAGATGAATTGTGGAATGATATCAAGAACATAATACATGAAGAAAAGAAAACATCATTAAAAACACAGAAAAGGAAAAAAATACCAAAATGGATGTCAGAAGAGTCTGAAACTTACTCCTGAATGGAGAGTAGCTAAAGCAAATGGAAGAAATATTGAAAGAAAGAGGCGGAACACAAGATTTCAAAGGACAGCTTGAGAAGACAAAGTAAAGTATTATAATGCAATGTGCAAAGACCTGGAGTTAGAAAAAGAAAAAAGGGAAGAACATGGTTACATTTCTCAAGCTGAAAGAACTGATGAAAAAATTCAAGCCTCTAGTTACAATATTAAGGGATTCTGTGGGCAAAATACTTAATGATGCAGGAAGCATCAAAAGAAGATGGAAGGAATACACAGAGTCAGTGTACCAACTGGAATGGATTGATGTTCAACCATTGCAGGAGGTAACATATGAAAAAGAACCAATGGTATTGAAGGACGAAGTTGAAGCTGCACTGAAGCAATTGGCAAAAAAAACAAGACTCCAGGAATTGATGGAATTGAGATGTTTCAACAAATGGGTGCAGCACTGCTGGCACTTACTTGTTCATGCAAGGAAATTTGGAAGACAGCTACCTGACCAAGTGACTGGAAGAAACAGATATTTGAGCCTATTCCAAAGATAGGTGATCCCACAGAATGTGGAAATTAATGAACAATATCATTCATATTGCACACAAGTAAAATTTTAATGAAGATATTTCAAAAACAGTTGCAGAGGTATATTGACAGGGAACTTCCAACAAGTCAAGTTGGATTCAGAAGAGGATGTGGAATGAAATATCATTGCTGATGCTATATGGATCTTGGCTGAAAGCAAAGAATATGAGAGGATGTGTACCTGTGTTTTAATGACTATGCAAAGACAGACATTTGACTCTCTGGATCATAACACATTATGGATAATATTGCAAAGAATGACAATTCCAGAACACTTAATTGTGCTCATGAGGAACCTCTAACTAGACCAAGAGGCAGTCATTCAAAAAGCACAAGAGATACTGAATAGTTTTAACAGGAAATGTGGGTGTCAGGATTGTATCCTTTCATCCTACTTATTCAATCTGTATGCTGAACACATAATCTGAGAAGCTGGACTATATGAAGAACAACACAGCATGAGGATAGGAGGAAGACTCTTTAGCAACCTGTGATATGCAGATGACACAACCATAAAGTGAAGATGACTTGAAACACTTACTAGTGAAGATCAAAGACTACAGTCTTCAGTATGGATTACACAACAAAAAGAAAACAAAAATGCTCACAACTGGACCAATAAGCAGCATCATGATAAATGGATAAAAGATTGAAGTGGTCAAAGATTTCATTTTATTTGGATTCCATGGAAGCAGCAGCCAAGAAATCAGACCTTATGTTGCACTGGGCAAATCTGCTACAAAAGACCTCTTAATATGTTAAAGAGCAGATGTCACTTTGAAGACTAAGGTGTGCCTGACCCATGCTATGGTATTTTCAGTATCCTCATATGCATGTGGAAGCTGGACAATGAATAAGGAAGACTGAAGAAGAACTGAGGGTTTTGAATTGTGGGGTTGGCAGAGAACACTGAAATTACCATGGACTGCCGGAAGAATGAACAAATCTGTCTTGGAAGGAGTGCTTGTGGAATGCTCCTTAGAAGTGAGAATGGCCAGATTTTATGTTGCCTACTTCGGTCATGTTGTCAAAAGGGACCAGTCCCTGGAGAAGGATATTATGCTTGGTCAATTAAAGAACAGCAAAAAAAAAAAGGGGGGGAAGACCCTCAATGAGACAGATTGACGCAGTGGGTGCAACACTGGGCTTAAGCATAGCAAGAACTGTGAGGAGGCACAGGACCAGGCAGTGTTTCATCCTGTTGTACATAAGGCCTCTGAGTCAGAGCTGATCTCTGGCACTTAGCAACAAATAAGAATTGGTACAGTGTTCCTTCTGCTTTCAGTCTTCACTGTACCTCATTCAATGTTCTTTTCTCTTTGCAGCTTGAAGCCCAGATCTGAGAAGTTAGGGTCTGTCTAACTGCTTCTCTGGCCTATGTAACTTCCCAATAGACCTCTGGGTTGGGAAGAGCAGACTTTTCTCCAAGCCACATCCTCCTTTCCCACTCATACCTCAAGGCTAAGCCTTCACAGTGAGCCAGAATCTTTCATCAGAATGAGAGAAACCTCTAGGCTAATTAGCCAAGTCTTTTTCCTTGTCATAGAGTTCAATTTCTTGCCCTGGAGCAATGAACTGCAGTTTGGTGTAAGGAGTAGATGACAGCAAAGGAAATACATTTTTAGGAAGAAGTGAAAAGGTATCAATTTACAAAATTCATAATTTGCAGAAATATGTCCTTCACCTCTAAATATATATGAGGCTAGTATATACCTAGTTCATTCCTGGGAGTCTATCCTCAAAAGAAGCCAGAGATCTTATTATCTTCTATAACATTTATTTCATAACTCAATCATTCCTGGGTCTAAAGTTCTCTTTCACTAGGACTATGGTGACCAGTGAACCGATTAGAGCCCCAAGCCCAGGTGGCCATGGTGCAAAGAATGAGGTGCAGGGCCTGTATTCTAGTGCCTGTGCTGTCACCGACGGGTCAGGCTTAGGCAAGTTTGTTACCATTCCTGAGCCTGTGCTTTCCTTTTCGCTAAATGGGAGTATGAAAGATAAAAATCTAAATTTAGACATCTTTCCTGAAAGTCTCCAAGAGGTAATTAATCTGAATAGGCATAAATGGATGTAATTCAGTAAAAATAAAGCATACTTGGGGAATATGAGAGTGGAGTCTGGTCCTCTTACTGTCAGTACCTTTGTGACTTAAGGCAATTTGCCTTCTGGATTTTCATTTCTACATTTGTCAAATGAAAATAATATTATTAATCTGTGTATAGAAGGATGCAATAGCACTAAGAAACTGAAACAAATCTCAAATTTAAAAAGTGATTTAGTTGCCATATAAATAAAAGATAATATGACTAAAGTTACCTGTTTTTTCCTATAAAATCATCCTTAGAGTATATGCACAGAAATACTTTACTGTTGAGAACCATTGAAAATAGGCCTACAGAATACATGATTAAATTCCCTAGGATAAACTCAGTTCTTTAATGAATTCTGCCACAGACCAAAAAGTGTAAGAGCAGTATTGCAATTGAAAACTTTATGACTGATTAAATACAGAAAGACAGTCTGTGAAAGTAATGAGCAAAATGTTCAGACAGTGGTGTGTGTTGGGAAGGGAGGGGACAGTGGAAGTGACATCTATAGAGAATTTTAGGATAATATTAAAAAAAGTCAATCTGCTTTTTATTATTCCAGTGTGCTGGTGGTCATAACATAATGTCAGTGATAAGATTCTATTCCTCTTCAGGATGAACCACAGCTCTGCCTCTACCCCTTGTTATGATACTGTCTTTAGGCATAGAGAGCTCTCCATTCTGCCAAGGAGAATTCTCAGGCTACAGGATGTAACTCCTCTTTACACACTGGATTGAACTGTATCCCATCAAAATAAGTATTTGGATTCTACCCCTATGCCTGTGGATGTAACCTATTTGAACCTAATTATCACTCTCTATAATACAATCTAATATGATATACTCAATCAGTTGAGATCATACCAGTGTAGGGTGGATGTTAAACCTAATCCATTCTGAGTTATGTAAACAGAGCCATGCACGCACCTACTGGGGAAGACTCCACATGAGGATTGCCAAGGAACACTCTGGGGCTACTGACAAGGAAGGAATTGATATAACTGAGACCCTGACTTGGACTTTTAATGAGAAAATAAGTTTCTGCTTATCAAATTACTCCCATATGGTATTTGTGTTCCAGTAGCACCCACATATACACACAAGCACATACCATTTAGCAGTACCTACTTGATCTTCCTAACCCATGATCTAGAGACTCATATAAGAGTTTTGATAGAAAATCCTGCAAAAGTTTTGGTACTCTGCCATGCTGACTTACGGCATAATATGGGAATATAAAATCAAGGGAGGAAAATGTCTCCTTGAAATGTGAAGAGCTGGCTTTGATTGAGGATGAAATTACATCAAACTCCTTTTATGTGGGTGACCATCTTTATCTATGACTTGCTTTTGCTTCATATTTTACTTTTGAAATATTTCTTTCATTTCTTCTCACCAAGGAAACTATTCTTTTTGACTCCCCACAGCTAAACCAGCTAATGAATCATTTATAACTTGCCTTTAGCAGCCAAATTCTAATTTTTATATCTCGATATAATTTCTATGTCTTTTTCAGTCACTGCTTGGAGGATTTTCTACAGCTTTAGGAGCTCTTTTAAATACCCAGAATCTGCAAAATTCAAGTGCACAACCTAAACTTGAAACTGAAAACTTTATTATAGAAATTTATTAATAGCTAGATATTTTTAAAGTGTTTGTTAAAAGGGCAAATAAGTATTTGCAAGCTTATTGGAGTTCCATGTTTTTATTTAAAATATTTTATTTTTCAATTCAACAATTTCCATTTTTCACTCTGTACATCTTTCCTTTTAAATCTATACATATTTATATATCTATATCTATATATCTTTATCTCAGTCGATCAATCTAAACCCAACAACGTACACACACACACACACACACGCAAACATAAGCTGTTTAAGTACTTGTTTGCTGATTCCAGCATCTCAGTTATCAGTCTCTTTCTATTGACCTCAACCCCAGTCACCACTTCTAGTTTTAGGTCACATCTTTTAACTTGTTCACATATCTAGTAATTTTTTTATGGTAAGCTGCATATTGAAACTCCTTCATTTCCATCTAGATATTTTTTTCTTCCTTTAATGAGTGTCACATTTTATTAAGTCAGGCAATGATTGCAAGCACATCACCTGGATCCTTTTGAGGAGTGATTGTAAGCTTTGTTAGGGTGAGCCTAGTATAGTCCTTATTCTACAGCTAGAGTCTTTCTCCACCATCTGTCTGTTAGTTTGTTGTACTGTGGTGGCTTATGTGTTGTCATGATTCTGGGAGCTATGCCACCAGTATTTCAAATACCACCAAGGTCACTCATGATGGACAGGTTTCAGCAGAGCCTTCAGACAAAGACAGACTAGGAAGAAAGGCCTAGCAATCTATTTCTGAAAATTGGCCAGTGAAAACCCTAAGGGTCACAACAGGATATTATGCAATGCAGTTCTGGAAGAGAGCTCCCTAGGTTGACAGGTGCTGAAAATACACAGTGCCTGCAACTTGAACACTCCAGTGAACATGAAGAAAGTGTAAGACCTGGTAACGTTTCATCCCCATGTTACACATGGGGTTGCTGCGAGTTGGGGCTTTCATGAGCAGAGTTGACTCAAAGGCAGTTAACAACAACCTTTCTGAGTTCTCAACTGAAAGTCCACAGTGATCAACAAGATCTCTTCACTTTGATGATTAGAAGTCCTGTGTCTCCCCACACTGTCCTCCAGAATTAACCTTGAGCTCACACAACCCAGTAGTTGCTTTCAGTCAGGCCTCATCAAGTCTTACCCTGTGTATATGCAACAATGGATTTGGCCAAAGACAATGGGAGCCCTGTGCAGATTTCTGGAGCGCCTTCTGCAACTCTCTCTTTTCTGCTACCTTGTCCCTCTAGAGCCAGCTGCCTTAACACCCCCAGACACTGATATCTGTCTTCACTGCTCAATGAAGGTGCTGTTTGGGCTTCCCCTACCGTCACAGGATAGGGAACCCCATGAGCCTTTTGGTGAGCTCTTGTCTCCTGCAGAGAAAGAATTGCTCAGAGGGACAGATAGATTTTAAAAGCAAGTGGCGTAGTGTCTAAGGCATTTGACTGCTAACCAGAAGGCTGGAGGTTCAAATCCATCAGCCACTCCTGGGTAGGCAGTTTGGGCAATCTATTTCCATAGAGATACTGCCTCAGAAACTCAAGGAGGGGGTCTCTATGAGTCGGATCCGACTCCAGGGCAGTGAGTTTTGAGTTAATGAAACACTGTTCAGCGGAGCATCGGTCAGGTGGGAGGACGCACACTAGATGAGCTGAGCTCTTTGTTCTACACACAGCAGATAAAAGGGAGCAAAATGCGGAAATTTTACAATCAGCAAATTATGAGTTTGGGTCTCAAAAGTTATCCCTTTGTTGGAAGCTAGATGACATTCCTCTTCCAGAACCCCAAAGTAATCCTTTTCTGGAAGCTGATGGGCTTCTCTTCTGGTCCTATGCTTTGCTCAGAAAGATGTTTTCTTTTGCTTGAACAAAATGGAGGCTGTCACAGGATGTCCTGCGCCTGGAGATAAGAGCCCAATGATTATAGAGCAGTTAGGTTTTGCAATTACTATGAGCGAGGAACATTAGTCAGTTTGTTTAGACTATCGCCAGTGTGTGCTGTGCCTTCTACTCTCAATCCATGGGAAGAGAAGTGGCCTACGATTTAACAATACAGTAAAACAGTCACAAAGGAATACAGCAGCAGTTTAAGAAATCTTAATTATATATATATATATATATATATATATATATATATATATATATATGGTTATGAAACGTTACCAGGTCTTACACTTTCTTCATGTTCACTGGAGTGTTCAAGTTGCAGGCACTGTGTATTTTCAGGACCTGTCAACCTAGGGAGCTCTCTTCCAGAACTGCATTGCATAATATCCTGTTGTGACCCTTAGGGTTTTCACTGGCCAATTTTCAGAAATAGATTGCTAGGCCTTTCTTCCTAGTCTGTCTTTGTCTGAAGGCTCTGCTGAAACCTGTCCATCATGAGTGACCTTGGTGGTATTTGAAATACTGGTGGCATAGCTCCCAGAATCATGACAACACATAAGCCACCACAGTACAACAAACTAACAGACAGATGGTGGAGAAAGACTCTAGCTGTAGAATAAGGACTATACTAGGCTCACCCTAACAAAGCTTACAATCACTCCTCAAAAGGATCCAGGTGATGTGCTTGCAATCATTGCTTGACTTAATAAAATGTAACACTCATTAAAGGAAGAAAAAAAATATCTAGATGGAAATGAAGGAGTTTCAATATGCAGCTTACCATAAAAAAATTACTAGATATGTGAACAAGTTAAAAGATGTGACCTAAAACTAGAATATATATGGATAGGATTTCTTTCACTCTTTACATGTGTCCCTATCTAAGGGCTCATGGGCTCATTGAATAGGGTTTTCTTCTTCTAGGGATCACATTCTTAAGCTGCCTGTTAGCCAACATCTCAAAACAGTCATTTCATGTGTTCTGTCCAGTTTTTTTTTTTTTTTATTTGTTTAAAGCATGAGGCCTACACTGGTACTTGTTACTCTATCAGGCCTAGAAGCTAAAGACAAGTATTCTTGCATTTATTACAGTCTTTTAAATGTCTTCATAATTTTGAAACACTTCTTATTGATCCTTTAAAAGGTACTTTCTACAGCAGTGTTCCTTACAATCTTCTCCATGAAAAATAAAAAGCCTCTAATATAAAATAGTTTAAAAATGCATTTTTCTTGACAGTAGAAAATCTCAGAGCCATATAAAACTGATATGGATTATAAATTCTCAAAGAGACTATATTATTTGCATTTTGCAAATTCATTTGCTCACAGAATCCATCTTTACAGATTGTCTTTTGGGCATAGTAGACAATGGATCACTTTTTGGGAAATGCTGCTCCCTGGTTGCTATTTATTAATTTTATTAATAATTGACATGGCTAATTAAAAAGCAAGCAAGGCTACTATTTTGTTTTTTTTAAAAAAAATTTATTCTGATGTGGGTGACATTTTAAAAAGCAGATTCGTTTTACATTCAACAGTTCATGTACATTATGTTTTATGACACTGACTGCAATCCCCACAATGTATTATCTCTCCTCCTACTTCCTCCCTGTGGTTACCCTTTCCCATGTCCTTACCACTTATGCATTCCTACCTCCCTAGCTTTCTACCCATGCAAATGCTGCCCTTCTGATCCCCCGTGGTTGATTGTTCTAAGGAATGCATCTCTCTGGCATTGTTCAGCTTGTGATCCTGTCTATTGTTTGGCTGAAAGTTGGCCACTGCAGTGAGTCCAGTTTCAGGTCAGAAGGATGACTACGGGCCATAGTCTCACAAGTTTCACCAGTCGCCATCTGACCAGTAATCCTGGCCTTTTTTATACTTCTAAAATTTTGTTCCACATTTTTTTCCCCACTCTATCCAGGATTTCCAATTTGATCCCTTTCCAAGCTGTTGGCAGTGGTAGTTGGGCACCATCTAGTTCTTCTAGTCTTGGAGTCATATAGCTGAGGTTCTTATGGTCCACTAGACCTTTGGACTAATTGACTCTATGCTTCCTTGATTTTCTTCACTCTTCCGTGCTCCAGAAATAGTTGCATCTTAGATGGCTGCTCCCAAGCTTCTAAGACGCTAGTCACTACTCACAAAATGAGAATGTTGAATAGTGTTTTTATGTACTGTGTTATGTCAATTGAGCTTTATGCCCCCCACAACCATGATCCTCAGCCCATAGACTCAGCAATTCACTCCTTCAAGGTGCTCAGCTGTGAATAAGAAGTCATCTTAACTTTGTCCCGTTAGCTCTCTACTACATATGGATATTTTTATAACACATACAAATATGCACGTAAGAATAACATCTGCCTGACCTATGTATGGTTGTGAGTATATTCTCACTCCTCTACCCATATCTGATCTTCTTGCCTGTCTATGTATCCACCCATAGATTAGGGTTTGCTATTACTGATATTGCAGTATTGTGTATTTACGTAATAGTATTTACCTATATTATCTGTTCCTCTTGTGCACCTCTCTGTGTCTTCCTTTTCCTTAGTAATATTGGGTTGGTCACATGCTTTTATTATATTGCCATTCTCTTCACCCAAATCAACAGCTGTTGCTTAACTAGCAAGCAGTTTTCCCTTCCCTCCTCTCCCATCCCTGGTAACCAACAAAGATTCTTTCCTTACCCATGTAAACCTTTCCTTGACTTTTTATATCAGACACATATAATATTTGTCCTTCTGTGATTGACTTATTGCACTCAGCATAGTGTTCTCCAAGTTCATCCATGTTAGAGGTGACTCAAGAAATCTTCATTATTGTTTACTGTTGCATAGGATTCTGTTGTGTGTATGTACCATGGTTTGCTTACCCATCTATCCATTAATGGACACTTAGGTTGTTTCCATCTCTGCTATTGTAAGTATTGCTGAGATGAACTGGATGTGCATATATATATTCAAGTCCCAGGTCTCACCTTTTTAGGATATATTCCTAGTAGTAGGATTTCTTGTCTTTCTATTTTCAACTTTTTAAGGAAGCACAAATTACAATTCTAAGCTTAGTATTATCTTCCCTTTATTTAATAACTTTCTACGTAAAATTATTCCCAGAAGTTCTCAAAAACATATGGAGATATATTGTGTCTATATGTGTGTGTGTGTGTGTGTGTGTGTGTATA
>NW_006921785.1:2057542-2069351 GCF_000298275.1 Orycteropus afer afer
TGGTGGCATAGTGCCTAAGGCATTTGACTACTAACCAGAAGGATGGCAGTTCAAACCCACCAGCCACTCCTCAGAAGGAAGATTGGGTAATCTACTTCTTCAGAGATACTGCCTCAGAAACCCAAGGAGGGGTCGCTATGAGGTGAAATCAACTCGATGGCAGTGAATATGGCAAGTTTGCAATTTGAGCCTTTTAAACATTGCATATATAATGAAAAAATATTTTTAAAAGGGGGAGTGTGATTTTACATTATGAAAACATGTATTTCATTTTGACATTTTTCCCAAAAGAAAAAAGACATATTTTAGAACTCTACAATAAAGTCAGTACTTTCCATTCTGTGAAGTTACCATATTATCATGCTGTTTGATAAATGAGGTGTCGAGAAAGACTTGAGAATGATGAACTTTAAGCAGCAGCAGCGAAATCTCTTCTTTACCATTAATAATTAAATTATTAACAATATTTTTTTACAGAATAATCCTCCCCCCGCCCCGAACTCATCTCTGAAAGCTCTTGGCACAGCTGACTGGGGGTGTCTCCGCACTATCACATGTCTAAGAATTGTCTAGAAATAACAAAAAAGCAACAAAGCCATGGACTCCTGGCTGAGTGAGTTTCAAGACCCAGGGTGCAATTTGGATCTTCCACTAACCTCTGCCAAGCAGTTCTTCTCTTTGGACCTCAGTTTCTTCAAAAGGGAAATGAGTTCTTTGGACTAGATAGTTTCAGAGTTTTCTTCTAGCTCTTACACTCTGCAAATTTGCTTGAATAACATTACATTGACTAAAAAGTGGTTAGAATGTCACTTCTATACACTATTGCCTCTCTGGCTCAGAGAAGGAGAGCTATATTCTGAAAAACAATGGACAACATAGCTGTCAAGCAATTTCTAGGTTCATTTTAGTTTTATACCTGTAAACAGAAACCAGAAAATTTCTCATCTTTCAAGTTTGGCCTTCAGCACTTAAATAATTCCCCTAATCACTATCCATTTGTCATTTGTCAAAACTCCATGTATTAGATTTTGTTAAGAGGCAAAGGTGATGGCTTTTCTCTTAGAAACTTGTTCAGAGTTAGCTTCCTACTGATAGAAGAAAATTATAAGGCAGGAGAGGTACTTTCTCCCCAAAGAGAAAATGGAATTTTACAGAGAATCAGAGTGAAAGGGTTTTGAATCCCTAAATGAAGCTGGGAGAGAAAAAAAAAAAAAAAAATCATTCTGATTTTAGTTGCTAACAAAGACAGAGAATGAAGAATTCAGTTGCTATGTTACTTCTCAAGAAGCCAAGCTCAGCACAAAGTGAAAAAGGATTTCCTGATGCAGCTTTACATTATCTCCAATTGCATTACTGGTTTAGATTATAGTTGTTGTTGATATATGCCGTTGAGTTGGATGCGACTCATAACAACCCCTCCTTGAGTTTTTGAGGCAATATCTCTATGGAAGTAGATTGCCCAATCTTAGATTATAGTAGAAATGAAAAATCAAAAATCAAAGCTTTTCTTTTCCTTGGGACCTCAAGTGCTTCCATGTTGTATCTCCCTATATGGGCATTAGATACTGCCATCCATAGGAATGTGTCCAGTTCTTGTCCTGCCCCAGGGTTCAAGGGAAGGGAGTTGTCAGTATAGCTCCTGGGGTGTGCTATTTTAAAAACTACCCACTGTCATCGAATCGATTTCAACTCGTTGCAACCCTATAGGACAAAATAGACCTGCCTGGTAGGGTTTCCAAGACTATATAACTTTATGAAAGCAAACTGCCTCATCTTTTCGCTGTGGATTGGCTGGTGGGTTCAAACTGCCAACCTTCTGATTATCAGCTGAATGCTTTAACCACTGTGCCACCAGGACAGTACATTTACCTATTGTTGCAGAGAGTAGTACCAGAGGTGGTCTTAGACTGGAAAGTGGTATTCACAGGTGTAGGTGCAGCAGGTGAGTGGCCTGAGGACAAGAAAGTCCATGAAGGAGAAAAAGAAATCTGAGGTCTAAAGCAAGAAAGATCATTAACAGATTGGAAGGTAGAATATAGGTATATCATTTAAGTGGTTCAAGAAAGAATATGAGGGAATGTACAAGGATCCAATGCCTATTTTTATGCATAACCCTGGATGACTAGTCACAGGGGCTTGTGCAAGACCCACCATGCCTTCCAATCCTTCTGCAGCTAATTTTTAGTCTTAGAAATTGAGGCAGAGACAAGCTTTCACCTCATTTTTGAGCCTTCATGGAGAATAGGGGTTAAGCGCATGGCTTTGGCAAGGACTGACTTACTAGTTACACAATCTGAAACAAGTTCCTTAACATTTCTGATGCTCAGTTTCGTCCTCTGTGAAATGATGATAGCATATTGAACAAAAATAAAATGAATGAGGATAATAACTTTAAGGTGGTGATGAGTATTAAAGAAATGAATACGAGTGAAGCACTTGGAATAGTCTCTGACATCTTAAGGAGTCTCTAGGTACAAACAATTAATGCATTTATATCTAACTGAAAGGCTGGCAGTTGGAAACCACCCAGAGGTGACTCAAAAGAAAAGTCTGGTGATCTACTTCTGAAAAATTAGCAACTGAAAGCTCTATGGAGCACAGTTCTATTCTGACACACATGGGGTCAGGATGAGTCAGCATCAACTCGAGGACAGCTGGTTTGGCACATTGAAGTTAAATATTAGAACGACGACAATTACATCCTATTACCTTCTATCTTTGTTTCCTTCCAACTATTCTTAGCAGCTACTAGAATATATGCTCCAAGGGCAAGGAGCATGTCCTTCAAGTTCAAAATTATTCACAGCCTAGTGGAATGCTTGGCTTATGATAGGCATTCCATAATATTTGTGATTAAATGAATAAATAAATGAAAATTACTAAGTTACACTTTGTAACAAATCCAAGACCTGAAAAGCCCTGCTGGCACTGATTTACATGACCAACAATCCCGGATGGCCTGCTAGGTCTCTGTGAGGAACGATTACACAGCGACCAAGTGGGCACCCTAAGGTGGAGGGACTCTGACAAGCCTAAGAATTCATATAATATGGTTCTGGTTATGTAGGCAAACGAGTTTGCTTTTTATTACTCTTTCTGCACTTCAGTCCAAGTCTTTTTTTATATGTATGTGGGAGTGTTACATGTATCTCTTTTTGGTATTTTCACATACACATTTTTAAATTCGTGGTGCTGGGCCAATAGAGTAGTAATATCACTTTGTCCTATCTCCTTAATACTATTCCCCAAAAGAACAATTAGAACAAACACTTCACTCCATGGGAGCATCTACAATGGAAAGAATATGTAAACTGACAATTTATTATCCAGATACAAATTAGCCACACTATGATTCAACCACTTAAGATCTGGTTTACATCCCTTTCCATGGCATGGCTGGCATAGTCTAATATATCTCTTGTGGGGCTTCATTTTATATGCAAGGGAAAGAGAGAACAAGTCAGAAACAGATGAAGGTATGTCAGTAGGGGCATAAACAGCAGGCTCATGATTTGAAGAACGTGTTGGAGTAGGATGAGGCAGAGGATCAGAGAGGAGTCATAGAAATGGAGGGGGTGGGCAGGCAGGCAGCTAGTCACCACCAAGCTCCCACAGCATGCTGTTCATATTTCTTATTATAGTATATACCATATTTTATGCAATTTTCCTTTTTCAAAAGTTGTTCTCTACCACTGGATTTTATGTTGTGTGATGAGGTGGACCCTCCCTTATCCTAAGACTTTAACATAGAGTTTGGCAGGAATTCTTAAAGTTTTTGAATGGGCAGTTGGATAAATGGATAAATGGATGGTTGGATAGATGAATGAATGGGCAGAAGGAAGAAATGACTGATTAATGGATGGTCAGAAAACAAGAGATGAGGGAGAAGAGCAGAAGTTATTAAATAGGAGCTATCAAAGTAACTAATCTCCCAGCACTACTCAGGGCTGACCTCAGCTGCAGAGTCTGCCTGGATTCTTGGACTGAGGGAGCCTCTCTCCTGAGAAAGAGAGGATGGAGGAGGCATGACATTCAGTCAGAAGGCTGAATTCAGAGAAGAGAAGGAAGTACAAATAGATCACCAATTAGGGACCAGAATTAATACCTAAGTTTGCAGTTGAAGACAGTAGCTTGAAAGAAAATGGGAAATAGTTTGGGACTTATCAAAAACAGATATTCCTATCCCATTAAAATTGACATGTCTAACTTAGGAAGATGCATAGGAGGACTGAGTCCTTCTTATGGGGTCAAGAATGAGAGACACTCCCACTCCCAGAATCCCATTCAGGTTCATTCCAGGGGCACAGAGAGCCAAATTTTAGGGAAGATGTTCTGACCTATACACTCACCATTCAGGACTTCTAAGTCTTGAGGCTGAGCATGGTTTTGGCAAGAGCCCAGTATATCTCTGACAGCATGTTAAAGTCACCTATCTCAAAAATGTACACAGTGAGGTCTTGAAGGTCTTGACTATCCAGATGAAGCAGAATGGTTAATACAACACAGACAAAAATAAATAAATAAGGAGGAGAGTAGTAGTCTCAAGCTGTAAAATCACAGAGTTATCTACATGAATTAACTAAAAAGATTCAGGATTGCTCTCCTGAAGATTTTAGCACATGCAAGGGCCACTTGTGTGTCATTATCTCTCATTTTAGATTCTCTGCTACCACATTCTTTACTCTTTGATACAAGGAGGAGTATTTTCCATTTCCTCCTGAATACTCTGAGGCTACTCCAGGAACTAGTGGTAGTGTTTGGTGTAGGGCTTTTGGGGGGTAGAATAAACTTTATTTTGAAAGAGGGTATCCTGTGTGGTGAGTAGGGTGTGCTATTATAGGTAAAACCTTTAGGGTTTTCTTTGATTGACCTAGTTCTATTATCTGTAATTCTCTAGAGCTCAGTTGATCACTCCAAATTGTCTGACTTAGGAGAGGTATGTGATGAGTGGGTTAGTATGGATGTATAAGCCTTTGGAGAGCACTTTCTAAAACCAGAATTTAAATCAAGGAGAGTAGTCAGAGATGGGTATTCTGTGAAACTGGAAGATCTTTTTGATGAATGAAGTTGTGATGAACAATACAGATGGGTAGGGGTCAGATGTTGGTACCTAGGTATGTCAGGCCAGTTTTCCCATGTCAGGAGCTGCTTTTCTCTTTCCCACCAGATTTATCACACTTGCTGCAGTTAGCAAAGGCCTTGTTTGAGTCAGGAACATAATTATTCCAGATGTTTCAGATGAAGAAATTTTAGTGAAGGGACTACTTCCAGAGGTGTGAGCCAGGTTAATGAAACCATCAAGTATGAGTGAGGCCCAAGAAACAGATTAGCAACAATGACAACTCATTACCATTCCCTATCCCTGAGCTGAATGGATAAAGGGAGTAATTAGTTATACTGGAACCCTATGTGGATTAGAACCCTAAAGAAGGAAATGCCCTCCAAAAGCTAGGGATTTGGAGGTAGAGAGTAACTGTAAGAGACACACCAGGGAGGAATGAAGAATTGCCTAGCCCTTCTTTCTTCCATCTCTTGCTAGTGCTGTTTACTGGCTGAACACAAGCAGAAGCCAGGGTCTTAGGGAGCATAGGTTGTGCAGTGAGAGCTCCCCAGGCATGCGGCAGGATAGAAAAGAGCAGAGAATCAATATGGAGGTGGAATGGAATTGTAAAATCAACAGCAGAGCCCTAATATCAGAGAGCAGCAAGTTGGATTGCGGTAGGCAAGGGATGACCAAAACATGAAGCATTGCCTAAACCATGAATACTGATATTGTGGCAAGACAAACATGTAATCTTGAGTTCTCATAAAGGGCTTCAAAGATAAAGAAAGTTGTTTGTCTGAGTTGGTAAGGGTCACTTATTCTAGTTCAACCAAACCAACCAAAATTGACCTGCTAATCCCTTGCTAACTAAAAACAAAAAGTTTGGATCTGAAGGGGTGAGAATGGGGCTTGAATACTACTTCAAAATAACTCTGTGTCTTAGGAAAGCCAGGTTCTTGGAAGAATTAGCTAATTATATTTAAAAAGTGTAAGGATAGGAGGTGTCTACATGGCTTTAAGATTGAACACAGGTTGGCTAGGCCTCAGAGTGTGACTCTTCTTGATGAAGAAACACACAGAGGCTAGTTTTGCCTCAGTTTTAGGGTACCAGACAACACTATCTTGTCAGACTGAAGATGTGAAGAGAAAGACTTACCACATTATTATAAGTTGGGGAAAGTCATGCAACCAATGATAGAGCTGATGAGGATTTTGAATCCCAGAATCCAAGATCGTTTTCCAGGAATAAAATTTCTACTTTAGGAAAAAGGAAATTTGTGTCTTCCTGGGGCATCTTATTTAAAGAAAAAGGGAGAAGTTATGGAAACTGATGGGATAGAATGAGGGCCATTCATATTTACAAGCAAAAATGCTGTAGTAGTTGAAGCTGAAAAGCATCTAAGATGTTCAAGACAGAAAAGTCAAGTAGGCCTCTGCTCTCAAAACTTTTACATTAGAATTGAATGGATACCTAAAGATAAGCAATGGTCATTTTCAAGCTTAAAAATTCTAATAAGAGGCTGGAAAAAAAATAATGTCTTTGACCATATACTGAGTCTGGTATCTGTAGTAAAGAAAGCCTTGGCCAGTGTGGTAGTTATGTTTGTGTGTTAACTTGGCTGGGCCTGGTTGAGTGGCTGGCCAACTGGTTGTAGTTATTCTCCATGGTGAGACTGGTAATTAAATCCATGGTGGAATCTACCGGAGTAGCTGAGTAGCTGCTTTAGGGATGTGGGCTGCTTCCCATATATAAGAAACAGCTTTGGGAATGGTCTCTAGCCTTTTGGCATGCTTTAACCCTACATGTAGCCAAGTCGTTGTTCAACAGCCTGCCATGCCCTGCTGATCTTGGGACTTTTAATGGACTTGAATTAGTGGCCTGCCATTTTGTTTGGTAACATTGGGACTGTGTCTTTTTACTTGTCAACCTTAGGCTTGTCAGCCTCAGCAGCCAGCAGATGTCTGAGTGAAGAAAAGCCTCTAGCTTCAGTGGGCCAGGAACAGGCAGCAGAGCTGAAGCCCAAGGCTGAGGGGCTTTCACCCAGCCCCTAGAGCCGGGCACTTTGAACTCGGACTTAAAGCCTCCAAAATTGTAAAAGAATAAACTCCTGTTGGTTAAAGCCATCCCATTTGTGGTATATTCCTGTCTGAGTGGCATTAGATAACCAAAATAGCCATAGAAATCATAACTCTGGAGACTTACAGCAGAATCATTTTGAAGAAGAGTGGGCAGGCTCGGTCTTGAGTGACTGCCTCAGCAACAAGATCATCCATACTGAGACTTACTTCTTCTAAATAAGCAAGTAGAATTCAGCACAAAAGGGAAAGTTTCAGTGATGCTTCCATATGTATTTCCAGGTTGTAATCCTATGAGAAGTGAATCAGGTAGGCTGGGAAGCTAAACCAGCAACTAATAAAGTCAATACTTAAAAAGCACAATCTTTTCATTAATTTATCTACAGATCATATGGTCTTACTTTCATATTGTTTCTTCTAATTTCTTGTGGCAGAGATGGCTAGCTGTTCACCAAATTAATTTCCTCTGGCAGTTAATTTCCCCAGACAGAGTGAAAGCACATTTTCTGGACTGTTTTATAGTAAGTACAGCCATATGTCTGAGTCAGTGGATGGGCTAAGATTTTCAAGAGACACAAGAGTTCCTCTTACATGTTCTTTCCCCTTTATGGGTAACAGATATGACAGCCTCCAGTATGATCTTTTCAACCTTTGTTTAAAGATGGCAGATGCATTGTCAACATAACAACCATGTGGAAGAGAGCTGACTAGGAATGCCTCCTGTGGAATATCGTATGGAGATACTATTTTCAGAGCTATTTATGTTAGTGTGATTTGTTATCATGATCCTAACTAATGTTTAAAACAAAACAAAACAAAAAACAAAAAAAAACTCACTTCCGTCAAGTTGGCTCCAACTCATAGAGACCCCTCCTTGGGTTTCTGAGTGCAGTGTAGTAAATTACTTTGTGTGGCTTTTCTACCCATAAGTCTTTGTAAACTCCAAGGTGGGATTTGCTATGAGCAACTGAGGAACTCCTGATTGCTGAAGGTGTCCACCTGGAGTATTTCTGTTGGGAGTGGCACAAAACAATGTTCTGGGAGGTGCCCACTCTCTCTCAGGTGCTTAGAGTTCTGATGCTATGATTGGCTAGTTTGACCACCCTTCCGGGCTCAAAAGGAGGCCTCCTGGAGGTAGAACTCTCTCTGACTGCTGGTTGAGGAAGACGTGCTGCTGAAAGAGACACGGGCTCCTGAGACACGCGTTGCTGGGAAAGAGACGCAAGAGACATGCATTGCTGAGTGAGACACCAAGGGACCAGCACTGCTGGGAAAGAGACTGTGAGAGACTCTTGGCTGAGGGATGGTGGGCTGGGAGAGAGACTGAGCGTTCTTCCTGAATTTGAGTTGTAGCCTGGTGCTTCCCTAATAAACCCTGTAATCTGTGAGTTCTGTGTGGCCACTGCAGTGAATTATCGAACCCAGGAGAGAGATGGTGGGTGCTTTGGGAGGAACGGTTGGTGAAAGGGCTGGAGGGAGGCAACATGTTTGGCCTTGCAGTAATAGGCCTTGGGTTACTGCTGGTGATCCTGTCTTCCTCTTGTGAGATTAGAGGAGGTCAGAACATGTGGCCTCCTTGCCGTTTTTGCACTGAGGCAGTATCCCTTTGAAAGTAGATAGCTCAGTCTTCCTTTCGAGGAGTGGGTTTGAACCACCAGCTTTCTGGTTAGCAGTCAAAAGTCTTAGGCACTATGCCACTAGAGTTTCTAACTAATGTAAAGGTAAATGAAAAGGATTTTTCCCCATTTAAAAAAGGGAAAGAGACTATTTTCCCCCATCTTCCTTTCCTTAGATTGTTTCGTTGGAGGCAAAATAAATACTGTAGCCTTTGTTGTTGTTATGTGCCATTGAGTTGGACCCGACTCATAGCAACCTCTCCGTGGGTTTCCGAGGCAGTATCACTATGGAAGTAGATTGACCCATCTTCCTTCTGAGGAGTGGCTGGTGGGTTTGAACTGCCAGCCTTTTAGAATGAAGATAAATATCTCTAAAGACTAAACTCAGGATCCAATTTTTACAATTTAAAAAGGTCATGAATTGAATAACCTCTAACACACTGCTGTGGAGTTGGATCTGACTCATAGCGAGTCCTCCTTGGGTTTCCAAGGCGATATCGCTACGGAAGTAGATTGTCCAACCTTCCTTCTGAGGAGTGATTGGTGGGTTTGAACTGCCAGCCTTGTGGTTAGCAGTCAAATGCCTTAGGCACTACACTACCAGAGCTCATAACCTCTAGAGATTTAAAATAGTACTCTGGAATTAGCTCAGAGGTGTCTCATGAACTATATAGGAGACGGTCGTGAGTTTCTTGAGGAAGGAGAGAAGTTTTTATTGTTCTTATTTCTACTTTACTGTACAGCAGTCCAGTTAATTCTGAAATTCTGTTCAGACTTTTTAGTCACTTCCATGCTTCCTTCCAAAAACAAAACCAAACCTGTTGCTACCGAGTTAGTTACAACTCATAGCAACCCTACTGGACAGAGCAGAACAACCCCATAGGGTTTCTGAGGCTGTAAATCTCTACCCTGCATCTTTCTCCTGCTAGGTAGGTAGTGGATTCTAACTGCCAACTTCTTTTTAATTAGCAGGCAAGCATTTAACCACTGTGCTGTTAGGGCTCCTTCATGCTACCTTACATGTGTGTAAGTCTGTTGATCATTACCCTAAACTATGTACTCTTCTACATTGGTATGGTAGGTCTTTTGTTGGCAAGATTGGTTTGCTTCTCCAACAATTATCAGAAAGTGATTCAGACATAGAATGATAATATAACAAAAACTGTAAACTTGATGGTGTTGGCTTAGTGATCAAGTAGCAGGTGGTGAGGAAACAGATTTTTATACAGTGGCAAAACATTTGATAATACAATCACTTGCAATCACTTGTAAAAGAACAATTGCTTTCTGAATCTGTTCTAGCAGAATAGGTTGTGAAAAGCCAGAAAGTTTTTGTGTGTTTATGTTTTTTTTTTGTGTGTGTGTGAGTGCATTGAGCAAGACATTGCAAAGAAGAAGTACATTCATGCAAGAATTGATTGGTTTGAAAGCAGAAGCTAAATGTAAAAGGAATCTAGAAATTTAGAGTTGAAAAGCTTCTTGTGAATTGCAGTCAACAAGGAATAAAGTGACTTTGAGCAATAACAATAACAAAACAACAACAAACAAGCTCTACAAGACTTTACCAATTGAAAAAGAGACTCAGTCCTGCAGCAGAGATTAGAGTAAGGGGGTTGCCTCCCTGCTCAAGCCTGTTGTTGCTGTTAGGTGCCTTCAAGTCGTCTCCTACTCATAGAGACCCCATGCACAGCAGAACAAAACATCGCCCAGTCCCGCACCAGCTCCACGATCCTGGCTATACTTGAGCCCATCAATCACCACAGCCATGGTCTCAATCCATCTGGTTGAGGGTCTTCCCCTATTTCCTCAACCCTCCACCTTACCAAGCATGACATCCTTCTCCAGGGAATGGTCCCTTCTGACAACATGACTGAAGTAGGTGAGAAGAAGTCTAGCTATTTTCACCTCTAAGGAGCATTCTGGCTGCACTTCCTCCAGGACAAATTTGTTAGTTCTTTTAGCAGTCCATGGTACTTTCAGCATTCTTAGACAGAATCACATCTCACAAGCATCAATTTTTCTTCGCTCTTCCTTATTCGTTGTCCAGCTCTCACATATGAGGTGATTGAAAACACCATGGCTTGTGTCAGGCACTCCTTAGTCCTCAGGAGACATCTTTGCTCCTCAGCACTTGAAAGAGGTCCTTTGCAGCTGACTTGCCCAGTGCTGTACATCGTCTGATGTCCTGACTCCTGCTTCCATTTGTGCCAATTGTAGAACCAAACAATGATGTGATGGTGTTTATAATCCAGTTGTGAGGATTTTTATTTTCTTTATATTGACATGTATTCCATACTGCAGACTGTATTCTTCAGTCTTCATCAGTAAGTGCTTTAAGCCATCCTCACCTTCAGCAAGCAAAGTTGTGTGTCAGCATATGACAGGTTGATAATGATTCTTCCTCCAATCTTGATGCCATGTTCTTCTTCATAGACCAGGTTCTCGGATTATTTGCTCAGCATACAGATTGAATATGTAAGGTGAAATGATACAAACCTGATGCACTCCATTCTTGATTTTAAACCATGCAGTGTCCCCTTGTTCTGTTTGAATGACAGCCTCCTGGTCTATGCACAGGTTCTTCATGAGTCCAATTAAGTGTTCTGGAATTCCCATTCGTCTCTATGTTATCTACAATTTGTTATGATCTACACAATCAAATGCTTCTGCATAGTCAATAAAACACAAGTAAACATCTTCCTGGTATTCTTTGCTTTCAGCCAAGATGTGTCTGACACTAGCAATGATATCCCTTGTTCCATGTCCTCTTCTGAATTCAGCTTGCATCTCTGGAAGTTCCCTGTCAATATACTGCTGCAACCATTTTTGAATTGTCTTCAGTAAGGTTTTACTTGGATGTGATATTAATGATATTGTTCAATAACTTCCACACTGTGTGGGATCACCTTTCTTCGGAATGGGTACAAATATGTATCTCTTCCAGTCAGTTGGCCAGGTAGCTGTCTTCCAAATCTCTTGGCATAACTGAGTGAGTACCTCCAGTGGGGCATGCGTTTGTTGAAATATCTCAATGGATATTCTGTCAATTCCTGGAGCCTTGTTTTTTTTTTTT
>NW_006921785.1:2070904-2073851 GCF_000298275.1 Orycteropus afer afer
TCTTTTGGATTTCTATCTGTAGATTTAGAATCATTTCTAATTTTTCATTTAATTTGTCATTTTGTTCTTGTATTTTTTCCCAAAATTCTTCCAGGATTTTTCTGTGTTTTCTTTAGTCTGTCTCTCAATCCTTTGACAATACCTAAATATAATTCTTTTGAATTCCTTATCAGAGAGTTCCAATGCTGCTTCTTCCTTAGGGATGTGATCTGGATCTGTATCCTGTTCCCTTGTTTCTACCACTTTATCTTGATTCTTTGTGTGGACTCTGATGGTCTGTTGTCTCTGAGACAATGTGGCGTTGTTGTATTTAGATCTCTGTTAACTGTTTGTGAAGAGCAGCCAAGAGTGATTCAGGCTCTTCTTGGTGTTTTTTTAATGTTGGCCCATTGGTGCAGAAGGAGGTAGTGGTCTCGCTCAGTAAGTGAAATCGCAGGAGGTGTGGGTGTAGTTGTGTCTTATGGGGACTGTTGCTATCTCCCACACAAATAGATAAAAATTACAATTGAATAAACCATCAAAACACTAAAAGCACATGAACAAAAAATACACCATGTAATCACACAGGAACAGTAACCAAAAAAAGAAAAATGGTAAAAAGAAGAAGAAAAAAACAAGAAAATCTGCAATGTCTGGGGATACGGCATAAAAGAAAAAAGGTAGTGAAGGAGAATAATGAAAAAAAAATCGGGAAAATGCAGAAAGAAAAACAAGGAATGGGGTTAACAACAAGAAAAAAGAAAAAAAATTGGAACCAGGAACAGGGAAGAGAAAAAGAGCTGAAAACTAGGACTTGGGAGGGGAAGAATATAGAGTAAAAAGGACAAAAGTATTAATAATAACACTATTTTAAAAACAGACAAAAACAAGCAAACTAAAACCCAGAAAAAAGAAAGAGAAAATAAATAAATAAATAAATCGTGGGAGGGTAGGGCAGGGCACCCAGGTTCTACCTGAGTACACAGACTGGGATGGAGTTCCTGCGGGCCCAGAAGGTGGGTGGGAGTGGGGGATGGCCACACCTCTGTTCACCAAGGCGTGTGGGGCATAAGAGTAACAAGGGGAATATAGCCCCTTTTCAGTCATCCAGGTCTGGAGTGTCCTTGGGGTTACTGGCAAGCAAAAACTGTTCTTAAGTCCCTGGAATCTGGGAGAGCATGGTCTCTTTAAATATCTAAAATGGTCAAGCCTCTTGTAAACATTCAAAATGGCCTCACCGTCTGGACAGGCAAAAGTCCACAGCTCAGCCTGCATTTCTCTTCACTGGTGCTTCATCTTTTATTCCCCAGCCACCAGAGCAGTCCTCTCTGCCGTCCCTGGCTAGCAGGGCTGATTTTTAGGTTAATTCTTAGGTCCAACCACCGCTTGGTATTCTCTAAACAGTCTGTGCTGTGCCGTCAGGCTTGCTCAGGATCACTGCCAGTCCGCAGGTCCATATGTCTCCTTTTTGGTATTTTCATGCAAATTCTTCTGCTAAGTGGGGTTTATTCCACTTCTATATCCTTCCCTTCAAGGCTCAGGGGTCTGGGATTATCTTCTGTGTCTGTGATAATTGGTTCCCCTTTTCTTTGTTGAAGAGGGTCTGTGCAGTCTTTCTCCCTATTCCACCATTTTCCTTCCATCTTCTTCTGATGCTCCCTGTATCATTCCATATTTTGCCCATAGAATTTTTCAATACTGCAATTTGAGGCTTAAATTTTTTCCTCAATTCTTTCAGCTTGAGAAATGCTGAGCATGTTCTTCCCTTTTGGTTTTCTAACTCCAAGTCTTTGCACATTTCATTAGAGTAATTGGCTTTGTCTGCTTGAGCTGCTCTTTGAAATGTTCTGTTTAACTCTTTTTTTCTTGTCATTTTTTGTATTTGCTTTAGCTACTCTTCACCCAAGGGCAAGTTTCAGTCTCTTCTGACATCCGTTTTGTTCGTCTCTTCTTTTCTCATCTTTTTAATGATCTCTTGCTTTCTTCATGGATGATGTTCTTAATGGCATCCCACATTTCTTCTGGTTTTCAGTCATTGGTGTTCAATGCATCAAATCTATGATTTAGATGGTCTTTAAATTCAGGAGGGATATATTCAAGGTCATATTTGGCTCTTGTGGATTTGTTTCAATTGTCTTCAACTTAAAGTTGAACTTGCATATGAGCAGTTGATGGTCTGGTTCACAATCAGTTCCTGGTCTTTTTTTGGCTGACAATATTGAGCTTCTCCATCGCCTCTTTCCATAGATGTAGTTGATCTGATTCCTGTGTATTCCATCTGGTGAAATCCACATATAAAGCCAACATTTATGTTGTTGAAAAAAGGTATTTGGAATGAATATGTTGTTGGTCTTGCAAAATTCAATCCTGTGATCTCCAGTGTTATTTCTGTCACCATGACCAAACTTTCCAATTGCTGGTGATTCTTCTTTTTTTCCAACTTTTGCATTCCAGTCACCAGTGTAAGTAACACATCTTGATTGTAAGTTCTGTCAATTTCAGACCGCATAAATTGATAAAAATCTTCAATTTCCTCATCTTTGGCTTTGGTGGTTGGTGCATAAATTTGAATAATAGTCTTATTAATGGGTCTAACTTATGGGTGTATGGATATTATCCTATCACTGACAGCAGTGTACTTCAGGACAGATCTTGAAACATTTGTGATAATGTATGCCACACCATTCCTCTTCAAATTGTCATTCCCAGCATGGTAGATTATGTGGTTGTCTGATTCAAAATAGCCCAAACTGGTCCATTTCAGATCGCTAATACCTAGAATATCAATATTTTTTATGTTCTACTTTATTTATTTATTTATTTAAATTTATTATTTATTGTGATTTGGGTGAAGATTTACAGAGCAAATTCACTTTCCATACAGGACTTCACATATACTTTGTCTCATGTCATTGCCCACAATTTACCACAATGCAACAGCTTCTCTCCAACTTCCTCCCCATAGTTA
>NW_006921785.1:2080130-2105785 GCF_000298275.1 Orycteropus afer afer
TTTGCAGCTGTTTCTCCTCAATTTGAGTCATGCCATGTCAGCACATGGAGGTCCTGAAAGACTTACTTTATCCATATCATTAAGATTGGTTCTACTCTTTCCCAATTGTATTTTCAGAGCCTTCTGATCTAAGGGGCTCATCCTCCTGCACTGTATTGGACAATGTTTCTGGCCTGTTCATCAAGTTGCCCAGCAATGTATCAGACAGTGTTTCTCTGCTGTTCATAAAATTCCCTGGCCAGTTCTTTAAGAGATGGGTGGCCTCTTCCTTCTTCCTCATCTGTCTCAGTCTGTAAGCTGTTTTGAAACCTGTGCACCATGTGAAACTCTGCTGGTGTTTGAAACACCAGTGGGACAGCCTCAAGCTTCACAGCAACACATAAGCCACCATAGTACAACAATCTGCCAGACAAGTTTGTCTGCCCTAGCTGTTCAAAATCTCTCCACCCTCCCCTTACCTGGATCCTACCACTGCTTGGTCAGTCCTGTTGCCCACCTGCCACTGCTTGGTCAGTCTTGTTGCCCAGCTTTTCTTTCCCCCACTTTCTTGCTTCTTGGGGGTGGGGCCTGTGTCCCTACCCTAACCTGGATCCTGCTGTTTTTGTCTTCCCGGTGCTCCCTCCTTTTTAGCCTTTGGAAGTGGAGGTGGATCCTGTCTCTGTCCACTTACCTGGATCCTGCTTTAAGCCTAATATATATTAATTTCAGAGAGTTCAACACAAGAATGAGAAAACAATTAAATGCACAGACTTAAGCCCTACATCAAGAAAGAACTCTGTTGCTGTTATCAGGTGCAATCCAGTCTGCCCCGACTTAAGTGACTCAGTGTACAACAAAATGAAACACTGCCCAGTCCTATGTCATCATCCTCACAATATTTGCTATATTTGAGCCCACAGTTGCAGCTACTGTGTCAATCCATCTCATTGAGTGTCTTCCCTTTTTTGTTGATCCTCTACTTTACCAAGCATGATATCCATCTCCAGGGAATGGTCCCTTCTAACAACATGATCAACAAAATGACCAAAGTAGATGAGAAAAAGTCTGGGCATTATCACTTCTAAGGAGCATTCCAGCTGCACTTCCTCCAAGACTGATCTGTTCCTTCTTCTGGCAGTCCATGGTATTTTCAGTATTCTTCACCAACACCACAATTCAAAGACATCAATTCTTCTTTGGTCTTCTTTATTCATTATCCAGTTTTCACATGTATTTGAAGCAACTGAAAATCCCACAGCTTGGGTTAGGCTCACCTTAGTCTTCAAAGTGGCATCTTTGTTCTTTTGTCTTTTGTAGCAGTTTTGCCCAGAGTAATATGCCACTGATTTCTTGACTGCTGCTTCCACAGGTTTTGATTGTGGATCCAAGTAAAATGAAATCCCTGGCAACTTCAATTTTTTCTCCATTTCAAATATCATACTTCCTGTATAATATGAAGCAGGTGGAATTGACTGGCAATAAATACATTGGAAGCCTACTATGTTCTTGAAGGAAATGTATTTGCTAAAAGAAGCTACAAGCCTGGCCTTTAAAATCCTTGACTATAAAAACTCTTGAGCCCCCAACATGTCAGAGGGCAGGGCTGGTGGCCACAGAAAACAATAGATGAGTGAGTTCTTCCCAGAACCAGACCAAAGGTTTATAAAGGAATTTTCTCTACTACAGAGCAAAGTTCTTCACAAGGCATGTCCAGTATGATTCCATGCTTCCCATGGACCAGTGCTTGCTGAGATTCTTGAAGAACTTTTACTTGGAAACCTTATCCTGACCCTTCCCAATATGATAGAGTGGGAGCTGGGGTGGGAGGTGGGTTAAAAAACTTGCCTTTTTTATGTTGCCAAACCACAAGTTACCACACTCAGAATGGATAGAAGGGCCATATATATCCCCAAGAAATCTTGAACTTAGAGATAGATGGAGAGACTCAACTTTGGTTTGTCTCCATTGGGAGAAGGTGAATGGAACATATGCCTAAAGAAAATTTTCAGAAGCTTTGCGCTGCATTGCACCTTTCAGTTCTTCTTTATCTCTTCTTCACAAGTCTTTGTTGTTGTTGTGATGTGCTGTCGACTCGGACCTGACTCATAGCAACCCCTCCTTGGGTTTCCAAGGCATTATCACTACGGAAATAGATTGCCTAACCTTCCTTCCAAGGAGTGGCTGGTGGATTTGAACTGTCAGCCTTCTGGTTAGCAGTCAATTGCCTTAGGCACTATGCTACCAGAGCTCCCCACAAATTTAAAATATTTTTAGGGCTTTCACAAAGGATATGTTTTATCCAGACAGAGACAGATTTTAAACAGGAGCAAAAGGTCAATATAACTGGGTCACACACACATCTTGTATTTATTTGGCTAAATATGTATAACATTGGAAAGAGATCACTAGCAAGGCAATGTTTTAAAGTGACCATTTTGCATATATTTCTTACAATTAAGCTTTGACCCCAAGTCCTAGAAGTAATTGATTTAATTTCCCCTTTTGCGGCTTCCATGAAGGAGGCCAGTTTACACAGGATATGCATAAGTTATTATAATTTATTTTTAATCCAGGTCTTTACATTGTGAGCTGCAAAACTAAAGAGATACAGCATCCTCATAGAAAATATCTGCTTTTCTTCTTACACTGTGTGTGTGTGTGTGTGTGTACACACGTTCGCACATTGAGGGGGTGAGCCACAGGTGCACTGGCTTAATCATGCCTGCACCGGGCAATCAATCACTCTTCTAGAGACTGCATCCTATTAGGCATCAGAAAAATGTGGCTCTTGCCAAGTAGAAACAGGAGCAGAAAATGTAATCCTGCTCTCTGACAGTGATGGAACATAGATTATGCCAAATCTTTGTCTGGTATCCCTGGATATGAAACTTGCACTGAAAATTTGCAGAACTAGTGGCTCATTCTTCCTGCAAAACAAAACTACCATGCTTTTTTCATTTCACAGTTCACCCACAGCAAGTACATATTCCCTGGAAGAAGCAGAATGCAATATAAGAGGTCTATGCTAAGTGATAATGGTTCAATGATAATGACCTTGGCCTGAGTGCCCCCACACACATGTGTCTTACAGAGTTTTCTAAGACTAGGAATATTCTTCATGGTTTCAACGGTTTCCTCTTCCACTTAATCCCTCATTGCCCATTTTGTTTCCTGATCAAAGGAGATAATATAAACTCTAGTTGAATAGAACTTTCCTGGAGTCACAAAATTGCAGAATATTAGTGTAGGAAAGCGTCAGGAACAATTTCACTTTATCCCCTTGTTCTGATGTCTGGTAAACTAAGCCCAAGAGTAATGAACCGATTTTCCCAAATTCAAACAGCCAATAAATGGTAGATTCAGGTTTAGAAGTCCAGGCTCCCTTATCTTGAACTAGGGATTTTCTCTTATTTACATTTATTTTCTCTTATTTACTTTTCCATTTGCATTCAAATCCTGAATGTTGGCAAGCACTTTAGCATGAATACAGTAGGTTGTTGTTATGCCGTCGAGTCGGCCCCGACTCATAGCGACCCCTCCTTGGGTTTCCGAGGCAGTATCACTACGGAAGTAGGATTGCCCAACCTTCCTTCCGAGGAGCAAGTGTCTTAGCCACTATGCTACCAGAGCTCCCGAATACAGTAGGTATTGAACTGCAATTTCAAATTTCAGTGCTGCTAAAAGGACACTTAAGAAGCTGCTTAAGAGGGTTTATTTGAAGAGAAATGCATAGCGCTCCTTGGATTCTTTTAGGAATTGCATCCCTTATATTTACAGATCTTCTTTGAACAAAGTTTTTTTTTTTTTTTTTTTTTTTTTTTTTTTCTCTTTTGTCTGATAATCTGGAGGGAGAAGCACTGTCAAACTGTCAAAAGAAGAAATTATCCTGGGGAGAGGGAAGTTAGCAATTGTAGAGCAAAAAATACATGATAGCTGTTTGAAGACATTAATGTCTGTAATTAATTATTTAATTAGTGAATCCATTTATCAATAATTTCATCACACACACACACATATACATACACACGCATATATATGTGTGTGTGTGTGTCTGTGTGTGTGTATTGTGCCCATGGTGCTTATAATGTATTATACAAGGAATACAAAGATAAGCAAGGACATTACCTCAGTGAATGAGATTCTAGTCTCCTAAGAGGGATTATGTCATAGATATTACACAGGGTATTTTGACTGGATAGGAGGGGAGAGACCTCAGAGGTTTCTGGAAAAAAAATGGTTATGTGATACCATAGTACATTGTTAGTGATAATAAACATTAATCTATGGGTAAATAGATGGATAGACTGAATGATCAAGTATGTCTACGCAAAAGGGAATATACCCATGACCATACATAAGGGTGGCAGAAGATATTTCTGCATATGCATTTGTATGTGCTGTGAGACTGTCCAAATATATAATAGAGCTAACAAGGGGCAAAGTTATGATAACTTCTTGGCCATAGCCAACCACGCTGAGGGAGCGAGTAGTTGGACCTGTGGGCTAGGGACCATGGTCCCAGGGGTTATTAACTTCAATTGGTATAACACACTAGACAAAAACATTGTTCTACATCCTACTTTGATAATTAGTGACTGAGGTCTTAAAAGTTTGCAAGTGGCCATCTAGATGTGTCTCTCCTTGTCCAGAGCAAAGAAGAATAAGACAACCAAAGGTGGACGGAAACAATTCATCCAAGGGACTACTAGACCACGGGATCCTCAGCCTATATGACCATGAGAGCAGAAGAACTAGATGGTGCCCAGCTACCACTGTCGACCACTCAGAAAGGCATCAGTGCAGGAGATCTTGGAGAACAATATGGAACAAAATTCAAAATCATAAGAAAAAAAAAAGACTAGGTTTACTGGTCTGATAGAGCCTGATGAGACCCTTAAGACTATGGTCCCTACTTACTCTTCAGGTCTGGAACTTATCTCACTCCTGTGGCTTCCAGCCCAGCAACAGACAGGTACATGTCATGAACGTTTACATCAGGTACATACACTCCTTAGAGCTATCAATCGAGGGAGAATAGAAGGGCAGTGTTTGCACAGGGAGATAGCTCAGGGGCCAAGAATGCATAGAAAGAAGGACACAGGGA
Source organism: Orycteropus afer afer (assembly GCF_000298275.1). NCBI lineage: Eukaryota > Metazoa > Chordata > Mammalia > Tubulidentata > Orycteropodidae > Orycteropus > Orycteropus afer. Next base: position 2,085,214 of record NW_006921785.1, read on the forward strand.
AGAGGTAACTACAAGGAGGAAATTAGAAAAGAGCTGTTACACTGTGGGGAATTGCAGTCAGTGTCATGATACAAAATGAGTATGAACTGCTGTGTGGAAAATGAATTTGCTCTGTAAACTTTCACTCAAATCACAATAAAATTAAAAAATAATAAATAATAATAATTTAAAAAAAGAAAACGGACAAATGACTCATTTCCTTATGTACACAATAATTACAACTGAGTATATTTGAAGTAAACACCTTGGTAAGTTTTGCCATATGTAAATACCCATGAAATTATAACCACAATCAAGATGATAATAAACATACCATAACCCTCCAAAATTGTCTTTTGTAGTGCCTTCCTCCCACCCTTCCTTGACCCAGTCCCCAAATACCTAGGAAAACACACCTTTTTTCTGTCATTATAGATTAGTTAGAATTTTCTATAGTATAATATAAATGGAATCATATAGTATGCACTTTTTTTTTAAATTTTATTATGATTTGGGTGAAGATTTACAGAGTAAATTCACTTTTCATACAGTAGTTCACATATACTTTGTCTCATGTCATTGACCAAAATTTACAATGCAACAGCTCCCCTCCCACTTCCTCCCCATAGTTACTTCTTCCCAGTGTCCATCCCTCCATACTCTTCTGCACCCTGAGCTATCTCCCTGTGCATAAGCAGCCCTTCCTTCTCCCATGATTGTTCTCTCCAGGGCGTGTGTCTACTTGAGGTAAATGTTTAACTCACATGCCTGTACTTTGTTTGGCTGGAAACCACAGGTGTGGGTTCAATTCCAGACCTGAAGGGCAGCTAGGGGCCATAGTCTCAGTGTTTCCACCAGGCTCTATTGGACCAGCAAACCTGGTCCCCACCTTTTTTTTTTTTTTTTGCCTCCAAATGATTTTGAGTTTTGTTCCACATTGTTCTCCCTTTCTATCCAGGATCTCCTACATCCCTTCCAAGTGGATGACAGTGGTAGCTGGGCACCATCTAGTTCTTCTGGTCTCATAGTTGTATAGGTTGCAGATCGGATGGTGTACCAGTCACTAGGACTGATTGTTTCCATTAATTTTGGTTTTCTTCTTTCTTCTTGACGAGGAGAGACCTGTTGTTGCATCTAGATGGCAGCTTGCTAGCTTTTAAGATCCCAGTCGCTACTCGCCAAAGTAGGAGGTGGAACAATGTTTTGTATAGTATGTTATGCCAATTGAGCTTGATGTCCCCTGCGACTATGATCCCAAGCCCACAGGATCAACTACTCAGTCCCTCTGGGTAGCTGGCTGTGACCAAGAAATGACCATAACCTTGACCCTTGTCAGCTCTACTATACACCTGGGAATTCTGATCATTCACATGAATTTATAGGCCCATTGTCTGCCAACCCTATATATGATCTTGGATACACTCCCCATTTAGACATACCTAATTGTTTAGCTTGTTCACCTATCTATCCATCCATATACCCATGTTTGCTTTCACTGACAACTCAGTACTGTATATGCAAAAGGGTTCATATTTGTTGTCTGTACCTCCCATGTATGCACTTTTAAAATTTGACTTCTTTTATTCAATATAATTATTTTGAGATTTGTCTATGTTGTTGTGTGTATAAATAGTTCATTCCTTTTTCACTGCTGAATAGTATTCCATTATATTACTATACCATTTTATTGCTGAGCACTTGTCCATAATATAGCTATAGCATGATTCGTTTATCCATTCGTCTACTGTGGGAAAGTTGAAGTGTTTCTAGTTTTTGGCCATTACAAATAAAGTTATGAGCATTCATGTTCAATCTTACATGGACATATGCTTCTATTTACTACAAGTACACATGAGTAGAATGAGGGTAAACACTTAGGAATGGAATAACTATGATATATTTAACTTTTTAAGTAAATGCCAAACTGTTGAATGGCTGCACTATTTTGCATCATCACTAGCAGTGTATGAGAATTCCAGTTGTTCTGTATCTGTACGCTTAGTATTTTTAATTTTAACAATTCCTGAAGTATTCTTATATGTCCACTTACATCCACTGATGTGCAGAGAGGCTGGAAGCCTCTTTGGGAAAACCCTTGAGCCCCACCTACCATTGGCAATCAGATATATATGCCTGACATGCTTCAGAGAGAGTCAAAGTTGACCATTGCAAATAATTTATCATAAAGGCGAAAGGAGTCTGTCACAGGGAACGAGTCTGAGCAGTACAATCAAAGGAGAATGGTGGTCCTGGGGACTACGTGTTGGCAAGACTAGAATGCATCTGCTCCAGTTTTGCTGCTCTTCTCCATTTGCATAAGGAAAGAATTGTTTCATCTCTGAGGGCTGAAGTACTTGGAGTGTACAAGAAACCTTGTTTAGGATCTCTTTGCCCTTGTGTCACACAGAAAGTTGATTGACCTTTCCACTTCATGTGGGTGATAATAGGGAATTTGCAGCTGGGTTACTCCCTTTTGACACTGGTATGGTAGATTCCCAGCTCTACTGAGTCCCAAGTGATGGCAGTATTGTTGGTTCCAATTTCACTAACATCCCTGAGGAACTGTTGGGGCTCAGGCTCATTGAAGGAATGAATGTTAATCAGGATTTAGTTGTGGAAACCTGAAAATAATCTTGAGGATTTCTGGAAATAACTGAGAAAGGACTGTGATTTCCCTGTTGTATTCTAAAACAATCAGGAAGAACAGAGTCATTGATATCTGGGTAGTATAGACGGGACTGCATCTATTCTCACTGGCTGCTGAAGCTTAAGACATTCATGTAATACATACACGTAGCCATGGATTTAGGTAGTCAGGTAGAATTTAAAAGGGTCATAGGAGATGGATAATTATAATAGACATTTATTGAGAGCTAAGTGATATGTCAGGCAATATTCAGAGTGCTTTAAATGGATGAATTCATTTAATGCCATAACATAGGGCATGTAGGTTGTAGATCGCAAGGCCAAAGAAAGCTACAGTAGCTTCATAGGAAACGTGTTTTTCTTCTTGAACTATGGAAGTGGAGTGACTCACAGTTGCATTCACTTTATCATGACTGCACCTGTGAGTTGCTATTATAATTATTAGCTTCATTTTACAGGTCAGGGAACTGAGGGTTAATGAGCTTAAATAAACGGCCCTACATCACACAGCTCAGAAGTGGCAAAGCCAAAATTAGAATTAGGGTCATAGCTCCAGAGTTCATTCTCTTATTCACTCTGCAGTGTTGCCTCTACAGAGGAAAAAAAAAATTCTCTAGAATTCAGAGAAAAGTTACATTATTATTATTGTTATTTACCAAGGGAATAAGAGGGCCTTAATATAAAAATGCAGTATTTTAAGGTATACTTTTGAAGAATTATGAAGAGCATTTCTTTCTGATATATTAAATGATGCCAAAGATTTTGAATACTTTTTTGTTCCTCTACTTTTGATCATAATTACAGTACAGGCAAAAACCAAAAACCAAACAAACTGCCATCAAGTCAAGTCTGACTCATAGCTACTCTATGGGACAGAATAGAATTGCCCCCTTAGGGTTTCCAAGGCTGTAAATCTTTAAGTAATCAGACTGCCTCATCTTTCTTCCACAGAGTGGCTGGTAAGTTGAGCCACCACCTTTTGGTTAGCAGCTGAATGAGTTAACCACTATGCCAAACAATATCAAATATAACTGGACTAACTTATTATAAGATACATGTATACTTTATTAATTTTTACATAATATAATATATTTGAATATTATTCCCATCTTCTGGCTAGACACCCTGGTTGCACAGTGGTTAAAGGACTTGGCTGTTCACCAAATGATCAGGAATTTGAACCCACAAGACACTCCATGGGTGAAACATATGGCGTCCACTTCCATAAGATTTTACAGTCTTGGAAACTCTGTGGGGAAATTTTACTCTGTCTTATAGGGTCTCTATGAGTAAGAATTTATTTGAAAGCAGTGGGTTTGGTTTTGGTGCTTCTCCTGGCTAGTTGGAGCTACGATTTCTTGTCTTTTATTATTATTATTATTATACTTTATTCTTTTAGAGCAGAAAATTTGAGCAGACAGTTTACAAATATCCATCCACCCTATTTCTTCTATTATCCACATCTTGAATTAGTGTGGTATATTTGTCCAAGCCCCCTAGAGCCAGGAAAGGGAGGGAGCAGGAGAGGCCGGGGACCTATGGAGCTGTTGGATATCCAGGTAAAAAGGAGCAGAAGGCAAGGCTAGGCCCCAAGCCCCCAGGGACCAGGAAAGGGAGGGAGTAGGAGAGGCCTGGGACCTCTGGAGTGGCAGGATATCCAGGGAAAGGGGAGGGAGGCAAGGCTAGGCCCTAAGCCCCCTAGGGTCAGGAAAGGAAGGGAGTGGCTAGGGACCACAAAGTAGCAGGTTCCCGGTAGGAATTAGGTAAGGGGAGGGTGCAGAGTTTTCCAACAGCTAAGGGAGACAAACTTGTCTGTCAGTTTTTCATCTTGCAGAGATACGTTGCTGTGAGGTTTAGGCTGTGTCATTGGTGTTTCAGACACCAGCAGAGTTACACATGGTACACAGGTTTCAACACAACTTACAGATTAAGACAGACTTGGAAGGAGGAGGCCATCCACTTCTCAAATTGGCCAGGGAAAACCTTATGAATAGCAGAGAAACACTGTCTGATACATTACTGAGTAACTTTATGAATAGCTCAGAAATATTGTCCAATACAGTGCAGAAAGACAAGCCTCTTGGGTTGGAAGACACTCAAAATAGGACTGGGAAAGAGCTGCCTCATCAGAGTAGTACCAACCTTAATGATACGGATAAAGTAAGTCTTTCAGGACCTCCATGTGCTGACATGGCAAGACTCAAATTGAGGAGAAGGAGCTGCAAACATCCATTAATAATCGGAACATGGAATGTATGAAGTATGACTCTGGGAATAATGGAAGTTGTCAAAAATGAAATAGAATGCATAAAGATTGATATCCTAGGCATTAATGAGCTGAAATGGACAGGATTTGGGCATTTTGAATCAGACAACCATGTGATCTACTATAATGACAATTTGAAGAAGAATGGCATGGCATTCATCATCACAAAGGATGTTTTAAGATGGGTCCTGAAGTACAATGCTGTCAGTGATAGGATAATAACTGATCTATCTTCATCCATTTCAGGAAGTGGCATGTGATCAAGAACCAATGGTTTTGATGGACGAAGTTGAAGCTGCACTGAAAGAACTGGTGAAGAACAAGGTTCCAGGAATTGAAGGAATACCCATTGAGATGTTTCGACAAACAGATGCCCCATTGGAGGCACTCACTCAGTTATGCCAAGAGATTTGGAAGACAGCTACCTGGCCAACTGACTGGAAGAGATCCATATTTGTACCCATTCCAAAGAAAGGTGATCCCACAGAACATGGAAATTATAGAACAATATCATTAATATTGCATGCAAGTAAAATCTTTTGGGAGCTCTGGTAGCATAGTGGCTAAGACACTTGCCTGCTAACCACTGAAGATAATTCAAAAACAGTTGCAGCAGTATAATGACAGAGAACTTCCAGAAATGCAAGCTGGATTCAGAAGAGGATGTGGAATGAGGGTTATCATTGCTGATGTCAGATGGATCTTGGCTGAAAGCAGAGAATACCAGAAAGATGTTTACTTGTGTTTTATTGACTATGCAAAAGCATTTGAGTGTGTGGATCATATGAAGTTGTGGATAACAGTGAGAAGAATGGAAATTCCAGAACACTTAGTTGGGCTCATGAAGAACCTGTACATAGACGAGGAGGCTGTCATTCGAACAGAAAAAGGGAACACTACATGGTTTGAAATCAAGAAGGGAGTGTGTCCTTTCACCATGCTTATTCAATCTGTATGCTGAGCAAATAATCCTAGAAGCTAGACTATATGAAGCAGAATGTGGCATCAGGATTGGAAGAAGAATCATTAACAACCTGCGATACACTGATGACACAACTTTGCTTGCTGAAAGTGAGGATGACTTGAAGTATTTCCCGATGAAGATTAAAGAAGACAATCTTCAGTATGGATTACATCTCAACATAAAGAAAAGAAAAATCCTCACAACTGGTCTTATAAGCAAGATTACGATAAATGGAGAAAAAATTGAAATTGCCAAAGACTTCACATAGCTTGGTTTTATAATTGATGCCAATGGAAGCAGCAGTCAGGACATCAGATGATGTATACCACTGTGCAAATTGGCTGCAAAGGACCTCTTTCAAGTGCTGAAGAGCAAAGATGTCTCCTTGAGGACTAAGGTGTGCCTGACACAAGCCATGGTATTTTAAATCACCTCATATGCATGTGAGAGCTGGACAATGAATCAGGAAGACCGAAGAAGAATTGTGATGTTGGTGAAGAATGCTGAAAGTACCATGGACTGCTAAAAAAACTAACAGGTCTGTCATGGTAGAAGTGCAGCCAGAACGTTCCTTGGAGACAAGAACGGCCAGACTTTGGCCATTTCTCACATACTTTGGTCATGTTGTCAGAAGGGACCATTCCCTGGAGAAGGATGTCATGCTTGGTAAGGTGGAGGGTCGATGAAAGACAGGAAGGCCCTCAACCAGACGGATTGACAAGGTGGCAGTGGTGATGGGCTCAAGTACAGCAAGAATCATGGAGCTGGCTGAGGACCAGGTGGTGTTTTGTTCTGTTGTGCATAGAGTCACTATGAGTCTGACATGACTGGACGGCACCTAACAACAACAACAGCATTTATACAATTGATGAAACAGTATTGTATTGATGGACAATTATTAGGTAAAATCCATAGTTTGCCTTATGGTTCCCTCTTTCTGCTGTACAATTCTAAGAGTTTTGACAAATGCTTAATGTCATGACTATTCTAGAATCATGAAGTATAGTTTCACTCCCCTAAAAGTCCTCTGTGTTCTGCCTATTCCCCCTTTTTCCCTCTGAAACTCCAGGCAACTGCTATGCAACTATATGTCTTTTTATGATATCTATAGTTTTGCCTTTTCCAGAATGTTACATAGTTGGAATTTTACAGTGTGTATCATTTTCAGACTGGCTTATTTCACTTAGGAATATGAATTTAAGACTCCTCCATATCTTTTTGTCATTTGATAGCTTGTTTCCTTTTATTACTGAGTAACACTCCATTGTGTGGTTGTATCAATTTGTTTATCCATTTAAAATGTTTATCCATTTATCTTGGCTGCTTCCAATTTTGGGTATTAATGACTGAAACAGCTATAAACATTCATGTGCAGGTATTTGTGGACATAAGTTTTCAACTCATTCTGGAGCAGGATGACTGGCTTGTATGGCAAGCCTGTCTTTAGCTTTGTAAGAAGCTAGCAGATTATCTTCCAAATTTTCTGTACCATTTTGCATTCCCACTAGCAATGAATAAAGGTTCCAGTATTCCTTTATAATACTTTTTATTTCTGTAAGGTCAATAGTAATGTCCCTTATTTAATTCCAGAGTTAGTAATTTGAGTCTTTTCTTTCTCCCTTTGTTCAGTCTAATTAAAGATTTGCCAATTTTGTTGATCTTTTTAAAGGATTAACTATAATTTTTAAAAAACTTTTTATTGTTATTTGAGTGAAATTTTACAGAGCAGATTTTTTTTCCCATTCAACAGTTCAATACATCTTGTTTCATGACACTAATTACAATAGTCACAACTTAATAGCTCTCTTCCCACTTACTCCTGGTGGTCACCCTTTGCCAGTGTCCCTCTTACCTATGCATTCCTAACTCCATAGATTTCTTCCTGTGCAGATGTTGTTTGTTGTTGTTGTTGTTATGTGCCGTGGAGTTGGACCTGTCTCATAGCGACGCCTCCCTTGGGTTTCTGAGGCAGTATCACTATGGAAGTAGATTGCCCAACCTTCCTTCCAAGGAGTGGCTGGTGGGTTTGAACTGTCAGCCTTCTGATTAGAAGTCAAATGCCTTAGGCACTATGCTACCAGAGCTCCTGTGTAAATACTGTCCTTCATATTCCCCATAGCTGATTGTTCTAAGGAGTGAATCTCCCTGCTGTAATTGTTAAGGTCATAGACCTGTCATTTTTTGGCTGAGTTAAGTAATGGTAGTGAGTCCAATTCCAGGTCCAAAGAGTGACTGGGGGCCATAATCACAGGAGTTTCACAAGTCTGTATCTGACCAAGAATCCTGATCATTTTTATGTTTTTTAATTTTGTTCCATGTTTTTCTCCCCGTCTACCCAGGTTGTCCACTTTTCACCTCTTTCTGAGTGGTTGACATTGGTAGCTGGGCACCATCTAATTCTGGTCTCAGGGTTATGTAAGCTGAGGTTCCCGTGGTCCATTAGACTCCTTGCACTAATTGCTTCCATGCAACCACTATGCAACTATATGTCTTGATTTTCCTCCCTCTTTTTTTCTCCAGACAAGGAAAGACTAATAGTTGCATCTAAGATGACCACTTGTAAGCTTTTCAAACCCTAGTTGCTAGTCACCAAACAAAGATGTAGAACGTTTTTGAGTACTATGTTGTGCAATTGAGCTTGGTGTACCCCATGACCATGGTCCTGAGACAACAGGCCCAGGGACTCACTCCCTCAAAGTGCGTGGTTATGGCTAAGAAATTAACTTCATCCCCCATTAGTTCTATAATATATGTGGATATTTTTATAACACACACAAATATGTGTGTAGGAATATCATCTGCCAAACCTATATACAATCATGGATGTATTACCATTAACTTACCTATATACCTGATATTCTTGCCTGTCTATCTATGTATCCATCTGTAGATTAATATTATTATTGATAGTTTAATATGCTGTATGTAATAGTATTTATCTTTGCTGTCTATACTTCTAGTATGCCACTCTATGTCTTCCTTTTCCTTAGTGATACTATGTTGGTCACATGCTTTTGTTATATTGCCTTTCCCTTCACCCAAATCAACATCTGTCTCTTAATTACTCAGCAATTTTCCCCCTCTCATGCCTGGTAACCAACAAAGAAAATTTCCTTCCTACTGTAAACATTTCCTTGACTTTTTATAGTAATGGACTCACAATATTTGTCCTTCTGTGATTGACTTACTCACTTAGCATAGTATCTTCCAAGTTCATCCACATCATGAGGTGATTCATTGATTTTTCATTGTTCTTTAATATTGTATAGTATTGCGTTGTGTGTATGTACCACAGTTGGATTATCCATTCATCTGTTGTTGCACTTAGGTTGTTTCCAATTTTTTGCTATTGTGAATAGCGTTGTGATGAACATAGGTGTGCATGTATCTATTCATTTCCTAGATCTCAACTCTTTAGGATATATTCCTAGTATCAGGATTGCTGGATCAAATGGTATTTATATTCTTATTTTTTTTAAAGGAAGGCCCATACTATTTTTCTACATTGTTGTTGTTGTGTGCCTTTGCATCAGCTCTGACTCATAGTGACCCCTCCTTGGGTTTCCAAGGTGGTATCACTACAGAAGTAGATCGCCCAACCTTCCTTCCAAGGTGTGGCTGATGGATTTGAACTGCCAGCCTTCTGGTTAGCAGTCAAGTGTCTTAGGCACTATGCTACCAGAGCTCCAGTGTTAATGAGTCTTCCTCCAATCTTGATGCCACGATCTTCTTCATATAGTCCAGCTTCTCGGATTATTTGTTCAGCATACAGATTGAATAAGTATGGTGAAAGGATACAACGCTGATGCACTACATTTTTTATTTTAAACCAAGTGTCCCCTTGTTCTGTTCCAACGACAGCCTCCTGGTCTATGTACAAGTTCTTCATGAGCATAATTAAGTGTTCTGGAAATTCCCATTTTTTTCAATATTATCCATAATTTATTGTGATCCACACAATTGAATGCTCTTGCATAGTCAAAAAAACAAAAGTAAACATCTTTCTGGTATTCTTTGCTTTGTTAATGAGGAAGACTCATTAGCAACTTATGTTATGCAGATGACACAACTTTGCTCACTGAAAGTGAGAATGACTTGAAGCACTTGCTGATGAAGATTGAAGACTGCAGTATGGATTACACTTCAATATAAAGAAAACAAAAATCCTCACAATGGGACCAATAAGCAGCATCATGATAAAAGGAGAAAAGATTGAAGTTGTCAAAAACTTCATATTACTTGGCTCTACAATCAACACCAATGGAAGCATCAGTCAAGATACTGCATTGGAAAAATTTGCTGCAAAAGACCTCTTTCAAGTGCTGAAGAACAAAGCTGTCTCCTTGAAGACTAAGGTGTGATTGACACAAACCATGGTATTTTAAATCACCTCATAGGCATGTGAGAGCTGGACAATGGAAAAGGAAGACTGAAGAAGACTCAATGCTTTTGAGTTGTGGTGTTGGTAAAGAATGCTAAAATGGACTGCTAAAAGAACTAGCAAATCTGTCCTGGAGGAAGTGCAGCCAGAGTGCTCCTTGGAAGTGAGAATGGCCAAACATCATCTCACCTACTTTGGTCATGTTGTCAGAAGGGACCATTCCCTGGAGAAGGATAGCATGCTTGGCAAAGTGGAGGGACAACAAAAAAGGGGAAGGCCCTCAATGATATGGACTGACACAGTGGCTGCAATGATGGACTCAAGTGTATCAAGGATCATGGGTCTGGCACAGGACTGGGAAGTGTTTCATTCTGTTGTACATGAGGCTGCTATGAGTCAGAGATGACTCGATGGCACCTAACAACAACAACAACCTAACAACTGGCAGTGTATGCGATTTGCAATCTTGCCACACCTTTGCCAGCATTTGTTTTCTGTCTTGTTGAACTTTGCTATTTTTGTTGGAGTGAGGTGGTATCTCATTGTTGTTTTGACTTACATTTTTCTAATGGCTAATGATAGCAAGCATTTCCTCATGTGTTTGTTGGCTGCCTGGCTATCTTCTTTGGTTAAGTGTCTGTTCATATCCTCTGCCAATTTTGAATTTGATTGTTTGTCTTTTTTATGTTGAGGTGTTGAAGCTTTTTTCCATAAATTTTAGAGATAAGTCACTTGTCAGTTATGTCATTGTCAAATATTTTTCTGAATATGTAGGCTTTTTTTACTCTTTTGGAGTCTTCTGATGCACATAATAATTTGATTTTTTAGAAGGTCCCAGACATCTAGCTTATCTTCTACTGTTTATGCATTTTGGGCTATGTTTGATAGTCTATTTGTGCCCAAAATTAGCACCCCTAAATTTGTCCCTGTCAGGAAGCCACTGGAATAAGCCAGGGCTGACATACCCAATCCAGGTAAGGGAAGGGAGGGAGAGAACCCACTCAAGGCAGGATCCACAAGAAGAAGCCAGGGCTGACAGTCGGACCAGGCAGGGGAAAAGCCAGCAAGTGGGTGGAGAGGTTTGGAACAGCTAAGGGGGATGGACTTGTCTCAGTTTGTCCTACTGTGGTGGCTTGCATGTTGCTGTGAGGCTAGAGGCTGTACCACTGGTGTTTCAAATGCCAGAAGGGCTGCCCATGGTGGGCAGGTTTCAGTGAAGCTTCCACACTGAGACAGACTCAGAAGAAGGAAGAGTCCATCTACTTCTCAAAGAATTGGCCAGGGAAAACCTTATAAATAGCAGATAAGCACTGTCTATTCTATTACTGGACAACTTTGTGAATAGTCCTGAAATATTGTCCAATACTGTGTAAGAAGAAGAGCCTCTCGGGTCAGAAGATGTTTGAAATACAACTAGGAAAGTGCTGCCTCATCAGACTAGAACCAATCTTAATCATATAGATAAAGTAAAGCTTTTTGGATCTCCATTTGCTGATGTGGCATGATTCAAACTGAGGAGAAACAGATGCAAACAACCATTAATAATTGGAACATGGAATGTACAAAGTATGAATCTAGGAAAATTGGAAGTTGTCAAAAATGAAATGAAACACATAAAGATTGATATTCTAGGCTTTAGTGAGCTGAAACAGACTGAGGCCATTTTGAATCAGATGACCATATAACCTACTATGATGGGAATGACAAATTGAAGAGGAATGGGATGGCATTCATCACCACAAAGAATGTTTCAAGATCTATCCTGAAGTACTATGCTGTCAGTGATAGGATAATATCCATACACCAACAAGGAAAGCCAGTTACTACTACTATTATTCAAATTTATGCACCAACCACCAAAGCCACAATGAGGATACTGAAGATTTTTACCCACTTCTGCAGTCTGAAATTGACAGAACATGCAATGAAGATGTGCTGATTACCACTGGTGGCTAGAACACAAAAGTTGGAAACAAAGAAAAATCACTGGTAGTTGAAAATTTGACTTGGTGATAGAAATAACTCTGGAAATCACAGGATAGAATTTTGCAAGACCAATGATTTATTCATTGCAAATACTTCTTTTTTCAACAACACAAACAGTGGCTATTTGCATGGACTTCACTAGATGGAGTACACAGGAATCATCTGTGGCAAGAGGTGATGGAGAAGCTCAATATCTTCAGCCAAAACAAGACCAGGAACTGATTGTGGAACACACCATCAATTGCTCATATACATGTTCAAGTTCAAGTTGAAGACAACTAACACAAGCCCATGAGAACCAAAATATCACCTTTATTGTATCACTCCTGAACTTAGAGACCATCTAAAAAATAGATTTGATGCATTGAACACCGATGACTGAAAACCAGAGGAATTGTGGGCTGACATCAAGAACATCATCCATGAAGAAAGCAGAAGCTCATTAAAAAGACAGGAAAGGAAGAAAAGACCAAAATGGATGTCAGAAGAGACTCTGAAACTTGCCCTGGAATAGAGAGTAGCTAAAGCAAATGGAAGAACTGACAAGATAAAAGAGCTGAACAGAAGATTTCAAAGAGCAGCTCGAGAAGACAAAGCCAATTATTATAATGAAATATGCAAAGACCTGGAGTTAGAAAACCAAAAGAGAAGAACACGCTCATCATTTCTTAAGTTGAATAAATTGAAGAAAATATTTAAGCCTCGAGTTGCAATACTGAAAGATGCTATGGGCAAAATATTGAATGATGCAGGAAACATCAAAAGAATATGGAAGGAATACAGAGTCTCTGTACCAAAAAGAATTGGTTGATGATCCATTTCAGGAGGTGGCATGTGATCAAGAACCAATGGTGTTCTGGTTACCTAGTGACACCCTGACAAGAAACATACCACAAATCGGATGGCTTGAACAAACAGTTTATTCTTACAATTTGGAGGCTTTAAGTCCAAGTTCGAAGTGCCAAGCTCTAGGGGCTGGGTGAAAGCCCCTCAGCCTTGGGCTTCAGCTCTGCCTACAGCTCCCAGCCCACTGAAGCTAGAGGCTTTTTTTCACTCAGATAGCTGTTGCCTGCTGAGGCTGCCAAGCCCAAGGTTGACAAGTAAAAAGGCACTGTCCAGATGTTACCAAACCACAGGGCAGGTTATTAATTCAAATCCATTTTAAGCCCCAAAGTTGGCAGAGCATGGCAGGCTGCTGAACAATGACATGGCTACATGCAGGGTGCAAGCATGCCAAAAGCTAGAGACCATTCCCCAACGCTTCTGCTTATATACAGGAAGCACATTACATTCCCTAAGGCAGCTACTCAGCTGCTCACAGCAGATTCCACCATGAAGTTGATTACCAGTTTCATCATGGGGAATACTACATCCAGCTGCCCAGCCACTCAACCAGGCTCAGCCAAGTTGACACACAAACTGACCTACCACAAACAGTATTGAAGGAAGAAGTCAAAGCTGCACTGAAGAAAGTGGCAAAAAATAGGAATTGACGAAATACCCATTGAGATGTTTCAACAGATGCCCCACTGGAGGTACTCACTCGGTTATGCCAAGAGATTTGGAAGACAGCTACCTGGCCAACTGGCTGGAAGAGACCCATATTTGTACCCATTCCAAAGAAAGGTGATCCCACACAATGTGGAAATTATAAAACAATATCATTAATATCACATGCAAGTAAAATCTTACTGAAGATAATTCAAAAATGGCTGCAGCAGTATATTGACAGAGAACTTCCAGAAATACAAGCTGGATTCAGAACAGTACATGGAACAAGGGATATCACTGCTGATGTCAGATGGATCTGGGCTGAAAGTAAAAAATACCAGAATATGTTTACTTCTGTTTTACGGACTATGCAGAAGCATTTGGTTGTGTGGATTATAACAAATCGTGGATAACATTGAGAAGAATGGGAATTCCAGAACACTTCATTGTACTCATGAGGAACCTGTACAATGACAGTACAATGGCTGTCATTGGAACAGAACAAGGGGACACTGCATGGTCTAAAATCAAGAAGGGAATGTGTCAGGGTTGTATCCTTTCACCATACTTATTCAATCTGTATGTTGAGCAAATAATCTGAGAAGCTTGACTATACAAAGAAGAATATGGCATCAGCAATGGAGGAAGAATCATTAATAATCTGTGATACGCAGACAACACAACTTTGCTTGTTGAGAGTTAGGATGACTTGAAACACTTACTGATGAAGATTGATGAATACAGTCTGCAGTATGGATTACACCTCAATATAAAGAAAACAAATATCCTCACGACTGCCCCGATAAACAGCTTCACAACAAATGGAGAAAAGATTGAATTTGTCAAAGACTTCATATTACTTGGATCTACAAGCACACCATTGGAAGCAGCAGTCAAGATATCAAACAATATATAGCACTGGGCAAATTGGCTGCAAAATACCTCTTTCAAGTGCTGAAGAGCAAAGATGTCTCTTTGAAGACTAAGGTGCCCCCTGACACAAGCCATGTTTTTTTTTCCTTTTCAATTGCCTCATATACATATGAGAGCTGGACAATGACTAAGGAAGACTGAAGAAGAGTCAATACTTTTGAGTTGTGCTGCTAGTGAATAATGCTGAAAGTACCATGGAGTGCTAAAAGAACTAACAAATCTATCCTGGAAGAAGTGCAGCGAGAATGCTCCATGGAAGCAAGAATGGCCAGACTTCATCTTACCCACTTTGTTATGTTGTTAGAAAGGACCATTCCTTGGAGAAGGATATCATCCTTGGTAAAGTGGAAGGTCAATGAAAGAGGGGAAGGCCCTCAACAAGATGGATTGACACAGTGGCTACAATGATGGGCTCAGGCATAGCCAGGATCATGGAGCTGGCACAGGACCGGAGAGTGTTTTGTTCTGCTGTACACAGGGTCATTATGAGCCACAAATGACTCGATGGCACCTAACAATAACAACAACAAATTTGTCTCTACTTTATCTTTGATGAACTTTATAGTTTTTAGTTTTATATATTGGTGAGTTTGTTGTAGTGCATGATGTGTAGTATGAATCTTGTTTCATTTTTCTGCTGATGGATATTCAATTTTGGCAGCACCATTTTTTAAAGAGACTTCTCTTCTCCACTGAATGGGTTTTAGCCCTTTGTCAAAGATCAGCTGTCCATAGGTGGATGGTTCTATATTTGGATTCTCAGTTCTGTTTCACCAGTCTGTGTCTGTCACTATACCAATTCTAGGCTGTTTTGACTACTATTGCTGTATAGTAGGTTTTGAGACTGGTAAGTGTGAGACCTATTTTGTTTTTCTTCTTCTGTAGTGCTTTGCTTATATGAACTTTTTTAACTTTCCATGTAAAATTGGTGATTGTTTTTTCCGTCTTTAAAGAATGTTGATGGAATCTGGATCAGCATTACATTGAATCTATGGATAGCTTTGGATAATATTGATATTTTCACAATGTTCACTGTTCTGATCCATGAGCATGATATGTTCTCCCATTTATGAAGTTTCTTGTAGTTTCTTGTAGTAACATTTTTAGTTGTCTTTGTATCCCTTGTAAGATTTATACCTAAGTATCTTATCTATTTGGCAGCTCTTGTAAATGGTGTTGCTTATTTTCTTTTCAGAGATTCTTTGCTGCTGTAGAGGATCTAACCAACGTAAATGATGGAACCCACCATCCTACTGCATGGGGGACCTTAACAGTCACACTTCATCTGGACTGGGAAGACAGCTATAGAATAAAGGATGGAAGTGAATCTCCTTTTCTGACATGCAGCAAAATGGTGTACCCAAACAAGTTATGGTGGGGAAACCCACCTCTGTAGGTAGAGCCCTGTGGGTTCCCTTGTCTCATTCCTGGTCCTCCTGTAAAATAGTGGGTGGAAGTCTTGTGTCCCACTGCCAATGGGTGATAGTGCCAAAGGCCAATGATTGGTTGTAGCATAAACCCACATGATTGCAGAAGCATACCTTGCTCCTAATGGCATCCAGTAGCTGTAGCCCTGGTTACCATATGATTGGACAGGGCCCTGCACCTTTGGTATAGACTCATTAAGGAGTCTATACCAAACTTTTTAATTACCTCATGGTAAAAGCCAAGTGGATTATGTACAATGTTTTCTACTGGTGTGATTACTTTTGAACTGTTCTTGGCTCTGTGAAAGTCATGGGACAAATTGAAGCTCTGACCAATTTGGCTAAACAAACCTTGAATGACAGTAGGGAAAGCTTGCAGCTACTAACTGCCAAAACCACCCAGGTGAGGAAGGTTGTCCTCCAGAACCAAATGACTCTGATAGCTCCTCAAGGTGGGACATGAGTCTAAACTGAATGTTTTACCTATATACCAGACTACTATAAAAACATTAGGAGCTCTGGTAGTATAATGCCTAAGGCATTTGACTTCTTTGCCACTGAGTTGATTCCAATTCATAGTGACCTATAAGGAGGAGTAAACATTATCTTTTATGGACTATAACAATTGACTGAATTATCCCATGAGACAATGTTCTCAAGCACCTTAACCCAGTAAACCAATATTCTGAGGTATTTGGATATGTGTAAGAGGTCTCCATACCTGTGTCCCTTAAGTACTTTATTATCTATATGGATATATATGGTAGGCCACCCAAACATATGTATACTTATGTCTACACATATATCTATATATGTATATACATGTACTTACATACACCTTCCTATGACTGAAGAAAAGTTGATGCTTTTGAGTTGTAGTGGTGGTGAAGAATGCTGGAAGTGCCATGGACTGTTAAAAGATCTAACAAATCTGTCCTGGAGGAAGTACAGCCAGATGCTCCTTGGAAGTGAGAATGACCAGACTTCATCTCACCTACTTTGGTCATGTTGTTAAAAGGGACCATTCCCTGGAGAAGGATGTCATACTTGATAACGTGGAGGGTCAACAAAGGAAGGGAAGGCTCTCAATGAGACAGATTGACACAGTGGCTAAGGCAATGGACTCAAGTAAAGCAGGGATCATGGAGCTAGCACGAAACCAGGCAGTGTTTCATTCTGTTGTGTATAGGGTCATTACAAGTTGAAGACAACTCAATGGCACCTAGCAACAACAACATACCTTCATATAAGGAGCCCTGGTGGTATAGTGGTTAAGGCATTTTGGCTGCTAACCAAAAGGTCAGTGGATTGAACCCACCAGTCACTCCATAGGAGAAAGATAAGGCAATCTGCTTCTGTAAAGATTTA
Organism: Orycteropus afer afer; assembly: GCF_000298275.1. Taxonomy (NCBI): domain Eukaryota; kingdom Metazoa; phylum Chordata; class Mammalia; order Tubulidentata; family Orycteropodidae; genus Orycteropus; species Orycteropus afer. The sequence goes on from NW_006921785.1 coordinate 2,102,655, forward strand.
CAGCCTTGAAAACCCAGTGGAGGGCACTATGAGTCAGAACCAACTTGATAGCAGTGAGTTTGGTTTTGGATACCTTACTATGCCCAACTTTTTCAGAATTGAATTGGATAGCCCTATCTCTTTCCCAAGTCTGTCTTAGTCTGCAAGATCTGCTGAAACCTTTCCACCATGAGTGAACCTGCTGGTATTTGAAATACCAGTGGCATAGCCTCCAGCCTCACAGTAACATGCAAACCACTACAGTACAACAAACTGGCAGACAAGTGGTGGTATATGACAGATGAGTAACTGAGGGTCAAGTGGTGGTAGCTGAAGTGAGTGGAAGAAATGATGAAAGAAAAGAGCTGAACAGAAGATTTCAAAGGGTGGCTTGAGAATACAAAGTAAAGTGTTACAATGAAATGTGCAAAGATCTGGAGTTAGAAAACCAAAAAGGAAGAACATTCTCAACATTTCTCAAGCTAAAAGAACTGAAGAAAAAAATCGAAGTCTCAAATTGCGATATTTAAGGATTCTGTGGGCAAAATATTGAATGATGAAGAAAGCGTCAAAAGAAGATGGAAGGAATACACAATCACTATACAAAAAAAGAACTAGTCAATATTCAACCATTTCACATGGTAGCATATAATTAAGAACCAGTGGTACTGAAGGAAGAAGTCCAAGGTGCACTGAAGGAATTGGCAAAAAAACAAGGCTCCAGGAATTGACAGAATTCCCAGTAAAATATTTCAACAAACAGAAGAGCACTGGAGGTATTTACTCATTTAAGCCAAGAAATTTGGAAGACAGCCATCTGGCTAATTGACTGGAAGAGATCTGTACTTCCAAAGAAGTGATCCAAAAGAATGTGGAAATTATTGAACAATATCATGAATATCACACACAAGTAAAATTTTGCTGAAGATAACTCAAAAATGGTTGCAGCTGTATATTGACAGGGAACTTCCAGAAATTAAAATTGCATTCAGAAGAGGATGTGGAAAGAGTGACATCATTGCTAATGTCAGATGGATCTTGGGTGAAAACAAAAAATACCAGAAAGAGGTCTACCTGTGTTTTATTGACTATGCAAAGACATTCGACTATGTGGAGCATAACAAATTATGAATAATATTGCAAAGAATGGGAATTCCAGAACACATAATTGTGCTCATAAGGAGCCTGTACATAGACCAGGAGGCTGTTGGTTGAACAGAACAAGGGACTCCTGTATGATTTAAAATTAGGAAGGGTGTGTATCGGGTTGTATATTTTCACCATGGTTTTGAGCAAATAATCCGAGAAGCTGGACTATATGAAGAATGTGGCCTCAGGATAGGAGAAAGACTCATTAACAATCTGCAATATGCAGATGACAATCTTGCTTGCTGAAAGTGAAGATATCTTGAAGCACTTACTGGTGAAGATCAAAGACTATGGTCTTTGGTATGGATTACACCTCAACATAAAGAAAACAAAAATCTTCACAATTGGACCAGTAAGCATCATCATAATACATGGAGAAAAGATTGAAGTTGTCAGGGGTTTCATTTTACTTGGATCCATAATCAACAGCCATGGAAGCAACAGTCCAGAGATCAGATGTCATGTTGCACTGGACAAATTTGCTGCAAAAGACCTACTTAAAGTGTTACAAAAGTAAGATGTCACTTTGAAGACTAAGGTGAGCCTAACCCAAGTCATGGTACTTTCAGTTGTCTTATATGCTTGTGAAAGCTGGACAATGAATAAAGAGGACTGGAGAAGAGTTGATGCCATTGAATTGCAGTGCTGGCAAAGAATACTGAAAATACCATGGACTGTGAGAAGAATAAAGAAATCTATCCTAGAAGAAGTGCAACCAGAATGCTCCTTAGAAGCAAAAAGGGCCAGACTTCATCTCATCTATTTTGATAATATTGTCAGAAGGGACTATTCCTTGGAGAAGGATATTGTGCTCAGTAAAGTCAAGGGTCAGCAAAAAAGGGGAAGACCCTCAACAAGATGGATTGACAGACACAGTGGCTGCAACGATGGGCTCAAGAATAGCAAGAATTTTGAGGATGGTGCAGGACTAGGCAATGATGCATTCTGTTGTACACAGGGTCATTATGAATTGGAGCCAACATGATGGCACCTAACAACAATAATAGTATGCATATATAGCATACATATCTACCTCTGTAATAACATACATGTTTTTTAGTTATTATTACCATTAACAGGAAAGCAAAATTGCAAAATTATATATATGATAACATTTACCATATTTAATCCTTTATTCTTGAATACTTCTCCGAGTCTTCAGTTACGTTGGTCAAATTGTGCTGAATTCGTCCATATTGTGCATTGCCTTTCTCATCACCAGAAATAGCTGATGTCAACTATCTAGCAAGAAATTCCCTCTCCCTCCCCATATCATCCCTGGTAGCCATCAAAGAGCATCGCTTTCTGTGTATATACCTATTCTTGCCTTTTTATAAAAGTGAGGCCATACATTATCTGTCACTTGTGATTTAATTATTTCACTCAGCCTAATATCCTCCAGGGGAGCTCTGGTAGCATAGGCACTTGACTGCTAACCAGAGGGCTGGCAGTTCAAACCCACCAGCCACTCCTCGGAAGGAAGATGGGGCAATCTACTTCCGTAGTGATACTGCCTTGAAACCCAAGCAGGGGTCACTATGAGTCGGGTCTGACTCGAGGGCACATAACAACAACAACAACAACAATATCCTCCAGATTCACTCATGTTATAAGATGTTTTGTGAATTCATCATTACTCTTTATAGTTGTGTAGTAATCCATTTTATATATGTATCAGAATTTGTTTATCCTTTAACCTTTTGATGGACACTTAGGTTGTTTCTATCTTTTTGCTATTGTGAATAATGCTGCAGTGAATATGGGTTTGCATATGTCTGTTTATGTCACTGCTCTTAAAGCTCTAGGATATATGCCTAAGAGTGAGACTGATAGACATAAGGTATTTCCTATTTATTTTTGAGGAAGCACCATATCATATTTAATAGTAGTTATACCATTTTATAAGCTTACCAGTATTGTAAAAATGTTCCAATTTCCTCATAATCTCACAAGCATTTTTTTTTTTTTTTTTTTTTTTTTACGGCATACGAGATGTCGAGCAG
>NW_006921785.1:2105885-2132285 GCF_000298275.1 Orycteropus afer afer
CAATTTACAATCCCATCAGCAGTAGAGTAAGTTTCTAATCTTCCCGCATTTGTTGTTTTTTTTTTTTTTTTTTGCTTTTGATCAGTGACATTTTTGCAGGGGTGAGATGGTATCTCATTGTAGTTTTGATTTGCATTTCTCTAATGGCTAATTTTTGTGAGCATCTCTTCATGTGTTTGTTAGCTGCTGAGTTTCCTCTTTGATGAAATGTCTCTACATAACCTTTGACCATTTTGATTGGATTATTTTGTTGTTGTTGAGCTACTGAAATTTTCTAGATATTTTAAAGAGTAGACCATTGTCAGATATGTCATTGCCAAAGATACTTTTCCCAGTCTGTAGTTTCTCTTTTCACTCTTTGATAAAGTCTTTTGATGCACATAAGTATTTAATTTTTAGCAGGTCCCAGCTGTCTAATTTATCTTCTGTCATTCCTGTATTTTTAGTTGTGTTTTAAAGTCTATTTATATCAAAAACTAGGACCCCTAGTTTTGAGCTTTTGGTCTCTTCAAAGAACTTTATAGTTTTACCTTTAATATCTAGGTCTTTGATTTCCTTTGAGCTTATTTTTGTGTGTGGTGTGAAGTATGGATCCTGTTTCATTTTTCTGCAGATGAATATCCAGTTTTACTAATACCCTTTGTTAAAGAGACTGTTTCTTCCCCCATTGAAAGGACTTCGACCCTTTCTTGAAGATCAGCTGCTCATAAATGGATGGATTTACTTCTGGGTTATTACTTCTATTGCACTCATCTATGTGTCTGTCATAGAAACTGTATCAGACTGTGTTCTGGTTAACTAGTGCCACTCTGACAGGAATATATCACAAATGGGATAGCCTTGACACACAGGAGTTTATTCTTACAATTTGGAGGCTTTAAGTCCGAGTTCAAAATGCCAGGCTCTAAGGGCTGGGTGAAAGTCCCTCAACCTTGGGCTTCAGCTCTGCCTTCTGCTCCTGGTCACTGAAGCTGGAGTCTTTTCTTCACTCAGCTGCTGGCTGCTGAGGCTGATGAGCCCAAGGTTGACAAGTAATAAGGTATCATCCTGATATTACCAAACCTCATAGCAGGCCATTAGTTCAAGTCCATTAAAAGTCCCAAGATCAGCAGAGCATGGCAGGCTGCTGAACAATGACTCAGCTACATGCAAGGTTCAAGCATGCCATAAGCTAGAGACCATTCCCAAAGCTGCTTCTTTTATATGGGAAGCAGCCACAGTCCTAAAGCAGCTACTCAGCTGTTTGTGGAAGATCCCAGCATGGAGTTGATTGCCAGTCCCATCATGGAGAATAACTATCACCAGCTGCCTAGCCACTCAACCAGACCCAGCCAAGTTGACACACAACATTAACTACCACAGACTGTTTTGAGTGTTATGGCTACATAGTAAGTTGTGATTTGGGAAGTATGAGACTTCCTACTCTGTTCTTCTTTTCAGTATTGCTTTATGTATTTGGAGCCTCTTTCCTTTCGGTATAAAGTTGGAGATTAGTTTTTCCATTTCATTAAATAATGTTGGGATTTGGATCTGGATTGCATTATATCTATAGATCACTTTGGGTAGTATTGACATTTTCACAATGGAACGGAAGTATGGAGTATGGAGTATGGAGTATGGAATATTTTTCCATAATGTAGGCCTTCTCTCTCTCTCTGTGTGTGTCTCTCTCTCTAGTGTTTTGTAGTGTTTCTTGTATAAGTCCTTTACTTTCCTGATTTGTTCCTAGATATTTTATCCTTGGGGGTGGGGAGCCTATTGCAAATAGTACTGTTATTTTGATTTCCTTTTTGGCATTTTTCTTGTTAGTGTAGAGGAACCCAACTGATTTTTGAGTGTTGATTTTCTACCATACCACTTTGCTGAACACTTCTATTCATTTCCATAACTTTCTTGTAGAATCTCTGAAATTTTTTATGAGAACATATCATCTGTGAATATTGTTGCTGTGAGGTTCCATCAAGTAAGTTCTGACTCATAGTGACTCTATGTGCAACAGGATGAAACATTGCCCAGTCCTGTGTCATCCTCCACAATTGTTGTTATGTTTGAGCCCATTATAATAGTGACTGTGTCAATCCATCTCATTGAGGGTCTTCTTTGTCACTGACTCACTACTTTACCAAGTCCTTCTGCAGGGACTATTCTCACCTCATAATGTACGGAGTATGTGAAATATAGTCTCACCATCCTTGCTTTTAAAGAGTATTCTGGCTATACTTATTTCAAGATAGATTTGTTTGTTCTTCTACTAATATATTCCACATTCTTTACCACCACCATAATCAAATACATCAGCTCTTCTTCGGTCTTCTTTGTTCATTGCCCAACAGTCAAGAAATGAAATGTCATATTACACTGGCAAATCTGCTACAAAAGATCTCTTTAAAGTAAAGATGTTTCATTGAGGATTGAGGTGTGCCTGACCTAAAACATGGCACTTTCTATTGCCTCAAATGCATGTGAAAGCTGGACATCTCCAAAGGATAGTTTTACCCTTTCTTTTGCAATTTGGATCCCCTTTACTTCCCTTTCTTGCCTTATTGTTTCAGTTAGGACTTCCAGTACAATATTAAATAAGAGTAGTAATAATGGGCATCTTTGTCTTGTTCTTGTCTCAAGGGCAATGCTTTTGATCTCTTTCCATTGAGAATAATAATGGTTGTTGGTTTTGCATGTATGTCTTTGATTATGCTGCAGAATTTCCTTTCTATTTTTATTTTCCTGAGAGTTTTTATCAGGAATAGGTGTTAAATATTATCAAATGCCTTTTCTGCATTGATTCTGAGATAATTTGATTCTTTTCATTTATCTCATATATGTGGTAGACTACAGCATTGCTTTTCTAATGCTGAGCCATCCTTGTATCCCTGCTACTAATCGCACTTGATCCCGATGTATTATATTTTTGATATGCTGTTGAATTCTGTTGGCTAGAATTTTGCTAAAAAATTTTGCATCCATATTCATGAGTGACATTTTTCTGTAATTTTTTAATTTTTTTAATGGTATTTTGCCAGGCTTTGGTATCAAGTTACTTGTACTTCATAAATAAATTACAGTATTTCTTTGTTTTATATGTTCTGTAATAGCTTGAGTAAGAATTCTCCATTGAAGCCATCTGGGCCAGGGATTTCTTTTCTTTTTCTTTTTTTTTTTAATTCAGAGTTTTTTATGAGGTAATTGGGTTTTGGTTTAAACATGGAGTCTAAAGAGTACTGGAACATGCACTGCATAGTTCCTACCACAGACATGAAAGTGTGCTACAGCCTTGCCACGGAAGCCCAGCACTATCAGAGATACCTTTGCTACTGGGCCCAAAGCAGGTCAATTTGCCTCCGATAACCTGGGTTGAACTTTACATGCAAAATCCTAGGCTCTGATATCTAGGCTGACAGCATTAGCTGGATAAAACAGATATTGAAAATCGGTCACCCAGTGATTCTTAGCATTTCTTATAGCAAACAATAAGCCAAAGAGAATCACTATTCAAAGTTTAACATTAAGAAGCTGAACTTCAGACAGTCCTGGAAAGAGTAAAGATTGGTCATATACTGGGGAAAAAAAAAAAAAGAAGGACTCTGTTCCAGACAGCCTAGAGACACCTGTGCAACTGGTTCTCTGGTTTTAACAGAATCAGACAATTTTGGCAAAGAAAAGTGATCACTTGAGCTAAAAATTTGGTTTCACCAACTTATTTTCTTGGATTGGTTGATTAATTTGGGGCCAAATTTTTCAGTCAGTTAGCTCAGTGATGAGTCAAGTTTCATATAGACCAACACAGATTTAAATGGGCAGCTGAAATCCATGTTACACAAGGCAATGCCTTTCATAACTTTTGAAAGAAATACAATGCTATAATTTCTTATTAATAGATTTTTCATTTTTTAACTTAGTAATAAAATATTTAAATCTCCCCTATGTCCTTATACACACTTAATCAAATATTCATTTCTCCCACATTCTTTCAAATCTCCACTCACTGACTACATCCACTTTGGAGTAATAACAATCACAAATGTTAGGTAACATATACTATTTACCAGGCATTACTCTAAATATTTATTATTTATTAATGTGTTTAATCTTTACATCAACATAAAGACATAGGCCTTCATTGGAATGAGGAAATTAGGAAATAGAAATGTTAAGTAACTTGCCACTGTAACGCAGCACTTTGTGGCAGAGCTGGAATACAAAACCAGGCAAACTGTTCTGTCTCTCATGCACAGTCTGGTCAAGAGATCATAATGATGAACACTAGAATTTGATTGACAGTCAAATTATCTCAAGGATGATATGTTCACTTTAAATGGTCAAGTTTTTCTTATTTTCTTTTTGATAATGGGAAGAATGGAAAGCTATATTCTAATAGATTAGAGATCTTGCCAACTCAATATTAAGATATGAACCAGGCAAGAGACAAAACCAAAAACCCACTGCCATCAAGGCGGTTCTGAGTCATAGCAACCCTATAGGACAGGGTAGAACTACCCCACAGGGTTTACAAGGCTGTAAATATTCACAGAGCAGACTGACTCATATTTCTCCTGTGGAGTGACTGGTTGGTTCAAACCACCAAACTTTTGGTAAGCAAGTAAATGCTTTAACCACTATAGCAGGCAGGAGCAAATTACCCAGTAAGCAATGTAAGCACAGCTTATTTCTGTGGTAAAACCCATGTGAAACTGTTCACTACAGATTAGTAAGTAAGCACAAATAAGTCCATGCTTACCTTGTTTACTGGGTATTCTGTCCCTTTCAGGGACTGTAATTTTGAAAAGAAGATTTGATTATGTAGGAAGATGCTGTGCAGTTGGGACAGAGACAGATGTCAGCCATAACTAGAAGCAGAATCTTCAATGTAGTTTAAAAAAAAAAAAAAAAAAAAAGTGAAATGATTCACTACAGATTAGTAAGTAAGCATATGTAAGTCTGTGTCTATCTTATGTAAGTCAGCATGTTATTATTGTTATGTGACATTGAGTTGTTCCTGACTCATAGTGACCCCTCCTTGGGTTTCTGAGGCTATGGTATCACTATGGAAGTAGATTGTCCAACCTTCCTTCTGAGATGTAAGTAAGCTCACTATCTCACTTATTTGGTAATCTGACACTGTGTGGCAGTCTGCTTCTATAAAGATTATAGCTTTGGAAACCCTATGATTGATCCAAGATGGTGGTCTGTGCAAATATATTACCCAGATACTCTACAACAAAGACCCAGGAAAACAAGTGAAATTGGTATGAATAACAATCATGGAACCCTGAGCTTCAAAGGAAAAGATAAAGAAGAAGATCAAATACTGATTAGAAGAAGAAACCAAACAAAAACAGCAAACAAGAAGAAATATGGAGTGGTGAATTGCCAACTGGCTCAACACAGTGTGGTCATTTTGAATTATTTCAAGCAGTCTTTCAGTCAGGGCAGGATCCAGATAACCAGATATTCTTGCCCAAGACTGTAATGGCACACACACTGGTGACCAGTGACCAGAAAAGTGTGATTTACTTCTTTACCTACTGACCAGAAGTGTGGCCACCCTCACTCCCATACACTTGTGGTCTGGAGATACCCCCACCCCCACCACTCGTGCCCTGTCTGATGGTCCACTTGATCCATGTTAATTCCCCATCCACCTCCAACCCTCTTCTACTCCGCTCTCTTCATGGACTAAGTAGCATTCTTGTGGAACAAGTGAAGCACACACACTGCTGCTGAGGTAAGAGAGGCACTCCCTCACAGATCAGGCACTGAATACCTCATAGCCCTGCACATCACAGTTGATGGTGAGCACATTACCAAGACTAGGGACTGCAAACTCACTGCACTTGTAGCCAGCTGTGCACACTATAGTTGACTGGACACTGTGACACACATCACCTCCACATTTATCCATGTTTTTCTTCTGTTTTCCTGACTTTTCTTTCTTTCCCCTTACCTTATTCATATTTTTGGGTTTTTTTTTTCTTCTTTTTCCTTTTTTTCCCCTTCCCTTGTGTTATTATTATTATTATTATTTTCCATTTAGCAGAAGGATGCAACCCCATACACTGCACAGACATACCTGTCATTCCTGGTATCCCACCTATTTGGTGAATATCACCACCCTCTTCTAGACCACTTGATCAATAACAGATGGTTACCAATACCAGCCCAGTCCACCTTCAAATGTTCTACACAGTAAACAGAGACCTGTGCACACATTCCCAACTGCTACCACATCAACCAGGTGACAGGTGGTGAGAGCTGAGTGCTGCCAAACTAACAAGACAACCTCAGTTCACACAAAGAAACAGCACAAGGTGGCTAAAACAAGTGCAAAAATATAGAGTCTGAAAACCATCTTGAGGAAGAAATTGCATTAGAACTAATAAGGAATTCAAAAGAATTACAATTAAGACCCTTTAAAAAATTAAGGGAAACATACACACAGATACACACACACACAACCTAGAAGATTTCAGGAGTAAGTAGAAAATTAGAAATCATACAAAATGAGCAAATAGAAAACCAGATAAGTATACCAAAATTTCAGAAATATATAACACAAAAGAAGAATAAAGGGGTAGAATTGAATAAGTGCAAGACAAAATCAGCAAAATTCAAGATAAACCTCTTAATACTAATCTGTTAGAGGGATAATCAGAAAACAGAACAAAACGAAAGGATGAAACCCTAAGAATTATATGAGACACCATAAAGAGGAATAACTCACATGTGATCATTTTTCATCTCTTCTTGTTCCAGAACAAGAAGAGATAAAAAATAAGTAGATAAAAAAAAAAGCACCAAGAAAGTAGTTGAAGATTTTTTGAAAGAAAACTTTCCTGATACCATGAAAGAGGAAAATATATGCATTCAAGAAACACAATGAACCTCAAATGGGTTAGACCCAAAAGAAAATCAAGACAAATCATAATCATTTTTTCCAAAACCAGAGAAAGAAAAAGCAGCTCTGGAAAAAACAAGTTACTAAAAGACTAAGCCCTGATTTCTTGGCAGAAGCCATGTAGGGAAGAAAGCAACAGGACAACATATACAAAACCCTGAAAAAAAAAAAAAATGCCAACCAAGAATTATATATCCAGCAAAATTGCCCCCCAAACACAATGGCAAAATTAAGACATTTCCAGATAAAGAGAAATTAAAGGAATTTGTAAAAACCAGACTAGTCTTACAAATAATGCTAAAAAGGTCCTTAGGGCAAAGAACCAACAATAGAAGAAAGCAAACTGAGATTAAGACACACAACAATATCACACGGAAATCAACCCAGATATAAAAGTATCAAAATTAAAAAAAAAAAAACCCTACATGACTGAAAATAGTGATCCAGAGACATCAATTTGCAAATGACGACAACTACAAAGCAAAAAAGAATAAATGGTGGAAATACAGAATGTACAGATGGAGAGGAAGTTAAGATGATATCAAGGTAGAATGGTCTCTTTTAAAATAGGGAAGATAGGAATACTGTAAATAAAATAAATAAATATAAATATAAATAGCTTATAGTATAGGAGCTCTTGTGGTATAGTGCCTAAGGCAGCTCTTGTGGTATAGTGCCTAAGGCATTTGACTGCTAACTAGAAAGCTTGTGGTTCAAACCCACCAGCCACTCCTTGGAAGGAAGTTTGGGCAATCTACTTCCATAGAGATACCTCCTCAGAAACCCAAGGAGGGGTCACTATGGGAGGAAGTTAAGATTATATCAAGGTAGAATGGTCTCTTTTAAAATTGGAGAGATAGAAATGACTGTAAATAAAATAAATAAATATAAATATAAACAGCTTCTAGGGTAATCTAAAAGAGAATTAATAAATATTCTCACAAAAAATAAAAAGGAAGAATATTATAAGGACTTAAAACTAACTCACTGCTGTTAAATCAGTTCCAACTGATAGTGACCCCTCCTTGGGTTTCTGAGGCTGTATCTATGGAAGTAGATTGCCCAATCTTCCTTCTGAGGGGTGGCTGGTGAGTTTGAACTACCAGCATTCTGGTTAGCAGTCAGATGCCTTACGCTCCCCATAAAGACTTGTTGTTGTTGTTATGTGCCATTGAGTAGGCCCCAACTAATAGCAACCCCTCCTTGGGTTTCCAAGGCAGTATCACTACAGAAGTAGATTGCCCAGCCTTCCTTCTGAGGTATGGTTGGTGAGTTTAAACCGCCAGCCTTCTGGTTAGCTGTCAAGTGCCTTAGGCACTATGCTACCAGAGCTCCTCATAAAGACTTAGTAAACATTAAAACAATAGTAATGACAGAAGTGATAAGAAAATTTGTAAACAAAATGAACTCAGCATAGAAAAATATATGGAACAAAGAAACCAACAGCAGCACATACACACACAAAACAAACAGTAAAATGACAGCAGTTAATTCATATATATTGATAATTACACTGAATGCAAATGGATTAAGACAATAGTGAAGAGACAGAGAATAGAAAGATGGCTAAGAAAATATACACATCAGTATATTTTCTACAAGAGACACACCTTAGACACAAAGACAAGCAAATGACAACCAAAAAAAAAAAAAAAAAAAAAACCAGGAGTGGCAATATTAATTTCTGACGAAATAATCTTTAAAGCAAACACCAGAATAAGAGACAAGGAAAGACATTATATAGTGTTAAAAAGTGAGGCGGTATCTCTATGGAAGTAGATTGCCCAATTTTCCTTCTGAGGACTGGCTAGTGAGTTTGAACCACCAGCCTTCTGGTTAGCAATCAAATGCCTTAGGCACTATGTAACAAGAGCTCCTAACAAAGGATATAATGATAATTAATATCTAAACATCAAATGGGAGTTCTGGTGGTGTAGTGCCTAAGGCATTTGACTGCTAAGTCTGGCGGTTCAAACACATCAGCAACTCCTTGGAAAGAAGATTGAGCAATCTACATCCATAGTGGTACCTCCTTGGAAACCCAAGGAAGGGTCACTATGAGTTGGATCTGACTCTACGGCATTGAATTTTGAGTAAGCACCAAAACAAAAAGCACCAAAATACATAAATCAAATTTTAACAGAATTGAAGAAAGAAAGACGATTTAACAATAATACTACCAGACTTTATACACCAATTTTGATGGGGCACAGAACAACCAGAAAGAATCTCAGCAAAGATAAAGAAAATCTAAACATAATCAACCAATTAGACTTCACAGATAAAACACTCCACACAACAGCACAATATCTATTCTTTTCCAGTGTACACAGGACATTTTCCAGAACAGACCATATATTAGGCTAGATATCAAGCCTCTATAAGTACACTGAAACACTACAAAGCATCTTCCAGATTACAACACTTTAATTGGGAATCAACAACAGGAAGATCAAGGCGGGAACAAAAATCAAATACATGGAAAATGAGTATCACCCTACTTAGAAACTACTGAGTAATAAAACCAAAAAATCAAGCTCACTGCCATCAAGTAGATTCTGACTCACTGCAACCACCACTGTGTTTCCATAAATCTTTATGGAAGTAGATTGCCCCATCTTCTTCCTTCAATAGAGTGGTTGGTGGGTTTGAACTGCCAACTTTCTGGTTAGCAGTCAAATCCCTTAGACACTGCACCACCAGAGCTCCTGGATAATAGAAGAAATAAAAATGAAATTAAAAACAACCTTGACTCAAACAAGAATGAAAACATAACATACCAAAATTTTGAGGACACAGCAAAAAGCAGTATTAACAGGATAATTTATAGAATAAACATTGACATCAAAAAAGAAGAAAGAACCAACTTCAACACCGTAACTCAACATCTCCAACAATTAGAAAAGGAACAGCAAAAAAAAAAAAAAGGTACAGTCATCAGAAGACAGGAAATAGTAAATATTCAAACAGAAATAAATGAAACTGAAAAACAATAGAAGTTGGATCTTTGAAAGAATTAATAAAATTCACAAACCACTGGCAAATTTAACAAAGAAAAAGAAGTGAAAGATGCCAATAACATTAATAAGAAATGAAATAGGTGATGTCACGACATAACCAATTAAAATACAAAGGATAACAACAGAATGCTATGAATAACTGTACTCCAACATATTGGAAAACCTAGAAGAAACAGAGAAATTTCTGGAAACACACTACCTATCCAAACTAACACAATCTGAAATAGAAAATTTGAAGAGACTCATCACAAAAGAAGAAATTGAACAGGTCTTAAAAAAAAAAATTGAACAAATCTCAACAACCCAAAAAAAGTCCTGGCCCTGATGGTTTCTCCGGTGAATTCTATCAAACGTTCACAAATGAGCTGACTGTAATACTTCTCAAATTTTCTAGAACATGGGAATAGATGGAATACTCCCACAGTCATTTCTATGAAGCAAGCATAACCCTAATACCAAAACTAGGCAAAGATATTACTAAAAAAGAAAATTACAGGCTAATATTCCTCATGAAGATTGATACAAAAATTCTCAACAAAATACTAGCCAATAGAATCCAACAACACATCAAAAATATAATACATTATGGCTAAGTGGGATTTACATCGGATGCACAAGGATTGTTTAACTTCAGGAAAACTATCAGTGTAATCTACCACATAAATAAAACAAAAGAAGAGAACATGTGGTCATAGCAATTGGTACAGAAAAGGCATTTGACAAAATCTGGCCCCTGGTCTTGATAAAAATGCTCAGCAAAATAGGAATAGAAGGGAAACTCTTCAATGTAATGAAGGACATATACATACACAAAACCAATATACCAAAAAAATCTACTACTGTGCAGTTGATTACTACTCACAGTGAACCCCATTGGGCTTCCGAGGTAATAAATCTTTACTGAAGTAGATTGCCTGCTCTTGCTTCCATGGAATGGCTGGTGGGTTTGAACCACCAACCTTCCAGTTAGCAGTCAGATGCCTTAGGCACTATGCTACCAGAGCTCCACAAAACCACTGGCCAACATTATTCACAACAGAAGGAGACTGAAAACATTCCCCCTACAAATGGGAAGCAGAAAAGGATGTCCTTTATCACCACTCTTAATTCAATATTGTATTGGAAGTTCTAACCAGAGAAATAAGACAAGAAAGGAAATAAAAGGTGTCAAAATTGATAAAGAAGGAGTAAACCTGTCTCTATTTGCAGATGATAAAAATCTTATATGTAGAAAATCCTAAAGATGCAACAAGAAAATTGCTGGAACTGAAAAATGAAACAAGATCCATACCTTACACCATACACAAAAACTAGCTCTAGATGTATCAAAAGCTTAAATGTGAAACCTAAAAGTATGAACTCAAGGGAAAAAAGTCAAGGAAAAAACTAGGGCATATTTAGGAGCCCTAATTTATGGTATAAATACACTATGAAGAATAACCCAAACTGCACAAACAGCAGAAGATAAACTAGATGAATGGGGCATTCTAAAAATTAAATTTTTATGCATTTCAAAAGACTTCTCCAAGAGTAAAAAGAGAACCTACAGATTGGAAAAAAGTTCAGCAATGACATATTTGACAACACCTCAACAACAAAAAAACAAAAAATCCAATTAAAAAATGGGTGGAAGATATGAATAGACACTTCACCAAAGAGTATATTCAGGCCGCCAACAAACACATGAAGAAATGTTCACAATTATTAGGCATTAAAAAATAAATGAACCAAACTCACTGCTATCAAGTTGATTTGGCTCATAGCCACCCCTCCTTGGGTTTCTGCAGCCATATCTCTATGGAAGCAGATTGCCCAATCTTCCTTCTGAGGAGTGTCTGGTGGGTTTGAACTGCCAGCTTTCTGATTAACAGTCAAATGCCTTAGGCACTAAGCCACCAGAGCTCCCATTAGAGAGATGAAAATCAAAACAACAATGAGATACCATCTGGCCCCAGCACTAATAGCAAAGTTCAACAAGACAGAAAATCACAAATACTGGTGATGATGTAGAGATATTGGGATTCTCCCACACTACCGGTGGGACTGTTAAATGATATAACCACTGTGAAAAGCAGAACGTGAATCCTTAAAAAGCTGTAATTAGAAATACCATTTGATCCAGCAATCCCATTGCTAGGTATGTATCCTAAAGAAGTGAGAGACATGACAAGAACAAATATATGTACACCCATGTTCATTGCAGCACTATTCACAATAGCAAAATGATGGAAACAACTTAGGTGTCCATCAACAGAAGAATGAATAACCAAAGTTTGGTACATACACACAATGGAATACTATACAACACTAAAGAATAATGTAGAATCTTCAAAACACCACATAACATGCATGAACCTGGAGAATATTATGCTGAGTGAAATAAGTCAATCACAGAAGGACAAATATAGTACTAGTTCATTAATGTAAAAAGTCAAGGAAAGGTTTCTATATGGAAGGAAACTTTCTTTGTTGGCTACCAGGGGTGGGAGAGGAGGGAAAGGAATGCTGCAAAAATAAATAATAAAAAAATATATATTAATAAATTATATCTAGCAAAGTAAAATTACAAATAATTTATTTCACATGGGAAATTTCTAGGAAAATGGAAAAAGGAAACTGAGTACAAAAACAAAGACAGAAAAGTTTTAGAAAAATCCAGTGTATGGAATCATTTCCTTCATATCACAAGAAAAAAACTTAATGTACACTTAAAAATTATCAAAATAAATGTATTTCTTCAAAAAAATAAAAAAGAAAGAAAACTGCTGGAACTAATGAAGGATTCAGAAAAGTGGCAGGGTACAAGATCAACATTCAAACATCAATTGAATTCTGGACTTCTGGTAAGACAGAGGAGTAGGCAGACTGGCTACACAGACCCTCTTCAACAAAGAAAAGAGAAACCAATTGACAGAGATACAGAAATTAATCCAGGAACCCTAGTTTTTAAAGGATGTATACACAAGTGGATTAGGCACCAACTCGTGGAAAAACCTGAATGAAAACAGTGAGTACAGAGATGGTCAGAACAGTGGACTGTCAGCTACTCTGATGGGACCAACAGCCTGAATATTTCCAAGTGGTGTTGGGACCTGAGAATTGACCTAAAGATCAGCCCTTGTTGCCAAGGGCTGCAGGGACAACTGTGCTGGTGGCCTATGACTAGGAAGAGAAATAGCAAGTAGGGAGACAACCTGAGCTGTGGACTTTCCACTGTCTGGAGGGCACAGCCATTTTGATTGTTTATAAGTGGTGGCCATTTTGGATATTTAAAGTGACCGAGGGTGCAGCCATTTTGAATGTTTACAAGTGGTGGCCATTTTGGATCTTTAATATGTCCTAAGGCATTTGACTACTAACCAGAAGGCTGCTGGTTCAAACCCACCAGCCACTCCTTGGAAGGAAGGTTGGGCAATCTACTTCCATAGTGATACTGCCTCTGAAACCCAAGGAGGCATCACTATGAGTCAGGTCCCATTCAATGGCACATAACAACAACATCAACAAAGTGTCTGAGAGCACAGCAATTTTCAATGTTTACAAGCAGCAGCCATTTTGGATTTTAAAGTGACAGCATTCTCATTCAGTTTCCAGGGACCTAAGAATAGCCTTCTTTTGCCATGGACAGCAGGGGTATATGGGAGGCTGACAATGGGAAAGGAGATAAGTGGTGAGTGTATAAGTTCTGCCAACCAGCAAATAGAGGAACACAGCACAGTACACTGCTTATGTAGATAACATACAAACAAAACAAAGAAAATAAAAATCGTGGGCAATCACCAATTAAATATAAACACAAAAATGGAGACAACAGAGCATCACAGTCCACACAAAGAAGCAAGGTAAAGCAGGAGAAACAAGGGACCATGATATAAACCCAAAACACATCCATGAGGAAGATGCAGCATTGGAACTCCCTGATAAGTAATTGAAAAGAATTATAGTTAGGTAGCTTAATTTTAGGTAGCTTAATGAATCAAGAGACAGATCAATGAAAACACTGACAAAATTGAGGAAAACACAGAGAAAACCCTAGAACAATTTTGAAAGACAATACAAGAACAAAATGACAAAATAAATGAAAAATTAGAAATGATACAAAATCTACACACAGAAATCCAGAAAATTAATACTAAATGTTCAGAAATAGATAACACAATGAATGGACAAAGGAGTAGAATTGAATCAAAGGAAGACAGAATTAGTGAGATTGAAGGCAAATATCTGAATACTTCTTTGGAAATGGATCAATCAGAAAAAAGATCAAAACAAAATGAAGAAAGTCTTAGGTTCGTGTGGGATTCCATCAAAAGGAATAACCTCCATGTAATAGGAATTCCAGAACAGGAAGAGATGAAAAAACCACAGAAAAAAATTGTAGAAGATCTGTTGGAAGAGAAATTTCCTGGTATGATGAAAGATAAGAATATATCCATTCAAGAAGTCCAATGAACCCCAAACAAGATAGACCCCAAAAGAAAATCATCAAGACATATCATCATCAAACTCACCAAACCCAAAGACAAAGAAAGAATACTGAAAGTAGCACAGGACAAATGAAAAGGTACATACAACTTGTTGTTGTTAGGTGCCATTGAGTTGTCTCTACCTCATAATAACCCTATTCACAGCAGAACAAAACACAGCCTGGTCCTGCACTAGCTCCACAATCCATGCTATACTTGAGTCCATTGCCACAGCAACTGTGTCAATCCATCTTTTTGAGGGCTTTCCCCTCCTTCGTCAACCCTCCACCGTACGAAGCATGACATCCTTCTTTGGGGAATGGTCCCTTCTGATAACATAACCAAAGTAGGTGAGACAAAATCTGGCCATTCTCACTTCCAAGGAGCACTCCGGTTGCACTTCCGCCAGGACTGATTAGTTAGATCTTTTAGCAGTCCATGGTATTTTCAGCATTCTTCACCAGCACCACAACTCAAAAGCATAACTTTTCTGTGGTCTTCCTTATTCATTGTCCAGCTCTCACGTACATATGTGGCAATTGAAAATACCATGGCTTGTGTTAGGCAGGCATACCTTAGTCCTCAAGGAGAAATCTTTGCTCTTCAGCACTTGAAAGAGATTCTTTGCAGCTGATTCTTCTTCCATTCCTGATGCCATGTTCTTTTTCATAAAGACCAGCTTCTCAGATTATTTGCTCAGCATACACATTGAATAAGTATGGTGAAAGGATACAACCCTGAGACACACCCTTCTTGATTTTAAACCATGCAGTGTCCCCATGTTCTGTTCAAATGACAGCCTCCTGATCTATGTACAGGTTCCTCATGAGTACAATCAAGTGTTCTGGAATTCCCATTTTTGTCAATGTTACCCATAATTTGTTATGATACACGTGACTGAATGCTTTTGCATAGTCAATAAAACATAAGTAAACATCTTTCTGGTATTTTTTGCTTTGAGCCAAGATCCATCTGACATCAGCAATGATATCCCTCATTCCACGTCCTCTTTTGAATCCAGTTTGCATTTCTGGAAGTCCTCTGTCAATATACTGCTTCAACTGTTTTTGAATTATCTTCAGTAAGATTTTACTTGCATGAGATATTAATGATATTGTTTGACAATTTCCACACTCTGTGGGATCACTTTTCTTTGGAATGGGTACAAATATGGATCTCTTTCAGTCAGTTGGCCAGGTAGCTATCTTCCAAATCTCTTGGCATAAATGAGTGAGTGCTTCCAATGGGTCATCCATTTGTTGAAACACCTCAATGGATATTTTATCAATTCTTGTTCTTTGCCACTTTCTTCAGTGCAGATTTGACTTCTTCCTTTAGCATCATTTGTTCTTGATCATATGCCACCTCCTGAAATGGATGAGATTGACTGGGTCTTTTTGGTACAGTGACTGTGTTTTCCCTCCATCTTCTTTGGATGTTTCCTGCATCATTCAATATTTTGCCCATAAAATCTTTGAATATTGCAACTCGAGGCTTTAATTTTTTTTCCTCAGATTTTTTAGCTTGAGAAATGCCAAGTGTATTCTTCCCTTTTGGTTTTCTAACTCCAGGTCTTTGCACATTTCATTTTAGTAAATGGCTTTGTCTTCTCGAGCTGCTCTTTGAAATCTTCTGTTCAGCTCTTTATCTTGTCGTTTCTTCCATTTGCTTTAACTACTCTCCATTCTAGGGCAAGTTTCAGAGTCAATTCTGGCATCCATTTTGGTATTTTCTTTTTTTCTCATCTTTTTAGTGACTTCTTGCTTTCTTCATGGATGATGTTCCTGATGTCATCCTGTAATTCTTCTGTTTTTCAGTCATTGGTATTCAATGTATCAAATCTATTCTTTAGATGGTCTCTAAATTCAGGAGGGATATATTCAAGGTCATATTTTGGCTCTCGAGGACTTGTTTTAATTGCTTTCAAATTGAACTCGTATATGAGCGGTTGATGGTCTGTTCTACAATCAGCTCCTGGCCTTGTTTTGGCTGAAGATAGTGAGCTTTTCCATTTTCTCTTGCCACAGATGTAGTCTATCTGATTCCTGTGTACTCCATATGGCAAAATCCATGTGTATAGCCACTGTTTGTGTTGTTAAAATAAGGTATTTGCAATGAATAAGTTGTTGGTCTTGCAAAATTCTATCATGCAATCTCCAGTGTTATTTCTGTCACCAAGACCAAATTTTCCAACTACCTGTAATTCTTCTTTGTTTCCAACTTTTGCATTCCACTCACCAGTGAAAATTAACACATCCTGATTGCATGTTCGGTCAATTTCAGACTGCAGAAATTGATTAAAATCTTCAATTTCCTCATCTTTGGCTTCAGTGGTTGGTGCATGAATTTGAATAATAGTAGTAGTAACTGGGTTTCCTTGTAGGTGTATGGATATTATCCTAAAACTGACAGCATTGTATTTCGGGACAGATCTTCAAGCATCTTTGTGATGATGAATGCCATGCCATTCCTCTTCAAATTGTCATTCCTGGTACAGTAGATCATATGGTTGGCTGATTCAAAATGGCCAAAATTGGTCCACTTCAGCTCACTAATGCCTACAATATCAATCTTTATGTATTCCATTTCATTTTGACAACTTCCAATTTTCCTAGATTCATACCTCATACATTCCATGTTCCCATTATTAATGGATGTTTGCAGCTGTTTCTACTCATTTGAGTCATGTCATGCCAGCAAATGGAGGTCTTGAGAGCTTTGCTTTATCCATATCATTAAGATAAAGAACTGAGGAGACAGCTCTTTCCCAGTTGTATTTTGAGTGCCTTCCAACCTAAGGGCTCTTTTTCTTGCACTGTATCAGATAATGTGTCTGGGCTATTCATAAAGTTGCCTAGTGATATATCAGATAGTGTTTCTCTGCTATTCATAAGGTTTTCCCTGTCTAATTTTTTGAGAAGTACACGGCCTCTTCCTTCTTCCTAGTCTGTCTCAGTCTATAAGCTGTGTTGAAACCTTTGTGCCATGTGCAACCCTGCTGGCATTTGAAACACCAGTGGCATGGCCTTAAGCCTCACAGCAGCATGCAAACCACCACAGTAGGACAAAATGACAGACAAGATCATCTCCCTTAGCTGTTCAAAAACTACAAGCAGCAACCAATGAGGCTAAGCTCAAATTTCTCAGCAGAAACCATGCAGGAAAGAAGACAATGGGATGGTATATATAAAACCCTGAAAGAGAAAAAATTTCAACCAAGAATATATACACAGCAAAAGTTGTCCTCAAATATGATGGTGAAATTAGTACATTTTCAGATGAGCAGAAATTAAGGGAATTTGTTAAAACCAGGCCAAATTTACATGAGTTGCTAAAGGGAATCCTTTGGACAGAGAAGCAACAACAGCAAACAACAACTTACCATTAATACACATAATGAAATAACCCAGAAACCAACCCAGTTATAGATATGTACAAAGTAAATAAGGCTACGAGATTGTAAACAGGGAACCAGAGACATCAATTGACAAACGAGGACAACTACAAATCAAAAAGAGAAAATAATGGTGTAGTTACAGAACTTCTAGATGGTAGGGAAGTCAAGACAACTGCAAGATAGAACGGACTGTTATAATCTTGGGAAGAAAATTCTAAATAACAGGGTAACTTCAAAGAAAAGTAATAAACCTTCACTTCAAAATAAAAAAGAGGACCAGCACAAATATTTAGCAAATACTAAAACAATAGCAATGAAGGAAGTGATAACATGATTCATAAAACAAGCTCAGCACAGAAAATTATATGAAAAAAAGAAATCAACACCATGAAAAAGCACATAACAAAATGACAGTGATAAATTAATTCTTGTTGATAATTACACACCTGACAAGGGACTTAGCTCTAAAATTCATAGAAAACTCCAACACCACAACAACAAAAAGATTAACAATCCAATTTAAAAATGGGCAGAAGACATGAATAGACACTTCACCAAAGAGGATATTCAGGGGGCCAGCAAATGCATGAAGAAATCCTCACCATCTTAGTCATCAGAGAGATGCAAATCAAAACAACAATGAGATACCATCTCACCCCAGCACAACATCCCATTGTCTTCTTTCCTGCATGGTTTCTGCTGAGAAATTTAAGCTTAGCCTCATTGGTTGCTGCTTGTAGTTTTTGAACAGCTAAGGGAGATGATCTTGTCTGTCATTTTGTCCTACTGTGGTGGTTTGCATGCTGCTGTGAGGCTTAAGGCCATGCCACTGGTGTTCAACAAGACAGAAAATAACAAATGCTGAGGATTTGGAGAGATTGGGACTCTCGTAATCTGTTGGTGGGACTGTCAAATGATACAACCAGTATGGAAAACAGTATGGCAATTCCTTAAAAAGCTGGAATTAGAAATACCAATTGACCCAGCAATCCCATTACTAGATATATATCTTGAAGTGAGAACCAGGACAAGAACAGATATATGTACACCCATGTTCATTACAGCACTATTTACAATAACAAAAAGATGAAAACAACCTACTTGCCCATCAATAAAAGAGTGGATAACCAAACTATGGTACATACAGATAATGGAATACTATGCAACATTAAAGAATAATGTAGAATCTGCAAAACACCACATAATATGGATCAATTTGGAGGACCTTATGCTGAGTGAAATAAGTTAATCACAGGACAAATATAGTAGTAGTTCATTATAGTAAAAAGTAAAGGAAAGGTTTCTATATGGAAGGAAACTTTCTTTGTTGGTTATGAGGGGTGGGAGGGAAGGGGAGGGATCATTGTTAAAAAAAAAAAGCATTGACCCACGTCACTTTAGTTTTGTGTATTTCACTGCACATAAATTATATTTCAATCAAATGCATTTAATAAAAACAGTTGAATTCCTCTAAACTAATAAAGAAGCAATACTACCCAAAGCAATCTACATATATAATCCAACTCCAACCCAGATTCCATCATCATTCTTTAAAGAGCTGGAAAAACTAATCACCAACGTTATATGGAAAGGAGAGAAATCTAAGTGAGCAAAGCAATATTAAAGCAGAAGAAAAATAGGTGGCCTCACTCTCCTTAATCTCATTCACAGTAGTCAAAACAGCCTGGCATCAGTACAATGACAGACACCTAGACCAAAGGAACAGAATTGAGAACCCAGAATTAAATCGATCCACTTAATGGACAGCTGATCATTGACAAAAGGCCAAAACTCATCAAATGGGGAAGAGACAGTCTCTTTAACAAATAGTGCTAGCAAAACTGGATATCCATTTGCAGAAAAATGAAACTGCATCCCTAACTCAAAAATTAACTCAAGATAAATCAAAGTCCTGAAAGTAAAACAAACCTAAAACCATAAAGTTCATCAAAGGAAAAATAGAGGCCAATTTTGGGGCCAAACATTATCAAACATAACTAAAAACATACAAACAGCAGAAGACAAACTGTACAACTGGGACCTCCTAAAAATAAAATATTTATGTGTATCTGAAGACTTCACCAAAAGAGTAAAAAGAGAACCTAAGATTGAGAAAAAATGTTTAGCTGTGACATATCAGACAGGGGATTTTCTCTAAAATTTATAGAAAACTTCAACACCTCAACATCAAAAAGAAAAACAATGCAATTAAAAAATGAGTAGAGGACATGACACTTCATCAAAGTAGACATTCAAGTAGCTAACAAATACATGAAGAAATGCTGGAGATGCAATCAAAACAACACTGAAGTACCATCTTGCCCCAGCACTAATAGCAAAGTTTAAAGGAAGAACAGAAACAACTGTTCTGGTTACCTAGTGCTGCTCTGACGAGAATGTACCACAAATGGGATGGCCTTAACAAACAGGAGTTTATTCTCTTACCATTTGGAGGCTTTAAGTCCAAGTTCAAAGTGCCAGGCTCTAGGGGCTAGGTAAAATTGTATATGAACTGTTGAATGGAAAAGTCTTACCTAAATGAAAATAAAACATTAAAAAACAAAACTAAACACCCTTTGAGCAGTTGTACTCTGTCCTATAGGTTATGTGTCAAAATTGACTTGATGGCAGTGTGTTTTATGACATAACCATGAATCCAGGAACATAAAGAATCCAGGAACATGTTCTGAAACTATAGGTCTGGCATTGAAACCTTCGGAAGCAGAGTACATAGAAGGATGGTATACCTCAAGAGTTGTAGCTTCATTTGTGTGTGTGTATGTATATTTTATGTATTCATATTTTTCTTACATATTTCCTTTTTAATATCTGTTTAGAGTTATGAACTGAATCAGATATGCCTTTCAATTCCCTTTTAATGTCTCAAAAAGTGAGCCATAAACATGCATTTGCTTTATGTTCCTGGACTATTTCAATTGAGTCATCACTGAAGGAAGTGGCTCATGATTTTATACAAGAGAGTTATTGTGATCATTTATAAAGCCATCCTGCTTATGAGCTGAATTTATTATGTTTGCCAGGTTAATCTGTTTTCTCTAATCGGACACTTAATCATCCAGTTTCCTCCCTGCATTATGGATTCATGAATGTGAACTGAGGAGAGTTGTTCAGTCAGGGCAAGATGATAAATTACCTTTTCATCTTAGGGTATTTGTGATTAAATGCTTCAAAATAGAATTAAAATGAAATAAATCTTGTAATTTTACTTCTAGATTTCTGCCCAGTATACATAAAATGCATTTGGTTAAGAGTAAATCCAAATCGATGCATGAATGGAATTTGTAGGAGAAACAGATAGCTTTGCATTATACTGAAGTTCCACAGAGCCCAGTGTCCTGCCTTCATTCCTGCCAATAGGAGAGAGAACCATTAGTGGCTGGGACTCTGTGGAAGAGCAGCTCAGGACTAAAGTTTCCATTGAAAACGAGTGAGGAATTACCAAGGGCAAAAATAGACAAAGTTGTCTGGATTTAGAGCTATCATCTTGGGATCTCAAGGGCTACAAATGGAATGTGATTGAGGCAGATGTTAGATTATAACCAAATAACTAGTTATTGTCAATTTGGCTGTTATAGTAAATGAAGCAACATGTGGACAGCACTATAAGCTGTTGTCTACTTGAGCTGTATGATTTGAAACATATTGAAGTATCCATAATGGAAATGATTTAGTCACGTTTGCTTTTAAATTAATAAAGTCCACATTCCAGTACAAATCCTGTCAAGTAAAGAGAGTCATTATTTGCCTTTTTCAAACATGGAGACTAAAATCAATTGGCATAAATGTAGTATTAAACAAAGTACTCAAAACAACCTTTTTTTTTTTTTTTTTACATGCATTTTGCAATAGGCAAAACACTTTCATATACTTTGTCTTATTTGATCCTCACACAAATGTGTGACTACCCAGATCCTGGCAGTTGCTCTGAGGTTTGAAACACCGAGGAACACCTTGCTCACGTTCTCCTGGGGAAGAACTGAGATCAAGTTGCTTAGTGGAAAGCTCATCCATTATCCAGACTTCCCCTTTTATTAGATGGTAAAAGCAAAGCTCTCCATTAGGTTAAATGCCCACATGGACACAAGCTGAAAGAATACAAGGTGGATAAGTTCCAGTGAGAAAATAACCTGTTTAAAGATCTTGTGGCCTTAAATGAAGTATTTTCTGGGTTGATACAGAGATTGTTGGCTCCATGAGCACACCAAGTGAGTGTTGACTTGGTCATTCAAACAGTTCCACACAGACCCACAACCCCCCACCCCCTCTCTCCTCAAAAATCATGCTGTTAATGTAAAAGCTTTTTTCTTGACTTGACTATCCAGGCAATGTGTCTGCTTAGATTGAATTTATGTACAAATTGCTCAAGCCTCTTGTTCAATCTGCCCTCTACACTCCTGGTCAATACGATTGGGCCTAGAAATCCGTTTCTTTATACAGTTTTCGTGTAGTGCACATTCAGACCATGTGATATCTTTGCCACTGCTGCTTCCCAATGATTATATTCATTTAATATTACTAAGCTTGATAAATAGGAGCTCTGGTGGCATAGTGCCTAAGGCACTTGACTGCTAACCAGAAGCCTGGCTGTTCAAACCCACCAGCCACTCCTCAGAAGGAAAGTTGGGCAACCCAAGGAAGGGTTGCTATGAGTTGGATCTGACTCGACGGCAGTGTGTTGTGGTTGTTAAGCTTGATAAATTAGGCTGAGCCAACTCTCTTGGGCAATCAAGGGTATGGATGGAGAAAAGAATGATTAAATGGACCCCAAGTTAGAGTCACAGAAACCTTTTAGCAAATGACAAGGAAAGAAGAAAATAAGCATGCCTTCTATAGAAAAACCTGCCTATATTCTGCCTAGGAAGAAGACAATGGAAAAGCATTGAACAATGAGTCAAGAGTCCTCCTGGGTTTTAATCCCAGTTCTCCCACTTGATCTCTTGCTTGCTGTTTGATATTGAACTTGTTCCTTAACCCTTCTGAGCCTCAGTTTATCTATATATGAAACAAGTAAAGCAGTAGCATATTCTGCCCCTGGGTGGTACAAATAGTTAAAACGTTTGGCTGCTAACTGGGAGCTTGGAGGTTCAAGTCCACCAAAAGGCACCTCAAAAGAAAGGCCTAGTGATCTGCTTCTAAAAACTCAGCCATGAAAAACCCTATAAACCACAGTTCTACTCTGATACACATGAGGTTTCCATGAGTGAGAATCGACAGCAACTTGTTTATAGATATATAAAAAGTTTAACAAAAAGAATATATTCAAGCTATGATTTATCGATAGTATAACACAAGAGTAGCCTTGAAAAATATGCTTAAATTCTACTATGTTCAGGAAGGAAAATGGCTAAACATATGCATAACATACCTGCTCCTATTTTCCTTATTTTCTTTCTATTTTAACTTCAAGGTGGTCTGGTGGCCTAATGGTGAAAGCATTCAACTGCTAACCCAAAACTCAGCAGTTCAAACCCACCAAGTACTTTGTGGGAGACTGATGAGGCCATCTGCTTCCGTAAAGATTTACAGCCTTGGAAACTATATGGGACAGTTCTATTCTGTCCTAAAGGATCACTATGAGTCGGAATCAACCCAATGGCAGGGGGTGTTTTTTGTTATTTTATTTTATTTTAAAAAATTAGAACCAATTGTCTTATTTACTAATTGTAAAATTTACATGGAACAAAGTATATGTCACTTAAAAGTAATACTGATAATGTAGTTAAGCCTTTGTGGTCTTATATTGCTGTTGTTGTTTGCCTTCGAGTCAGACCTGACTCATAGCAACTCTTCTTTGGGTTTCTGAGGTGGTATCACTACGGAAGTAGATTGCCCAACCTTCCTTCTGAGGAGTGGCTCATGGGTTTGAACCATCAGCCTTCTGGTTAGCAGTCAAGTGCCTTAGGCACTATGCTACCAGAGCTCCCGGTCTTATAGTAGTCTAATCATAAAACACATCACTACCAAGAAGGCACAAATATAAATGGTTTCATGGACTTTGCCCTAAGGGAAAATAATACAATGCATTTGGAAAAGGTAATTATGACCAGTCCTTCTATAAAATACTAAATTTCAGCAAAAAATCTTAAAACACAAATATTTACCACACTCCTGATGGCAAGAAAAAGTGATAGTTAAGTGTGCTTTAGCACGAAAATTCTTGTATCCATGGAAACCTGTGAAGTTCTGTAAGCGCACATGCACATGGCCTCCAGTATTTATTGAAGGGCTGAGGTGGCAATCAGCAGGTTGCTATGTTATGAAAAGCTGACAGATTTCTGGGAGCCACTCAGCATGGATGGACATGCATGAGGTTGCTATTCCCCTCCTAAATGTAATTACTGAGAAATGCAAAATCTCAGACATTACTAAGTAAAACAAAACAACAACAACAAAGTGTTTATATATTTACATGCAGTCACAGCTCTGAGAATACAGTGTCCTTAAATCAAATTTTTAATTCAAAAAGGCTTGAAAAGTCATCAGGATCTCCCTTTCCTCCCTGATTTGTAGCTACATTAAAAAAAAAAAAAATCCTCTAGACTTTCATTGTGTGGGTATCCAGATATTTCTTGAGTGTTGGGATAGGATACCAGAGTTTCTTATCAAACTGTTTATTCTTTGGAATTTAAATGTGTTCCTGAACTGTATTTCCCAATGTGTAACTGTTTTAAGACCACCACTCATCTGTCGGTTCATCCTACTGTGGTGGTTTGTGTGTTGCTGTGATGCTGTAAGCTCTGCCACTGGTATTTCATATATCAGCATGGTCAACCATGGTGGACAGGTTTCAGTGGAGCTTTCAGACTAAGACAGGCTAGGAAGGAGGACTTGGTGATCTACTTCTGAGAAAACAGGCCAGTGAAGACCTTATGAATAGCAGCAGGACATTGATACAAGGCAGGAAGATGAGCCCCTCAGGTTGGAAGGCACTCAAAGTACTGCTGGAGAAGAGCTGCCTCCTCAAGTAGAGTTGACCTCAATGACCTGGATGGAGTAAAGCTTTTGGGACCTTCAGTCGCTGCTGTGGTTCAACCCAAAATGAAGAAACAGCTCCAAACATCCAGTAATAACTGGAACATAGAATCTATGAATTAGGAAAATTGGAAGTTAGGAAAAATGCAATGGAAGGCATTAGTGAGCCTAAATGGACTAATATTGGCCTATCTCATTTATTTATTTTTACTATGTATAATTTTTTGTGTGTGTGATTTGGGTAAAATTTTACAAAACAGATTTATTTTGCAATCAATAGTTCATAAACATTTTGTTTTGTGACACTGATTAAAATCCCCACAATGTAACAGTTCTCTTCTCACTTCTTCCCTGTGGTTACCCTTCCCTGTGTCCTTCTTGCCTATGCTTTCCTGCCTCCTTGCCCTATGCAAATGCTGACTTTCTGATCTCCCATGGTTGATTGTTCTAAGCAGTACCTCTCTGTAGTATAGTTGTTCAGCTCATAGGCATGTATATTCTTTGGCTGACAGCTAACCCATTGGGTGAGTTCAATTTCAGACATGAAGTGTGACTAATGGCCATAGTCTCTGAGGTTTCACCAGTCTCTACCTAATCAGTAATCCTGGTCTTTTGTATATTTTGTAATTTTGATCCATATTTTATCTCCCACTCTATTGGATCTCCAATATTGATTCCTTTCCAATTGGTTGGCATTGGCACCTGGGCACCGTCTAGTTCTAGTCTCAGGAACATGTAGACTGAGATTCTCAGAGTTTATTAGACCCTTTGGACAAATCATTAACACGTGTCTTTGATTTTCTTCTCTCTTCTCTGCTCTGGACCAGAAGAGACCAACAGTTGCATCTTACGTGGCTGCTTGACCCCAGTCACTACTCACTGAAGTAGGAGGTTGTTTTTGTTGTTGTTAGGTGTCATTGAGTCATTTCCAACTCATAGCAACCCCACGTACAGCAGAATGAAACACTGCCCAATCCCGCGCCAGCTCCATGATGCCTGCTATACCTGAGCCCATCATTGCAGCCACCATGTCAATCCATCTGGTTGAAGCCCCCCCTCTTTTGTCGACCCTCCACCCTACCAAGCATGACATACTTCTCCAGGGAATGGTCCCTTTTGACAACATGACCAAAATAGGCATGACAAAGTCTGGCCATTCTCGCTTCCAAGGAGCATTTCGGGTGCACTTCCTCCAGGATAGATCTGTTAATTCTTTTAGCCATCCATGGTACTTTCAGCATTCTTTGCCAGTACCACAACTCAAAAGCATGAACTCTTCTTTGGTCTTCCTTATGCATTGTCCAGGTCTCACATGCATAGGAGGTGATTGGAAATATCATGGCTTGTGTCAGGAGCACCTTAGTCCCCAAGGAGACATCCTTGCTCCTCAGCACTTCATACAGTTCCTTCGTGGTTGACTTTCCCAATGCTACATGTCATCTAATGTCCTGACTGCTGCTTCCATTGGCATCAATTGTAGAAGCAAGCAACATGAATTCTTTGGCAACCTCAATCTTCTCTCCATTTATTGTGATGCTGCTCATTAGTCCAGTTGTGAAGATTTTTGTTTTCTTTATGTTAAGACATAATCCACACTGCATACTGTATTCTTCAACCTTCATCAGTAAGTGC
>NW_006921785.1:2133714-2146847 GCF_000298275.1 Orycteropus afer afer
TTTAACTTCAAGTTGAACTTGCATATGAGCAGTTGATGGTCTGTTCCACAATCAGCTCCTGGCCTGGTTTTGGCTAAAGATATTGAGCTTTTCCACTGTTTCTTGCCACAGAAGTAGTCAATCTGATTCCTGTGTGTTCCATCTGGTGAAGCCCACATGTACAGGCACCATTTGTGTGGTTGAAAAACGAACACAATTCATTTTGTGACTTGCAATGAACAAGTCGTTGTTCTTGCAAAATTCTACCATGCAAGTTCCAGCATTATTTCTGTTGCCAAGGCCAAATTTTCCAACCACCGGTGATTCTTCTCTGTTTCCAACTTTTGCATTCAAGTCACTAGTGATAATTAACACATCCTGATTGCTTGTTTGGTCAATTTCCAACCGCAGAAGTTGATAAAATTCTTCAATTTCCTCATCTTTGGCTTTGGTGGTTGGTACATAAATTTGAATAATACTCATATTAATGGGTTTTCCTTGTAGGTGTGTGAATATTATCCTATCACTGACAGCATTGTACTTCAGGACAAATCTTGAAACATCCTTTGGGATGATGAATGCCACCCTATTCCTCTTCAAACTGTCATTCCCAGCATAGTAGATCACATGGTTGTCTGATTCAAAGCGGCCAAAACCAGTCCATTACAGCTCACTAATGCCGAGGATATCAATCTTTATGTGTTCCATTTCATTTTGACAACTTCCAATTTTCCTAGATTCATACTTCATACATTCCATGTTCCAATGATGAATGGATGTCTGCAGCTGTTTCTCTTCAATATGAGTGGTGTCACATCAGCAAATGGAGGTCTTGATAACTTTACTTTATCCATAGGAGTAAGGCTAGGTTTACTCAGATGATGCAGCTCTTTCCCAGTCCTATTTTGAGAGTCTTCTAACTTAAGTGGACTATTCATAAAGTTGCACGGTAATGTGTCAAACAGTGTTTCTTTGCTATTCATAACATTTTCCCTGGCCAATTCTTTGAGAAGTGGACATCCTCCTCCTTCTTCCTAGTCTGTCTCAGTCTGTAAGCTGGGCTGATACCTATGTACCATGTGCATCCCTCTGGGTTAGAAACACCAGTGGCTCAGCCTCAAAACTCACATCAACATGTCACCACGGTAGGACAAACTGACAGACAAGTTTGTCTCCCCGTTGGAAACCTCTCGTACCACACTTATCTGGGTCCCTGTGGCTGACTCCTCCTCTGTCCAGCTTCCTGCGCCTTTTAATCCCCTGTCTCCTGTTCTCCCACTTTGCTGCTTTGCTTGTACTTGAGTTCCCTCTCCTCACCTGGATCCCTGTGGCTGACTGCTCTTCTGTCTGGGTTTCTGGCTTTTAATCCCCTTTCTGTCACTCTACCATCCTGCTGCTTTGGCCGTGCCTGGGTTCTCTCTCTGCACCTGGACCCCTGCAGCTGACTGCTCCTCTGTCTGTGTTCCTGGCTTTTAACTCCTTTCTCCTGCTCTACCATCCTGCTGTTTTGGATAGTCCGGGTTTTTCTCTCCTCACCTGGACCCCTGTGACTGACTGTTCCTCTGTCTGGGTTCCTGGCTTTTAATCCCCTTTCTCCCGCTCTACCATCCTGCTGCTTTGGGCATGCCTGGTTCTCTCTCCTCACCTGGACCCCTGTGGCTGACTGCTTCTCTGTCCGGGTTCCTGGCCTTTTTTTCCCCTTTCTCCTGCTCTTTCACCCTGCTGCTTTGGGCATGCCTGAGTTCCCTCTTCTCACCTAGATCCCTGCAGCTGAAGTAGGAGGTAGAACAATATTTTTGTGTACTATGTTGTGCCAAGTGATCTTGATGTCCCCCGTGACAATGGACCTAAGCCTGCAGGCTCAGGGACTCAAGTTGCTTAGTTATAACTAAGAAGATATCCTAACTAACGTCTTCCCCTATTAGCTTTTTACTGCATATGGACATTTTTATGGCACATACATACACATTGATAGAAATAATGTCAGCCACATCTATGTGTATGTTCATAAGTAAAATCCCATTCACCTATGAATACCTGATCTTCTTGCCAGTCTACCTATGTATCCACTCATAGATTTGTGCTTGCTTTTATTGATAATGCAGTATTGTGTATGCAATAGTATTTACCTTTATTATCTCTACATCTTGTGCACCTCTCTGTGTCTTCCTTTTCCTTAGTGATATTGGTCTGGTCACATGTTTTTATTATATATACTTTCTTTTCACATAAATCAACACTTCTCCCTTAACTATTCAGCAATTTTCCCTCCCCTTCCATCCTTGGATGAGCTCTGGTGGCATAGTGCCTAAGGCATTTGACTGCTAACCAGAAGGGCGGCGGTTCAAACCCACTAACCACTCCTTAGAAGAAAGGTTGGGCAATCTACTTCCATAGTGATACCACCCTGGAAACCCAAAGAAGGGTCACTATGAAGGGTCCAAAGAAGGATCTGACTTGATGGCAGTGGGTGGTGGTGGTGATGGTCCATCCCTGGTAATTAACAAAGAAAATTTCCATGTGTAAACCTTTCTTTGACTTTTTATAATAATTAACTCGTACAATATTTGTTCTTCTGTAATTGACTTATTTCACTCTGTGTAATGTACTCCAAGTTCATCCACATTATGAGGTGATTCAATGATTCTTCATTATTCCTTAATGATGCATAGTATTCCATTGTGTGTATGTACCATAGTTTGGTTATGCATTCATCTGTTGATGGGCACTTAGTTTGTTTCCATCTCTTTCTATTGTGAATGGTGCTGCGATGAACATGGGTCTGCATATTTGTGTCCTGGATCTCATTTATTGAGGATACATTCCTCATAGTGGGACTGCTGGATCAAATGGTATTTCTATTTCCAAATTTTTAAGGAAGCACCATTCTGTTTTCCACAGTGGTTGTGTCATTTTATAGTCCCACCAGCAGTTTATAAGAGTTCTAATCTCTCCATACCCTAGCCAGCATTTGTTACTTTCTGTCTAATATTGCTGGAGTGAGATGATATCTCATTGTTGTTTTGATGTGCATCTGTGATAGCTAATGGTCATGAGCATTTCTTCATGTGTTTGTTAGCTGCTTGAATATCTTCTTTGGTGAAGTGTCTGTTCATGTCCTTTGCTTACTTTTTAATTGGAATATTTGTCTTTTTGATGTTGTGTTGAAGAAGTTTTCTATAAATTTTAAACATAAGTCCTTTGTTGGTTATGTTGTTGCCAAATATTTTTTTCCAATCTGTAGGTTCTCTTTTGGATAAATCTTTTGATGCATGTAGTAATTTAATTTTTAGAAAGTCCCAGTCATCTAGTTTCTCTTCTGCCATTTCTGTGCTTTGGGTTATGCTTGATAGTCTATTTATACCATAAATTAGGTCCCCTAAGTTTGCCTCTACTTGATTTTGATGAACTTTATAGTTTTGGGTTTTATATTTAGGTCTTTGATATATCCTGAGTTTGTTTATGTGTATGGTGTGAGGTATGGATCTTGTTTCCTTTTTCTGAAAATTGCTATCCAGTTTTGCCAGCATCATTTATTAAAGTGAATACCTCTTCCCCATTAAATGGATTTCAGCCATTTGTTAAAGATCAGCTATCCATAGGTGGATGGATCTATTTCTGGATTCTCAATTCTGTTCAACTGGTCTATGTTTCAATCATTGTAACAATGCCCTCTTTTGACTACTATGGCTGTACAGTAGGTTTTGAGATGAGAGCGTGTAAGGCCTCCACTTTGGTTGTCTTCTTCAGTAGTATTTGATTATCTGAGCTCTTTCTTTCCTTTCCATATAAAATTAATGACTGGTTTTTCCATTGACAATTGGAACATGGAATGTACAAAGTATGAATCTAGGAAAATTGAAAGTTGTCAAGAAAGAAATGGAACATATAAAGATTGATATCCTAGGCATTAGTGAGCTGAAATGGACCAGTTTTGGCCATTTTGAATTAGACAACTATATGATCTACTATGCTGGGAATGACAAGTTGAAGAGGAATGGCATGGCATGTATTATCACAAAGACTGTTTTAAGATCTATGCTGAAGTACAGTGCTGTCAGTGATAGGATAATATCTACATGGCTACAAGGAAGGACAGTTAATACTACTATTATTCAAATTTATGCACCAACCACCAAAGCCAAATGTGAAGAAATTGAAGATTTTTACCAACTTCTGCAGTCTGACATTGACTGAACATGCAATCAAGATGTGCTGATCATCACTGGTGATTGGAATGCAAAAGTTGGAACCAAAGAAGAATCACCATTAGCTGGAAAATTTGGCCTTGTTGATAGAAATAATACTGGAGATTGTATAATAGAATTTTGCAAGACCAACTTATTCATTGCAAATGCCTTTTTTCAACAACACAAATGGAAACTATGCATGTAGACTGTGCCAGATGGAGTACACAGGAATCAGATTGACTACATCTGTGGCAAGAGGCAATGGAAAAGCTCCATATCTTCAGCCAAAACAAGGCTTGAGGCTGATTGTGAAACAGATCATCAACTGCTCATATCGAAGTTCAACTTGAAGTTGAATACAATTAAAAGAAGTCCATGAGAGCCAAACATGACCTTGAATATATCCCTCCTGAATTTAGACATCATCTCAGAATAGATTTGATGCATTGAACACCAATGACAAAAACCAGACAAATTGTGGGATGGCATCAAAACATCATTCATGAAGAAAGCAAATGGTCATTAAAAAGACAGTAAAGAAAGAAAAGACCAAAATGGATGTCAGAAGAAACTTTGAAAATTGCCATTGAGCAAAGAGTAGCTAAGGCAAATGGAAGAAATGACAAGATAAAAGAGCTGAACAGATTTCAAAGAGAAGCTTGACAAGGCAAGGTCAATTACTATAATGAAATGTGCAAAGACCTGGAGTTAGAAAACTAAAAGGGTAGAATACACTTGGCATTTCTCAAGCTGAAAGAACTGAAGACAAAATTTAAGCCTCAAGTAGCAATATTGAAAGATTATATTAGTAAAATACTGGATGATGCAGGAAGCATCAAAAGAAGATGGAAGGAATACACAAAGTCACCGTACCAAAAAGAACAGGTTGATCTTCATCCATTTCAGGAAGTGGCATATGATCTAGAACCAATGGTGCTGAAGGAGGAAATCAAAGCTGCAATGAAACAACTGACGAAGAACAAGGCTCCAGGAATTGACGGAATATCGATTCAGATATTTCAACAAACGGATGCCCCATTGGAGGCACTCACTCGGTTATGCCAAGAGATTTGGAAGACAGCTACCTGGCAAACTGACTGGAAGAGATCCATATTTGTACCCATTCCAAAGAAAGTGATCCCCAGATTGTGGGAATTATAGAACACTATCATTAATATCGCACGCAAGTAAGATCTTACTGAAGATAATTCAAAAACTTTTGCAGCAGTATATTGACAGAGAACTTCCAGAAATGCAAGCTGGATTCA
This sequence comes from Orycteropus afer afer, assembly GCF_000298275.1. Lineage (NCBI taxonomy): Eukaryota > Metazoa > Chordata > Mammalia > Tubulidentata > Orycteropodidae > Orycteropus > Orycteropus afer. The sequence goes on from NW_006921785.1 coordinate 2,139,152, forward strand.
GAAGAGGATATGGAATGAGGGACATCATTGTTGACATCATATGGAACTTGGCTCAAAGCAAAGAATACCAGAAGGATGTTTACTTGTGTTTTATTGACTATGCAAAGGCATTTGATTGTGTGGGTCATAACAAATTATGGATAACATTGAGAAGAATAGAAATTTTAGAGCACTTAATTGTACTTATGAGGAACCTGTACATAGACCAGGAGTCTGTCATTGGAACAGAACAAAGGGACACTACATGTTTTAAAATCAAGAAGGGAGTGTGTCATTGTTGTATCTTTCACCATACTTATTTAATCTGTATGCCAAGCAAATAATCCAAGAAGATGGATTATATGAATAAGAACATGGCATCAGGATTGGAGGAAAACTCATTAACAACCTGTGATACACTGACAACACTACTTTGCTTGCTGAAAGTGAGGATGACTTGAAGCACTTACTAATGAAATTGAAGACTACAATCTGCAATATGAATTATACCTCAATATAATTTGTTGTTGTTAGGTGCTTCTTTCATCTTGAGAAATGCTGAGTGTGTTCTTCACTTTTGGTTTTCTAACAGGTATATGCACATTTCATTATAATTTCATTATATATAACACACTCAGTACAGTCTGCAGTATAGATTACACCTCACTATAAAGAAAACAAAAATCCTCACAACGGGACCAATAAGAAGCATCATGATAAATGGAGAAAAGATTGAAGTTATCAGAAACTTCATATTACTTGGTTCTATAATCAACACCAATTGAAGCAGCAGTCAAGATATCAGATGATCTATCAAAAAAAAAAAAAAAGATATCAGACAATGTATAGCACTGGGCAAACTGGCTGCAAAAGACCTCTTTCAAGTGCTGAAGAACAAAGATGTCTCCTTGAAGACTAAGGTGCGCCTAACCCGAGCCATGTTTTTAATTGTCTCTTATGCATGGGAGAGCCAGGCAATGAATAAGGAAGACCAAAGAAGAGTCAAGGCTGTTGAGTTCTGGTGTTGCCGAAGAATGCTGAAAGTACCCTGGACTGTTAAAAGAACTAACAAATCTGAAGAAGTGCAGCCAGAATGCTCCTTGGAACCGAGAATGGCCAGTCTTTGTCTCACCTACTTCAGTCACACTGTAAGAAGTTACCATCCCCTGGAGGATATCATGCTTGGTAAAAAGGAGGGTCAATGAAAAAGGGGAAGGCCCTCAACAAGACGGATTGACAGTGGCTGCAACGATGGCCTCAGGTATAGCAGGGATTATGGAGCAAGCACAGGACTGCACAGTGTTTTGTTCTGCTGTACATAAGGTTACTATGAGTCTGTGAAAACTCAATGGCACCTAAAAATATTTTAGTTAGAAGGTTTATTAATTTTCTTTGTGGTTACCTTGTAGTAAATTCTTATCTCCCTAAGTTTGGAACAGTCTGTTTTATATCGACATTTCCTGACTTTCTCTCCATATAAAAGTTTTATAATTATATCATTTATTCCCTCTGTTTGCTTTGTAGTTGGTATCATTTACAGATTGACTTCTATGATTCTCTATATTCTGTTCTGTAAACTGATTTTAGATTTGCGAATTCTTTTCCTTGGTTGGTTTCTGGTTGGTGTTGTCACTTATCTTAATCTTAAGTTGTTGTCTTCCGTTAACTGGTTTTCTGTTGGAAGGACTACCTTTAACATTTCTTGTCAGGTTGGTCTCGTTTTTACAAATGCCCTTCATTTCTGTTTGCCTGCAAATGACCTAATTTTGCCATCATATTTGAGGGGCAGTTTTGTTGGATATACTATTCTTGGTTGACAATTATTTTCCTTCAAGATTTTGTATATGTCATAACATCATCTTCTTGCCCACACAGTTTCTGCTGAGAAATGAACTTAGTCTTATGGGCCACCCTTTGTATGTAACAATTAGTTTTTCCTGAGCTGCTTTCAAGATTATTTCTTGCTTTTGGTTTTGGTAAATTTGATTTGGTAACTTTCTTTGGGGTCTATCCTGTATGGTGTTCACTGAGCTTCTTAAATGGATATATTTTTATCTTTCATGATATTGGGAAAGTTTCTGCTAGCAAGTCTTCCACAATTTTCTCTCTCTCTCTCTCTCTCTCTCTCTTCTTTTTTGCCTCCTATTGTTTCAGAATTCCAACCAGGCGTATGTTATTTCTTTTGATATTGTCTCATGTAACACATAGGTTTTCTTCATTTCTCTTCATTTTTATTTTCTGATTTTTCCTCAGACAAGCTGATGTCAAGGGATTTGTCTTCTAGTTGGGATATGCATTCTTCAGCCAATTCAATTCTATTCTTTTGTTCTTCCAGTGTGTTATCTACCTCTGTAATTTTAGTGTTCATCTTTGGGATATCTAATTGGTGTTTTTGTATGTCTCTAATTGTCTATTTATTTGTTGTTTTGTTTTTGTATGATTTTTCTGAATTCTTCAAGTCTGTCTTTCTTTTCTTCTATTTATGGTTTTCTTGAGCTCTTAGAAGCTATATATAGCTTTTGAATTCCTTCTCAGGTAGTTTTATTACCTATTTTTCTTCAGGGATGTTTCCTAATTGTTTGCTTTGGTCACTTGCTTCTGCTATCTTGTCCTGTTTTTTCATTTGAATTGAAGTTGTCTATTGTCTCCAAGACATTTTGAAGTTGTTGCTTTCATTTGTTATTATGTGTTGGCTTATTTCACCCTGTTTTTTTTTGTTTTGTTTTGTTTTGTTTTGTTTTGCTTTGTTTCTATATATCTGGATGAGTGTGGCAAATGTACTTCTTTGATTATTAGCTTTGCAGTACTGGGGCACTCCCCAGCTATCTCTGTATTAGTGGAATAACTGATGGGAATATAGGTGCACGTCTCTGTCATAAAGAGGACCTCTTTAAAGTGTTAAAAAGGCAAGATGTCACTTTGAAGACTAAGTTGCATCTGACCCAAGCCATGGTATTTTTAATTGCCTCTTATGCATGTGAAAGCTGGACAACGAATAAGGAAGACTGAATTGGTGGCTTTGAGTTTTGGTGTTGGCACAGAATATTGAACAGACTGCCATATGTATGCACTAATCTGTCTTGGAAGAATTACAGCAAAAATGTCCCTAAGAAGGCAGAATGGGGAGTCTTCATCTTACTTACTTAATATATGTTATCAGGGGAGACCAGTCCCTAAAGAAGATCATCATGCTTCGTAAAGTGAAGGCTCAGAAAAAAAATGGAAGACTTCAATGAGATGAATTGACACAGTGGTTGCAATAATAGGCTCAAGTATGGCAACATCTATAGGCAGTGTTTTGTTCTGCTGTACTTTTTTTTTTTTTTACTGAAACAGATACGAAATTATTCATGAGCACCTAAAAATACTTTATTTAGTGCTTTGCAATATTGTGTAACAGTAACTACCTTTGTTGCCTTTAACTCTTGTTTGTTCCAATGTCTTCCTCTACCTTAATCATTTTGTGCTGACTTCCTCCTTATTGTACATTGCCTTTCCTTTTGCCCAAGTTAATAAATATCTACCCTCTAGTTAGTGGTTTACCAACCCTTCCCCTCCTACCCCTGGTAACCTTCAAAGAATGATGTTTTCTGTGTTCAAATATTTTCTTGACTTTTTACAGTGGTGGTCTCATGCAATATTTGTCCTTTTGTGATTGACTTATTTCACTCAGCATAATATCCTCCTGTTCATCAGCTTGATAAAGTGTTTCACAGACTCATCGTTATACTTTAATGTTGCGTAGTATTCCATTGTCTGCATGTACATAGTTTTGTTATCCATTCATCCATTGATGGGCACTTAGGTTGTTTCCATCTTTTTGCTATTGTGAATAGTGCTGCAATGAACATGGGTGTGCATATATCTGTTCATGTCATGGCTCTTATTCTATTAGGATACATACCTAGTAGTGAGATAGCTGGATCATGATATTTCTATTTCCAACTTTTTAAGGAAGCATCATACTGTTTCCATAGTGGTTGCACCATTTTACAGTTCCACTAGCAGTGTATGAGGTTTTCAGTCTCTCTATATCCTCATCAGCATTTTTTGTTTTCTGTTTCTTTGAACTTTGATATTAATACTGGTGCAAGATGACATCTCATTGTTGTTTTGATTTGCATCTCTGTAATGGCAGTGGGTCTTTTTTTTGTAATGGCTGATAATCATGAGCTTTTCTTCATGTGCTTGTTAGTCATCTGAATGTCTTCTTTGGTGAAGGGTCTGTTCATGTCCTTTGCCCGTTTTTTAATTATATTATTTATCTTTTTGTTGTTGAGGTGTTGAAATTTTCTATAAATGTTAGAGATTAGACCCTTGTGTGATATGCAATTGTCTTTTTTTTTTTCTCCATCTGTAGCCTTCTTTTTATTCTTTTGGTGAAGTCTTTTGCAAACAGAAATGGGCTGGTAAGGTGAGTAGGACTACACCCTGGAATATATATAGGTTTGACAACAGATATTTCTATGTATGTATTTCTATGTGCTGAAAATATATCCATGGATATAGTTGAACATACAGCGGGCAATGTTATGAAAACTTCTTAGCTATAACCACACACCTTGAAGGAATGAATCACTGGACCTGAGAGGCTCAGGACCATAGTCTTGGGGGACACTAAGGTCAATTGGCTTAACATAGTCTACAAAGAAAATGTTCTAAATCCTACTTTGGTGAGTAGTGACTAGGGTCTTAAAAACTTGTGAGCAGCCATTTAAGGTGCTACTGTTGGTCTCTCCCCAACCAGAGCAAAGAAGAGTAGAGAAAATCAAAGACACAAGGAAATAATTAGTCCAAAGGAATAACTGACCACATGAATCATAGCCCCCAGGCCTCTGAGACCAAAATAACTAGATGGTACCAGGCTACCATTGCTGACTGCTCTGAAAGGTATCATAATAGGATGTCCTGGAGAGAGTGGGAAAAAAATTGTGGAATGAAACTCAAAATCATAAAAAAGATTAGGCTTACTGGTGTGATCCAAACTCACTGCCATGGAGTCGAATCTGACTCATAGTGGCCCTTCCTTGGGTTTCTGAGGCTGTATCAATATGGAAGCAGATTGCCCAATCTTTCTTCCAAGGAGTGGCTGGTAGGTTTGAACCGCCAGCCTTCTGGTTAGCAGTCAAGTGCCTTAGACACTATGCCACCAGAGGTCCCACTGGTGTGATAGACACTTATGAAATCCTGATACTAAGGCCTTTAGTCATTCTTCAAGCCTGGAAGTGAACTCAACCCCTGTGGCTCAACTTTCATCCAAACGATAGACAGGTATAAGATAAACAACAATACCAGGTAGGTACACACTCCTTGGAACAATCAACAATATGACATCAAAAGGGAAGCATCTGACAAGGGATAAAGCTCAGAAGTCAGGAAGGGGTAAGAATGAAGGATGAAGAGAAATAGTAAGCACAGAGAGGAAGTGGAAAGAGTGCTGTTAATTGTGTCGATTGCAATCAATGTCACAAAACAAAATAGGTATGAATTGTTGAATGGAAGACCAATTTGCTCTGTAAACTTTCACCCAAATCACAAAATAACAAAAAACACCCCTTTGTTTTATCCCTATGTAGGTTTTTTCCCTAATTTATTTATTTATTTGTATTTGTTCCTCCCAAGATACACTAACATAGTAGCTTTTAGTCACATGTGGCTGCTGAGCACTTGAAAGGTGGCCATTGCCACATTGATTACAGTTGGATATTTTGGGAGGCATAAAATATGTTACTTAAGTTCACCTGTTGCTTTTTATGTTTTTAATACACTTACTAAACCTTTAAATTACATACATCGCTTACATTATGTTTCTATTGGGTAGCACTGATCTTATGAAACTGTGCAATTTTCAGTAAGGATATGTTTTTGATCATTTGGTATATGCCAGACTTTCTTAGACTTGCAATGGACTCTCTATACTTTTCATAGTTTAAAGCACTTCTTTTAAGTAAAAGCAATCAGTGTGTCTTCTAATCACACTTAGAAGAAGCACTTCAAATTATCCTTTTCTTTGTGGGACAAATCTCTCTCTCTCTTTTCTCCCCATATGATTCTCCATGGCAAAATCTCAGTAAGCAACTCAATCCTCTTTTCTTTTAAATTTGCTTCCAGAGAGGGAATGAGGTACAATGCCCCTGTCCTTTTCAAACCCAGTAAGTCCTACTCAGGCAGGACAGATAGCTGGATGGTAGTCAAGCCTAGCATCCATTTAGGAAGAGAGTGCTGCCTTGTGTTGAAATTGGCTCTGTCACATCCCACTGAAATGAGAAAATACCAAACCAAAACAAAACTCACTGCCATGAAGTTATTTCCAACTCATAATGAATCCCATTGGGTTTCCATCACTATAAATGTTTATGGAAGTAGATTGCCCCATCTTCCTTCTGTGGAATGGCTCATGAGTTTGAACTGCTTGACCTTCCAGTTAGTAGTCAAGTACTTTATCCACTATGCCACCAGATCTCCTTGAAATGAGAAAATGGCTGAAGATATTTTGTATTGTAATGGTGCAAATGGTTAACACACTCTGCTGCTAACAGAAAGACTGGAGGTTCAAGTCCACTCAGAGGGATCTCAGACAAAAAGGCCTGACGATATACTTATGAGTAAATTGGCCATGAAAAATTGTGTTTTGCACAGTTCTACTCTAAAACCCATGAGGTCACCATGTGTTGACTTGACAGCAAATGGTTTTCATTTTGTCTAATCGTTTTCCGTAATTTTTATAATCTGAATACAGATTACAGTTTAAATTATAATCTCAACCCTCAGTATCTGGCTATGTGACTTTTGTCGAATCATTTAACTTTCATGGGCCTCTATTTTCTTTATATTCTATTCTCATTTTTAACAGAGTCTAGTAATTATAAAAATTTTAGAGTTCTTTACTTGAAAGTTTATAATGAACTAAGACCTCAGTCACTCGATTTAAATCAGTAAGACTAGAAAGAAAATAAAATACAGAGAAATAAACAGTTTTGTTCCTGGTTATATTAGGGTATATCAGCTGCAAGTAAGAGAATACCATATTAATAGTGGTTTAAACAAGAGGGGCTTATTTTTCTCACATATTAAGGATTCTGAAGATAGGCCCTTTCTGGAACAACTGTCTGTGTTGAAATCATCCCCAAACTCTGTTGATTTGATCTCAAAATGTATTTGGAATCTAACTTTTGGCTCCATCTCTACCACTTCTACCTTCAGCCAACCACCATCATCCCTTGCCTGGATTTTTACAATAGTTTTTTAAATTTATCTCCCTGTTTCCTCTCTTGCTTCCTTTAACATTTTTTACATCCAACAGCCAGAAATATCCAGTTGAAATTTAAATACCATGTTACTCCTATGCTCAAAATCCTCCCATGATTTTTTTTTTTTTTTAATTTCATACAGAATAAAATCTCATCTCCTTACACAGCTTCCAAGCCACTAAACGATCTGGACCCTTGTGATCTCTCTTATCTCGTTTCTTCTTGTTCGCCATTTCTCCCTCAGTTCTAGTCTCTCTGCTCTTCCTATGGCTCCTTGAACACACCCAAGCATGTTCTTCCCTCAGGGCCTTTTCATATGTTGTTGCCTCTATCTGGAGCATTCTGTCCCCAAAATATCTGCAAGACTTATTCCTTCATTTCCTTTGTTGTTGTTAAGTGCCGTCGAGTCGTTTCCGACTCATAGCGACCCCATGCACAGCAGAACGAAACACTGCCCGATCCCGCAC
>NW_006921785.1:2150637-2182769 GCF_000298275.1 Orycteropus afer afer
TGTGCTACGCCCGTGCTTACCTTGCTCCCGAAGACCTGGTCCCTCTCGGTAGGGTAACAAGGGAACGTGTTCAGTGCAGATCAGTGAGTAAGCACATTTCCTTTAGTTCTCTTAAATATCACTTTATCAGATAGACCTTCCTTTATCACCCATATAAAATAGCATTCTCATCACTCTCCATCTCCTTTACCCTTCTCATTTTTTTAAATTCAAATTTAATTTAATTCTATCCGACATATAGTATATTTATTATTGACTACTTTATTCCCAATAAATTGTAAGCTACCTGTGAGCAGAGACACTGATTATTCTGTACATACGGATTTCCGTCTCTGGTGTAGTGCTTGGTACATAATAAGCATTCAGTAAATAGTTGTTGAATAATACTTCAGCAACTCAGTGATACTGAGTCCTTGTCAATGTCTCTGCAATTTCCTTAGCCTTCTCCTCCTTGTTGCAAGATGGCCACAGGAGGTCTCACCATCATGTGCTTAAACAACTACTTCCAGAAGTAGGAAACAGTAGAGACAGAGCCTTTCTCTTCCTGTGCTTATCTCTTAACAGAGAGACAAATGCCTCTCTTAGAATCCTCCAGCAGTCTTCCCTTTTATATTTTACTGACTAGAATGGGGTCAAGGGTTATCCCTATTGCAAGAGAGGCTGGGAGAACTAGTATTGTACTTTTCTAGCCTTTAGGGTGAGAGGGAGGTAAGGGAGCATAGTATAATTAATAGAACCACCATACCAACAAAAATGTCCTATTGTATCACATGCTGGATTACTGGGCTGGTAAACCATAAGATCTAGAAGCATTCAGCAGAGAGCTTTACCCTGTCATGCTCCTTCACTTCTTAAAAACAAAGCCATTTATATAACTTATCTTTCCAATTTAATTATTGTTTCATTAAATGAAAACATTTTCATATAATTATGTGGAATAATTGTTTATGTAATTCCAAACTTAGAATTTAACTGATACAGGGTATATCAACTGGTGGATAGACAAAGAAAGATAGCCAAAGAAATGAATCCCTCAGAGGGATCCAAGAGGAGAAAAGCTGAGGGATGGGCTGGGAGATGAGGACAGGAGCCATACATGATACTTTCCTATTTGATTTGTAATCTTTGTCCATGCTTTGCAAAATAACCAAGACCAGATTTTTTGGAACAATGGTAAGTCAGATATTCAGTATACTGCATAGGAATTTATTTTTCCTTTTAAATAATTTACAAAAGCTGGGTTCTTGGTGGATTTATGCTGTGACCCTTGACAGTGTCCTCCATGTTCTGAGTTTTGAAATGCCACTAGGATTTGTCTGTACTTACATAGGTTCCCTCTGTTTATGTCTTCCACAAGCTGGCTTCATAGATCATGATAGAGGGAAGACATGTATCTGACACGTGGGGCGGTAGATGAGAAAACAGCCCATAGAAGACTCCAGAGTATGGAAAGTCCATGCTTCCAATTATTTGGCACAAAAGAAAATAATGGCTCAGAATCCCAGGGTTCTTAGAATCCGAGGCTCTGAAAGCATCATTTGCAAGAAACCGAAGCCTGCACTACCAGACTTCCAGGTTAATCCTGGATTATATTATCACACAGATCTTGTGAAACTCCTTTTTTTCTCCTGTTGAAATGTTTCACACTTTGTAATGACATTTAGGCTGACATGTGAGGTAGCCATTTAAAATGCCTAGTGCAATGCAGCACATTGCTTAATATGGCCCTTCTAGTCATAGTCCTTCATTTTGTGATATACCATAAATCCCAGTCTCTATGCTTATTTAGGATCTCTGGTGGCACAGTGCCTAAGGCATTTGCCTGTTAACCAGAAGGTTGGGGGTTCAAACCTATCACCTACTCAGTGGAAGGAAGATGGGACAACCTGCTTCCACAAAGATTTACCACCTGGGTTGCTATAAGTCAGAATTGACTGGATGACAGTAAGTTTTTTTTTGTTTGTTTGTTTGTTTTATGTCTGTTTAGGGTGAGATATATCTTGACTCCTACCTTGCTGGAGGATGTGACTCAAGTCACAACCCCTAGCTTCCTTGAGGGTATATATGTGAACATTCTGGGAAAGTTAGCTCTTTTCTCCTGTCCTGCCTTTGGTTCATCACCATCTCACCCCTGGAATTGAGACAACAGCTGGTCACCTGACCTGCCAATTTGGATTTGCCAGCCCCTGCAATCACTCAAGTGAAGAGAATCCTCCAGACCTACCCATGGACTTGGGACTTGCCAGCCTCCACCACCATGTGAGGCATTTCCTTATCAGTTTGTGAGTTCTGTGAGATGTTACAGCGAAACCCTAATACAGGAAGGAGAGTACTGAGGGGAGGAGGAAGAGTAGTTGTTAGAGATGATGGAGTGGTACAGCAATTTGGAAAAGTTGGACATTGGGACATCTTTAACCTCCACCTCATAGGGACCAGCCTTGTGCTGATCCTTCTAAAGGAAATGACTGGAGTACCTAGACACTCTTATCTTTTGCAACAAAGCCTGGATGAAATTGAAACAGGTAAAATTGAATTAATTAAAATTCCTAAGGATTGTGAAGTCTTTTGTCAGATGTGGCATGTAGGATAAGGAAATAGGCCTGTAACCCGTGGCACCAGTGTGAGATTACCCAATAAGCATGGTAAGCATGGACTTATTTGTCCTTACTTATTAATCTGTAGAAAACAAATTCACATTTTTCACCTCATCAAAGATTCTGTCTCTAGGTGTGGCTGGTATCTGTCTCTCTTCTGTCTCCGTAACACTCTCCTATAGAATCAAAGCCTTTTTGTAAATATAGAATCCCTGACAGAGGTGGAGTACCTGAAACCCATATGAAATTGTTCACTACAGATTAGTAAGTAAGCAAATGTAAGCCTGTGTGTATCTTGCTTACTGAGTAATGTACCCTGCTACAACTTCTTTCTCCTGCAGAGCGGCTGGTGGGTTTTAACTGCCAAACTTTTGGTTAGCTGCCAGTGCTTTAACCACTACATCACCAGGACACCTTCTAACCTTCATAACAACCCCTAATTGCTTTATAAAAATAGTTGCATTCGTAGATAGTTCTTATCTCGTTATGCCAAAAAGGAAAAAACAGAAGCTACTATTTGCTTGTAAGTTGATTCCAATAGTGACCTGATAGGACAGAATAGAATTACTTCACGGCTATAGTGTTTAGATAAGCTGACTGCCACATCTTTCTCCCCTGGAGTGGCTGGTGGGTTTAAACTACTGATCTTTTGGTTAGCATCTCAATGCTTTAACCACTGTGCTACCAAGCTTCTAATTGTGCCAAAACACATAAAATCAATGATCTATTTTCCTTTTAGCAGAGGTTCCATTCACATTAGGGTAAAAATCTAGGTTATGTTTGAGGGAAGGTCTTGTGCAGTGCCCTAGAAAGTTCACAACACTCCGCCAGGCCTTTCTTACCAGATAAACACTTAGTTCATTAGTATTCCTGGCCTCCCTTTCTTAGCAGTGAGAAAAAGGATACCAGCACTCTCCTCAGCCCAGGTTTATTTTTAAATTCACCTGGTGGTTTCCTGGTGGCCTCTTCTGGCCTGCCTGATCTGAGAGAGAGTCAGCTGGGCCCTGCTCTGTCACATGCATGCAAGTCACGCTGCACAAGCGGCTTGCTCATCTGTCTAGAACCAGAAGCTTTTGCAGGAGCAAGGCAGGGTAGGAGCAATAGGGACCAATAGGGGCCTGAGTGAAGCTTGTCTTTAATGAAGGTCCTCTTTCATCTTCCTCTGGAGCCAGGTAAATTTCCCACTGGGGGAAACTAAGACCGGGTTGTCCAGGCCTTCACATGTTCTTCCTTTTTCCTCTCTTTTCCCCCCCAAGCCACTTTTAAGTCGGATCCTAAACTGAGAGTTGGTGACAGGGAGGGGTGCCAAAGGCAGGGGCGGAGAGAGTCCTTGTGTATCCTCATGGCCTTTGGGCATGGATAAGGCTCAGAAGAACCTGTGGGCGTGGACGCATGCGTGTGTGTGTGTGTGTGTGTGTGTGTGTGTGTGTGGTGGGTGGCAAGGGATTTTCTTAAGCCCACTCCTTCATCCCACTAGTTGCTGAATCAAAAACATAGGTATCTTCCTGGACCTCAGCAACCAGAGTTACTTCTGCCATTTAGTGATTTGTGTAGGTGTAGTGTGTATTCCTGATGGTGTACACGAACATTTCTGGGATCAAAGAGACAGTTTATAACCTGAGAGTTTAGCACAACTCCTGGTACCACAAAAATTTGTTGCAGGAAATGTTCGACTGGCTGGGTATATGGTAATTGGTTAGGCACCTTGCTGGGGCTATGTTTTGATCCTTGGGTTCCTCTGTGTGTTTCACTGTGTGTGGACACGTGTTTGTATTCCTTGGGATGAAGAGGGTGCGGCGTGAATGCGTGAATGTGGATGGGTGTGTATGTGTGTGAGGGGTGTGGGGGGTGTAAGGGCTCACTCAGTGAACACCTCAGAGATGTGTTTACGCTGGCAGAGAGCGTACTGGCAGCGACGGCCTGAGCCGGACAACTTTGTCTTGCTTCCAGCGCTGGCTGCTTCCAGAGTGCTGAAGCTGCCAGCGTGCGCAGGCGCGTCCCAAGCTCCGGGCCCGCGCATTAGAGGCGCTGCTAACGTGGTGCGTGCCGCGCCGGGCCACGGTCCCCGAACCAAGTCCCTCCGGGCGTCACTAGGAAGCGGAGCTGGCGTTGGCACTGGCAGGAAGCGCTGAGCGGCAGTTGATTGCTGCCACCCAGGTGTCTCTTGTGTGCTGATGGAGTCGTTCTGTGGCCATTACCAGGAAGGGCAGTAGCTGTGAAGCCAGGGAGATCCCAGAACACCTGCTGCGACTGGCCTATGGGGAAAGAGACTGTCCTGGCTTGAGAGAGAGGTGTGCTGGGATGAGGGTGGTAGGGAGGATTTCAAGGCATCAAGGCACCAAGGCAACCGTGTTTAAGTTCAGCCAAACCAGGAATCAAACCCATTGCCTTTGATTGGATTGTGATGGATAGCAGCCTTATCGGGCAGAATAGAACTGCCCCATAGGATTTCCAAGGCTCTGGTAGTGTAGTGTAGAAGGCACTTGACTGTTAACCAGAAGGCTGGTGGTTCAAACCCACCAGCCATTCCTCGGAAGGAAGGTTGCCAATCTACTTCTGTAGTGATACCACCTTGGAAACCCAAGGAGGGGTCGCTATGAGTCAGATCTGACTCCACGGCAGTGAGTTTGGTTTTTGGAATGTTACAAGAGCAGTCTGCTACACCAACAAAACAGCTAACGACTGCTCCAGGTCACCAGGGATCCTTGAAGTTTAAACAACCTGGTACATAGGTAAAGTTCGAAGGACCATTAGCATGTACTCTACTAACATCTAATCTAACCCATCCCCTCTTAAAAACTATTGGGGGTACTGAGGTCCTCAGGGTAAAAGACACTTGCTTTCCCAAGTCACCTAGCTATGAAGTGGCAGAACTGGGACCAGAAACCCAGTCTTCGTTTTCTCAGACCAGGGCTTTGTATATCTATGGCCCAGGCTGAAGGGGATATGAATAATAATACAAATCATTACTATGAAATTTTAGACCTTGGAAATATGGATGGTGATGTTGCTTTGGGATTCAGGATTCATATGTTGGAAAGAAACAGCCACTGGTATCCTCCCAGCACCTGGGTTCCTCATTCCTTCATTCATTAAACATTTGCTGGCAATTATATGTGCCAGGCACTCTGCTAGAAACTGAGGGTAAAGAGAAAACAAGAACCAGTCCTCCTGTCAAGTAAAAGAGAAAATTCTCCAGACACCAGGAACTAACACAAGTATAGAAAGTGGAAGATGTAAAATAATGTGGAAACTCAGAAGATGTCACTTATGTTTCATTGGAGGAAGACCTGGTGGAGGTGGTGACATCTGAGAGTGGGTCATAGTGGGGCTTTGGAAATGGTAGGTAGTGCATTCCAAGTACAAAGGCTCAGTGCTAACAAAAAACAAAACAAACAAACAAACAAACAAAAACCTCTAGGTGAATGCAGGGCAGTGAATTGCTTGACTTGGTCTTTCTAGCCATTTTTTGATGTATTGTAAATCCTAGTCTCTATGCCTGTTTAGGATGGGATGTATCTTGAGTCCCATGTTGCTGGAGGATGTGACGCAAGTCACCACCCTTAGTTTCCTTGAGGCTATATATGTGAATGTCTGGGAAAGTTTGGTCTCTTAACTCCAGTCCTGCCTTTGGTTTGCTATCATTTTACCCCTGGACTTGAGACAGCAGCTGGTCATCTGACCTGCAAATATGTGTCTGAGGAGAATCCTCCAGACCTACTCATGGACTTGGGACTTGCAGCCCTCCCAGCCTCCCAGCCTCCACCACCATGTGAGCCATTTCCTTCGCAGTTTTTGAGTTTTGTGAGACATTACAGGGAAATATGGAACCCTAAGGCAGGAGGGAGAGGACTGAGGGGAGGAGAAGTTGATGTTAGGGATGATGGAGTGGTACAGCAGTTTGGAAAAGTTATTCATTTCAGACTTCTTTAACCTCTGCAACATAGGGACCAGCCTTGTGCTGATCTTTCTGAAAGAAATTATTCAAGCAGTGAGTGTGGGGAGTTTAGTTTGCCAAAGGCAGGACTGGAGTCAAGAGACCAAACTTTCCCAGACATTCACATATATAGCCTCAAGGAAACTAAGGGTGGTAACTTGCCTAGAATGTAGGGATGTACAAAGAAGCCGGAATTATATAGAGAGGGGGCAGGATGGGAAGCACTGGAAGGAGTTTAGGCAGAGAGTGAATGACATTACTGTGGCTGAGGGTGATTAATTTAGCCTGTAAGTGGAACTCTTAGCTGTAGTGTAAAAATACTAAACCAGGATTCCTTGCATCCCTACTAGGTTGTGAATTAGTCAGTGTGGGAATGTAAGTAAGCCTTCATGGAGCCATAGAACTATAGAAGGATTATGGATGAAATATGTAGCTGGAATGGGAAAGTGTCCAAAGCAAATTGGAAAAGAATTGGATTAGGGACAGCCTGTGATCATGTATTCTCTTGGATAATGGGTGAAAAAGTGCTTTTAGTATTCCTATAACACAGGTGACTTCATGGAGGTGAACAGCAGTTAATCAGCCTGTCCCTATCTGTTGTTTTTGTTGTTATGTGCTGTTGAGTCGGATCTGACTCATAGCGACCCCTCCTCGTGGGGTTTCCAAGGTGGTATCACTATGGAAGTAGATTGCCCAACCTTCCTTCCAAGGACTGGCTGGTGGGTTTGAACCGTCAGCCTTCTGGTTAGCAGTCAAGTGCCTTAGGCATTATGCTGCCAGAGCTCCTGAGCAGTTATTATCTTTGATGCATCTCTGGGGACCAGCATCAAACTATAAACAAGGAAGCCTGTTTTGGTAGTTGTAGGGGGAAATTATTTACCTTTATACCATTGTGTATTATAAATATGTCAAACAATTCTATGTGGATGACCTATTAAAATGAAACATGTTTGCCACACAGGTGACAAACACAGATTGCAGTAGAGGACTTTATAAATGAATCTTTAATTGTTCTGTGTTATTTTGTACTTACAAAGCAATAAATTACTGACTTGTGTGAAATGGACAGATGTATGTAAGTCACATTATCCAAACAGATAGGTTACAGTCATCTACCTAAGTAAGGTACAGTTGTTTCCAGCCCCGCCCTGACAGCTCCCTCCCCTACAGGAAAGGAACAACACTTCCCCAGCCAGCCTCCATTTCCCATTATTCCCTGGCTCTCCATGTTGTTGTTGTTAAGTGCCGTCGAGTCGGCCCTGACTCATAGCGACCCCTCCTTGGGTTTCCGAGGCAGTATCACGACGGAAGTAGGATTGCCCAACCTTCCTTCCGAGGAGTGGCTGGTGGGTTTGAACCGCCAGCCTTCTGGTTAGCAGTCAAGTGCTTTAGCCACTATGCTACCAGAGCTCCTATATGAATGGTTAAAAATTGTCTTGTTATGGGAGCTCTGGTGGTGTAGTGCCTAATGCATTTGACTGTTAATCAGAGGCCTGGCGGTTCAAACTCACCAACTACTCCTCGGAAGAAGATTGGGTACTCTGCTCCGCCTGGTAACCCAAGGAAGGGTCACTATGAGTCAGATCCGACTCAATGGCAGTGAAGTTGGTTATTTTTTGGTTTGCCCCAAGTATACTGAATCAAAAACTACGTTTAACAAGAACCCCAGATCTATAACAATCACCTGAGAGATCTTGTTCAAATGCAGATTCTAATTCAGTATATCTGGGATGGAAATGCAGTTCTCAGCAAGGGGTCTAACTGGAAATTAACTAGTTTGAAGCCCTGCAGCTTCCCCTGTCTAATGGGTAGTTTAGAAGAGAGAGAAAATGAAATGTTTAGTAGCAATTCTTTCTGTTAAAGATGCTAACCAGCATGGAGTCTGCAGTCAGATGACAGATCTGGAATTGAATTCTAGTAGCTGTGTGACTTTAGGTCTGACATTTAACTTGTCCAAATTTTAATTTCCTTGTCTTTAAAATAGTGATCATAATAATCAACTCACAGCTGTTAACCAGTTTCACAGTGAGTGAGAAGGGCTGTGGAAGTGCCAGATAAGACAGTAAGGTAATGAGAAAGTGAGAATGGGGAAAGCCTTGATGAGCCTGACCTTGGAGGCAGGCTAATATGAGTAGAAGTGTGGGTCCAGGTGTGGGCACTTCTCTTTAACCCTGACTCTGTTTAACATCCCCTCCCCCCCGCCCCATGACAGAGACTGACATTTACACAGGTTATCCCATTTCATCGTTGAATTGCCTTCAGTGAAAGAAAATGTTTCCTCATATGCAGCCTCAACTTAACTCCACCATATTGGTCCTCTTCTTTGTTCTGTAGAAAAAGAAATTGGTCTTCCTTTTTGGGAATTATTATTATTTTTTTTTATCTTGAGATAATTGTAGATTTATATATAGTTGTAAGAAATAACACAGAAAGAATCTTCTGACTTTCCTGTCTGGGCAGGGACTAGTAACGGGAACTGCGTAAGGTACCTTGAAATCAAAGAAAGAGGCTGGCAGCTCCTTTATGGTAATGTTTTTGTTGTTAGGTGCCGTGGAGTTGTCTCCAACTCATAGTGACCCTATGTACAACAGAACAAAATACTGCCCAGTCTTGTGCCAGCCTCATGATCCCTGCTATACCTGAGCCCTGGGAGCTCTGGTGGCATAGTGCCTAAGGCATTTGACTGCTAACCAAAAGGCTGATGGTTCAAACCCACCAGCTGCTCCTTGGAAGGAAGGTTGGGCAATCTACTTCCATAGTGATACTGCCTCGGGAACCCAAGGAGGGGTCGCTGTGAGTCAGATCAGACTCAACGTTAGTGAGTTTTCTTTTTTTTAATACTTGAGGCTATTGTTGCAGCCACTGTGTCAATCCATCTTGTTGAGGGCCTTCTCCTTTTTCATTGACCCTCCACTCTACCAAGCATGATATCCTTCTCCAGGAAATGGTCTCTTCCTACAACATGACCAAAGTAGGTGAGACGAAATCTGGCCATTCTTGCTTCCAAGGAGCATTCTGGGTGCACTTCCTCCAGAACAGATTTGTTAGTCCTTTTAGCAGTCCATGGTACTCTCAGTATTCTTTGCCAGCATCACAACTCAAAAGCATTAACTCTTCTTTGGTCTTCCTTATTCATCGTCCAGCTCTCATATGCATATGAGGTGGTTGAAAATTCCATGGCTTGTGTCAGGCGCACCTTAGTCCTCAAGGAGACATCTTTGCTCTTCAGAACTTGAAAGAGGTCTTTTGCAGCAGATGGTCAATGCAACACATCGTCTGATGCTTTGACTGCTGCTTCCAGTGGTGTTGATTGTAGAACCAAGTAATATGACGTCTTTGACAACTTCAATCTTTCTGCATTTATTGTGATGCTGCTTATTGGTCCAGTTGTGAGTATTTTTATTTTCTTTAGATTGGGGTGTAATCCATAACTGCAGACTGTAGTCTTCAGTCTTTATCAGTAGTCATCCTCACTTTGAGCAAGCAAAGTTGTGTCATCTGAGTATCGCAGGTTGTTAATGATTCTTCCTCTAATCCTGATGCCATGTTCTTCATATAGTCCAGTTTCTCGGATTATTTGTTCAGCATGCAAATTGAATAAGTATGGTGAAAGGGTACAACCCTGACACACTCTCTTCTTGAACTTAAACCATGCAGTGTCCCCTTGTTCTGTTTGAATGACAGCTTCCTGGTCTATGTACAGGTTCCTCATGAGTCCAATTAACTGTTCTAGAATTCCTATTCTTCTCAATGTTATCCATAATTTGATATGATCCACAAAATTGAATGCCTTTACATAGTCAATAAAACATAAGTAAACATCTTTCTGGAATTCTTTGCTTTCAGACAAGCTCTATCTAACGTCAGCAATGATATGTTCCATTTCCTTTTCTGAAACCAGCTTGCATTTCTGGAAGTTCTCTGTCAGTATATTTCTTATAGTAATACAGGGGTTTTATTAAGAGCATACTTAATGAGACTCTGCTGCCCTGGGTGGTGGCAGAGCAGGCTCAAGTCTTCATGCCCCCCAGAGGGAGTCAGGGGCTTTTATAGCTCTGGCAAACAAAGGTGTAATAGTGCCAGGGCCCTGGACTTCCAAGGCCACTCTAGCAAGGGTTACATAACAAGTGACTTAGAAAGAGGAAGTGAGCTAGCAGCTCAAGAGTGTAACCATATTGGCCTCTCAAAAGTCTATTCCCCCATATTTACCCAGTTTTTCTCAATGGTAACATCTTGTAAAACTACAGCGCAGTATAACTACAGTGCAATACAGTGTATAGGCATTGACACAGTCAAGATACAGAAGGTTTTCATCACCACTGGAATTCCCTTAAATTTTTCTTTTATAGACACACTCATTACCTCCTACTCCCTCCTTAACCCCTGGCAACCACTAGGGTGTTCTCCATTTCCACAGCATTATCATTTCAAAAATGTTACTTAAAGGGAACCAGATGAACCTATGAACCTTTTGCAATTGAGGTTTTTTTTGTTTTGTTTTGTTTTTTTTACTCAGCATAATTCTCCGGAGATTTATCCAGGTTGCTGTGTGTATCAATTGTTTGTTCCTTTTGATTGCTGAGTAAGTATTCCACGGTATAGCTGCACCACAGTGTGTTTAACCATTTACTAGTTGAAATTCATTGATTGTTTCTAGTTTGGAGCTATTATGAATAAAGTTGTTATGAACATTGATGCATAAGTGGTTGTAGAGCATACATGAGGTAAATGGCCTGGAGTACATTTGCTGGGCCATATAGTAGTTCAAATTTAGTTTTTAAGAAATTTCCAAACTCTTTTTTTTTTTTTTCTAGAGTGGCTGTACCATTTTTACATTCCCACCAGCAATATATGAGCTACCAAGTGTCTCTGAATCCTCTCCAGTATTTGATGTTGTCACTATTTTTTATTATAGAGACTTTTTTTTTTTTTTTTTTTTGCCATCTGTGTATCTTTGGTGAAATGTCACTTCATGTATTTTGCTCATGTTCTCATTGGGGTGCTTAACTTTCTTACTGTTGAGTTTTGAGATATCGTTCTATGTTCTGACTAGTCCTTTGTCAGATACGTGGTTTGCAAATATTTCTCCCACTTTGTATCTTGTATTTTCATCTTCTCAGAGTCTTTCACAGTGTAAAAGTTTTTACTTGGAGGAAGTCCAGTTAATCAATTTTTCTTTTTATGGATCTTGCTTTTTGTGTTGTCTAAGAACACTTTGCCTAGCCCTAGATCTTGAAGATTTTCTCCTATGTTGTTTCCTAAAAGTTTCATAGGTTTATATTTTATAATTATTATCATGCTCCATCTCAAGTTAATTTCTCCGTGGTACTCTCAGTATTCTTCACCAACACCACAACACAAAAACATTAACTCTCCTTCAGTTTTCCTTATTCATTGTCCAGCTCTCATATGCATATGAGGCAGTTGAAAATAGCATGGCTTGTGTAAATTTCTGTGTAAAGTGTGAGACCCACATTAAGGTTTATTTTTTTGCCTATGGCTGTCTAGTTGATCCAGTATCATTTGTTGACAATCTTCTGTAAAATAGCATTATGACCTTGGCCAAGTCAAATTACCTTCCTGATTCTGCTGCTTTTATTTTAAAAATGAGAGAGTTGAACTAGGGCTAAACAAACCAAAGTTACTGCCATTGAGTCAATTCCAACTCATAGCAAATCCTCTTTGGGTTTCCAAGGTGGTAAATCTTTATGGAAGTACATTGCCCAGTCCAAGGCTATAAATCTTTACAGAAGTAGATTTCCTAGGTCTCCCTTCCACGGAGTGGCTGGTGGGTTTGAACCGCCAACCTTCTGGTTAGCAGTGAAATGTCTCAGGCACTACACTACCAGAGTTCTAGATGGAATGCTGCATTTTTAGAAGCTCTGGGATCCCAAGGAGCCTCATGAGCAACAGGGGGAGCAAGGAGAAGATGGTGCTCTCCTACTCCTCTATGATGTCATCCAGTGTGGTGTTGCTTTTTTATGGCTTTTTTTTTTTTTTTTTTAATTTTTATTGTGATTTGGGTGAAAGTTTACAGAGAAAATCACTTTCCATACCACAGCTCACATATACTTTGTCTCATGACATTGACTGCAATTTCCCATAGTGCAACAGCTCCCCTCCCACTTCCTCCCCATAGTTAGCTCTTCCTTATGTTCTCTCTCTCCCATGCACTCCTGCCCCCGAGCTGGCTCCGTGTGCATACACAGCCCTTCTATTCTCCCACGATTGATCTCTTCAATGAGTGTATCTACCTCATATAAATGTTCAGCTCATATCTCTGTCATTTTTTTGGCTGGAAGCCACAGGACTGGGTTCATTTTCAGACCTGAAGGACAGCTAGGGGCCATTGTCTCAGTGGTTCTATTAGGTTCTATCAGACCAACAATATGGCTTAATTTTTATGGTCCATCTGATACGTGGTTTGATACAAGAGCCCAGCTGGTGTAAACAGCTTTTTGACTAGATAATATCTAAAGTAACTTTCAGCAGTAAATGTTTGCAATTCTAAATATTTAGTATAGAACTCACGTTTCTGCTTCCACACTAGCCTTGAGGGACCTCTTTTGGCTTCATGAAGGGTTACTCTTATAAAATGTTTTCTTTGATCCTGGAGCCTCTGTTTATGACTGTGATAGGGTTTATGAAATCAATGAATTTACACTTCATAAATCAGTTCATGAACTATATGTCAGAAATTTAAAATGTGGTAAATATATTACAATTCTGCAGTGGAATCATACATACCATAGAATTATTGTGGCTTCAAGAGAGCATTCTAAGACCACATGTAGGCCATGAACCAATACCTAAACCTTATCTTTGCAAAAAGCCACCTCCCTCTTATCATCCATCTGTATTGCTCTTGGCAGTTTACAAAGCCCCTATAACAGCTTTTTGCAAGTTCATGAAGGATTATTTGCCACAACTTGTTGAGATAAATAAATTGGCCCCATATTCTTATTCCATCTTCTTCTTGTTAGGTACCTTCAAGTTGGCCCCTAATCTTGGTGACCCCACAAACAGTGGAATCAACCTACTGTGTTCCATAGGGTTTCTATAGACTGATTTTTAGAACTAGATCACCAGGCCTTACTTCCTTGCCTGGTTTATCCTGGAAGCTTCAAGGAAACCTGTTCAACATCATAGCAACATGTGCACCTCCACTGACAGATGAGTGTGGCTGCTGTGCACGCGCAACATTAGCAAGGAATCACATCCAGGTCTCCCACATAGAAAGTGAGAATTTTACCCCTGAGCACTGCCCCCATTCCCACCTTAGAAATGAGGAACCTAACCCTCAGATAATTTGAATGATTTACCCAAAGTCACAGAATTAGCAAGTGGAAGACCAGAGACAAGAGCCACCTAATCCAGTTATTTGTCCCTCTGCATTTTGTAGCATGAGGGTTTCAGTGGGAATTTTTTAATATTTGGCATTTGCCACTGTAGTTTTCATCTGTAAGATAGAATGATAATGCAATAATTAACAGATATAATTGTGTTTTTGTTTTCATTAAGTAAGGTTAATTGAGATAGTACATTTGAAAAAAGATGTTATACTACAAAGTTCTCTACGTTCAAATGGTGGTTATTATTACATGCTTGGATAGGTCTCAGAGTTCTAGTAGGCAGCTGTGTGTGCTTGCTGATTCCTATTCATGGGAAATGTGTTTGTTTATATCATAATATATTGTCTGTTTTTCTTTTTAGTACCCACGTGGCCAAATTGTCATACTAATAAGACTCAAACATATTTGAGAGGGTGGTTAGGCCTAATGGTTTCCATAAAGTTATTTTAATAGTTACATTTCAACAGATGGACAGCTTACATTTGGCCACATTTCTCTGACAGTGTGATGATTGAAGTTTTCAACAGATGGCATACAAATACTTGGGAAAACACTCTTCCAATATTAATTGTTGTAAAAAAAAATGATTAGCATGCCAGCAAAATGATAGTCTATATTCCCAAGTCCTTAGCCTGTGCCATTATAATTTAGATGATTCAGAAGTTTCCACTCTGGCACTTGGATTTATTTTGTAAATGAATGTTCATATCTGCATTAGAGTTGGAGATGATGAAGAACGCTCTGTTGTCAGAGACTCAACATGGATATAGCATTGAATCTCTCTTTGTTGATAGATAAGCATAGCTTCCTCTTGCTAAATCTCTCTATTTCTAAGTCATATGTAGAAAATGTAACTTGCCAGAAAAATCAACAAGCCGAAATGTATATGTTCTTTCTGAAAAGTATTGATTTAATAAAACAAAACAAAACACCTTTTCTAAGTCTACCAAACTTAGAACGTTCAGATACATTCATCAGTATGATGAACCCCCCAACCTTCGAAGTTGCCCCACTGTCTTTTACCACCTTGCCCCATTTCTAGAAACAGTTAATTGAGTAATCAGACAGTAAGTGGGACAGTAAGGCAAATGGTGGATATTGGTGGGGCATTTGTGGTTGTTACAATGACCAAGGGCATACTATAATACATAACACAGCTCTTGAACAAGGAAGAAAAATGGCCGTATTCTTCCATTATAGCTGAACATCTGGCTGGAACCTGGAACCTGGAACCTGTCTCTATTAAAATGAAATGACAGATTATGTTTTACAATACAAAGTATTTTTTTTACAGTTTTAATATTCATGGGATATTAACATCCACCATACCTCTGCTCTTTGATTTTAATATGCTGCTGTACGGAAGCCACCTGATGTTCTCCTGAGTCCTTTTTTCATGATAAGTATGTGCAAACATAGATATTTTATGATATCACTTAATGTAGTCATAGACTGAGCATTTAGATAATAAAGCATATTATAAATTTACTTTCCTTTTATTCTTTCTGTTACAAATATGGTGTCATATTAATATTTTTGAATTTTTATACATAAGTAAGATATGTTATCCATGAATTTCTGGAGTAAAAGAGAGAATTATGAAATGCTTGTTATAAAAGAAGGGCCCTGGGTTTGATCAAGATGAGAAACATTACTTATAGGAAATTAAGCAATCACAAACAAATTCTTTTTCTACCTGTGCAAACTTGTGCAAATATATTTCAGTATTGGAACTATTCAAATATCCATCAAAGGTGGTAGTGTGAGTGTAAGTCATTGATAAGGAATGCAATCCTAGTAAATGCTAAATCACTGTGCATCTATAGAAGTTTTAAATTAGTTCTCTTCTGGCAAGTTGTATCTGATAGATCCTCTTTGTGTCTGTCGTTGCAGATGGCGTTTAATGATTGCTTTAGTTTGAACTACCCTGGCAACCCCCAGCAGGGGGACTTGATTGAAGTGTTCCGTCCTGGCTATCAGCACTGGGCACTGTACTTGGGTGATGGTTATGTTATCAACATAGCGCCTCTAGGTAAGGTTTGCTTCCCTATGTCTCCTGGGAGCTTTTTAGTTTTCTTGTTGTTAAGAAGGAATTGCGAACAAAATCATAAAGCAACATAAGACAGAAATAAAATATAAGAGATAGATCAGCCTAGCTGATCTAGGTTTAGGGAAGAACTTTCTAAGCCCAAAGTGGTATTGAAGAAATCACAAAGGCTAATTAGCATTAAAATGTAAAACCTCTAGTTTAAAAGAAAATCACAATTAAAAGTAAATAACCAGCTGGCTTATTTACTTCTTAATTGTGATTTTCTTTTAATCACAATTAAGAGAAAATGTTTACCACAAACATGACAGTAGTCATTATGTTTATGTATCACACAAATACATTGTTTTAATTCATTTCAACGAGTATAGGTTAGTTCTACTTTGTTATATGGGGTCACTAGGAGTCAGAATTAATTCAATGGCACCTAATAAAACTCAAAACCAAAAAACATTTTATTAGGTGTTATTGAATCAATTCTGACTCCTAGTGACCCCATATAACAAAGTAGAACTGCCCACGGGTTTTATAGGCTGTGATTTTTACAGGAGCAGATCCCAAGGGTTTTCTCCTTTGGAGTGGCTGAGCAGGTTCAATCTACCAATCCTTCACTTAATTACCAAATATTTAACCGTCGCCCTACCAGATCTCCTTATAGATTATCTATTGTTGTTATGTGCCTTCTAATTGGTTCCAGCTCATAGTGACCCTAAAGGACAGACTAAAACTGTTCCATAGGGTTTCCTAGGCTGTAATCTTTATGGGAGAAGATCACCACATTTTTTCTCCTGAGGAAACATTGGTGAATTTGAACCTCCATCCTTTTGGTTAGCAGCTGAGCTCTTTAACCATTGTACCATCAAGGCTCCTTATAGATCACAACTAGGTACCAAATGCTATTCTAGGTGTTGGGGATACATAGAAATCTCTGTGTATGATGGGGCTTGGGATGAGACAGACCATGAACCAAATAAATGTTAGAATGAGATAAGTGATACGGAGAAAAATAAATCAGATGTGGGATGGGAAGTGCCTGGGGTAGGTGAGGAAGAAAAATTGAAATCAAATAATAAGGAAAATTTCATAAGAAAGTAACATTTGAGGAAAAGCCAGGGCTTTGAACTGGTTCTTCCCAGTTCAGTCAGGGTTGACAAAGTGAAACCAAAACAGGCCTAAATTTGTAAAATGTGTGAACTGGAATGTTAACTGGAATGAGAAAAAATTACAGGTCAGCACCTGCTAGAAACTAAATCTCCCTTTTGGAAAACAAGAACAGCATGTATGTTGCATAGCAATCAATTCTCTTGACTAGCAGAATCCAGAACAATGATGCCCTGTTCAGAGAATACAGGAGAGCATGTCACTTTGAATACGTGTCGCTCTTCACGGTCTTGGCAATAATCTAATCTCTTGCATGGAGCTCCTGTAAGGGCTCACCACACACCTCTTCTGAGTCTCCTCTTCCGGGACTTTTACCCATAATTTTTTCTGATCCTTTCAGAGTTCCACTTCACTGGAATATTGGAAATTCAAGTCTGTTCTGACTTTTCTTCATTAGCTGTGACTGAACCAGTTCAAACAGCTTAAAAGAAGTGAGAAAGCCCAGGGAAGAGCATGCACCAAAATCCCAACAAACAAATAGGTGAAGAGTTGTGAATAGCTTGCAGAAGAACAAAAGCGAAAAAATTTCAATTCTCTAGTCATTTAGGCTACTGCTTATCTGCAGTTTGTCATACTGTGGTGGCTTATATGTTACTGTGATGCTGGAAGATGTGCCAGTTGTATTTCAAATACCCGCTGGGTCACTCATGGGGGACAGGTTCCAGACTAAGAGTAGAAAGAAGGACCTGGTGACCTACTTCTGAGAAAACTGACAAGTGAAAACCATATGAATAGCAGCAGAACACTGTTTCATTCCGGGCAGTGCTTCATCCTGCTGTACATAGGGTCAGTATGAGTTGAAACTGACTCATTGGCACCTAACAACAAGAAGTCATCTAAGAATTACAAATTAAAACAATGACAGATTTTATACCATTAGCAAGAGTTAAAAAATGATAAACATCGCTGTTGATATAAGGCCATAGTGAAATAAACACCAATAATACACTGTTAATGGAAATATTAATTGATAAAATCATTCTAAAAAACAATTTAACATTTGTTAAGAGTGCTACAAGAATGCATATGCTCTAGCCCTGTATATGTAATAATCTATTCTTGGGAAATACTTAAAGACATGAACAAAGATTTATATATAAGGACATTGACATCTACCTTATTTATGATGTTTGTTTTCAAATGGACAGTGACTTAGCCACAGAATATTACATATCTGTACTTGTCAAAGGAGCTCTGGTAGCATAGTGGCTAAGGCACTTGACTGCTAACCAGAAGGCTGGCGGTTCAAACCCACCAGCCACTCCTCGGAAGAAAGGTTGGGCATTCCTACTTCCGTAGTTATACTGCCTCGGAAACCCAAGGAGGGGTCGCTGTGAGTCGGGACCGACTCGATGGCAAACAACAACAACAACAACAGCGTACTTGTCAAGACCCTTTACTTGCAAGTAATGGAAGGCAAGCTACAGTTAGCTTAAACAAAAAGGCAAATTCATTGCTTCACTGAGGGAAACTACAAAAAGGGTAGAGTGGTACCGGCCTCAGGGATGCCTGGATCTTGGGGTTTGAATACTGTGGAGACTCTGTCTCCTATATGCTCTTTTTTTTTTTTTTTTTTTTCCTTCTGTAAGTTGTCTTTATCCTCAGGCTATGTCTCTCAAGAAATTGAATCAATGGTTGTAAGGGAGTTAGGCTCTTATTCTTTTATCCTTGTGACCCAACTGGAGTGATAGCTATTTCTTATCTATTGTTGTTAGAAAAATTGTGGAGAATGACTCTACTTCGTCCAGTGTGGGGTGCATACCCCACACTGGAGCATAACTTGTGTCCAGGTGAATGAGATACTGTGTTTGGCCCCGACAGTCTTTTCTGGGAAGAAATTCACAATGGTGGGGAGGGGTGCTGTATAAAAGTAATACCTTCTTTAACAGCCATTAAAAATCACTTTTCTGGAATAGTCTTGATATAATATTTAATAGAGAATTTCAGATTAAAAATGTGGTATAAAAGATGATAATCGGTTGGAAAAAAAAAAGTAATGTATACATATCTACACACATCTACCATTATGTGTTGATAAAAAACATAATGAAAGTACCTGAAAATAATAGGAGTTATTTCTGACTGGCAGGGTGATGGATGGTTTCCACATTTATGCATATTTTTGTATTTAAATGTTTAGAAATGAGCACAAATTAATTTATTTATCAGGAAAAAGGTATGCAAATAACACATTACCTGGGGTATTTTTTTCTCAAGATACCTTTAAAGAGAAGTGTTTATGAGAATTTTTAATGAAATGGGTTTTGCAACATTTTGAGATATTTGTCTCATTCTGGACTATAGTAAATGGAAAGGGCAAATCAAATGGCATTTACAATTCAGAACCATGAGTTTCTGGAAGGTCTAGTGATTAACACTAGCTATATAAACGGTATGATCTTGGCAGTTTTCCCATCTGGAAAATAACATGGCATTTGGTGCTGTTTCCTTATTTTCATGTATTTTAAACTCCACATTAATGTGGTTTAAACACTGAGCTTTGATCCTGTAAATCAAAATTCTATTCCTGTTTCTATTGTTATCTTTTTGATTAATCTTTTGCAAGCCACTTTATCTCCCCAACAGTCAATTTCTTCATCTGTAAATTGATGCCATTGGCCTAGTCCAAAATAACAACAAAATAATAACAACAACAACAAAAACAAAGTTTAATAGTTCTAAATGGGATATTAAAGGAGCTCTGGCAGTGTAGTATAGGCATTTATTTGGCTGCTAACCAGATGGTCAGTGGTTCAAAACCCACCAGCTACTCTATAGAAGGAAGATCGGGCAATCTATTTCCCTAAAGATTTTCAGCTCAGACACTCAAATGAGGGTTGCTATGAGTCAGAATCGACACAATGGAAGTGAGTTATCTTTGTTGTTGTTGTTGTTTTGTTTTAAAAGGATATTATATGCTCTAAATAGGATATATGTGTTTAATGTGTTACAACTTTCACTGTGTAGGATTTTAACTGGAAAATGAGAAGGAGCTTGGAAAATATAAAAAAAGAGAGTGGAAAAGAAAATTTTCTGTTAGCCATGATTAAAAGGGAAAGATTTAAACACTGGTTATATAAAGACTCTTCCTCTCATGATTCATCCAAGCATGGACAAGTGTTACAGTTGTGGACAGTTGGAGAGGGACCAGGACCTAGTGTTAGACCTGCCCACATAGAAATTGTCTATGCAGCCTCAGGTACTGAGTGTCAGGTCAAGGCTACAGGCTTCCTGGTTGTCTACGCAAATGTTCACCAATAAAAGCAGCTAAGATGGGGGATGAGGTGTGGGACATTGTAACGGGTAGGTAGGACATAGCATGGGATCATATCTGTGGACAATGACTACTAGGTTAGGGTTCAGGGTCAGGATTTTGTTTCTTAGCAAAAGGAACTGGTAAGTGAAAAGCAGGGCCCCCCGCCTGATGCCAGGTGGCCTCTTGCAGAACTGGGGTACCATTCAAGTTTCAGAACAGGAAAGCAGGAGCTAAGGCAGAAGCCTGGTTGAAAAAACAAGTGTAAAAAGTGTAGGTGGAAGTGAGGAGTGTGGCCTAGCTACCAGGAGGTGCCTGCTAATCATAATGCAGTACTGCTAAGCCCCATACTGGTTTGGAAGGGTTCACACACTGACGGAGAGTCTGCTCTATAGAAGAAGCAGGCAATAATCTTATCAGTTTGCCCTTGGCTATTGACCAAAATATTGAAGGTTTGCCCCCCTTCAGTAGTGCCCCAGAAGAAAGGCTTAGTGGTTACTTCTGTGAGATGACAGCCATGGAAAACCCTGTGGAGTGAAGTTCTACTCTGACACACTGAAGTCATCATGAGTTGCAGTCGACTCAACAGCAAGGGTTGATCTAATTGTTCTGTTTTAGAAAGATATACCAAGATCTCTAATGATAATACCAATCAGTAGTAAGCATTTTCCCCAAGAATGGAAAGAATGGATATTCTCATTCAATTTGTTCTATGAGGAGATCACAGATTTTAAAAAAGTTTTTCTTATATTCTTACTCATGCAGTATTGAGCACATTACTGATAAGTTATCGAATGAGTGGTTAAGGTTAGTAAGATTAATGTTTAGATTACATTGCAGTTGACTGGACTAGTCCACTGTGCCATATTAACCAGAATTCTCCTTACAGAGGATAGCCTTCCTGCGTCATTTACAAGTGCCAAGTCTGTATTCAGCAGAAAGGCCCTGGTGAAGATGCAGCTCTTGAAGGATGTCGTGGGAAGTGACACCTATAGAATAAACAATAAATACGATGAAACATACCCCCCTCTTCCTGTGGAAGAAGTCATGCAACGCTCAGAGTTTGTTATTGGACAGGAGGTGGCATATGATATATTTGACAACAACTGTGAGCATTTTGTGACTTTGCTTCGCTATGGAGAAGGAGTTTCAGAACAGGTGAGTTTTCTTTAGGAGATAGAAGAAACTTCTTACACTGGTAGCATAATAACTGTTGATTATGATAAGGCTCCCAGACCTCAAACCAAATGAAAAGAATAAGAAAATATGAAAAAAACTAAAGACTGAGAAGGGTGTTGAGTTGTCCAAGATCTTTCAGCAAGTTAATGACCACTGAGACTAGAACATGGATATCTTGAGTTCTGGGCTAGAAGAGACTTGAAATACAATCAAGACTATATCTTTCTCTCAGTTTTATTGACCTTCATTCTTCGTCCCCCCACCACCATTACTCTACCATACATACGGAGCTCTGGTGGTGCAGTGCATAAGGCATTTATTTGGCTGCTAACCAGAAGGTTGGTGTTCAAACCCATCAGCACCTCCACAGAAGGAGGATGGGGCTGAATACTCCTGTAAAGATTTACAGCCTTGGAAACCCAATGGGGGTCTCTATGAGTTGTAATTGATTTGATAGCAGTAGCTTTGCTTTGGTTTTGGTTTAATCTACTCTACAGCAATTTCAAATAATAATAAAATAATAATAAAAATAATAATAAAACCTCATATACTGATTGATGACTTTTTCGAGTAGATGTTCATTTGCTAAAAATATAGATGGTAATTCTGCTATCCTTTTTCATTAGCTGGCAGAGACCAATGACTGACACATCTTTGTGGGCTTGTAAATGTTTTCTATTTCATTGCAATAATAATTTTAAGAAAATGTGTTTTTGTAGATCCCTTGGGCCATGAAGCTTCTGGACAAAGTTTTTAATGGATTAATTGACTTTAGCCTTAAGGTAGCTTGCAATTTTATCAGTTACCATCATTTTGTAGGATGGCAGTTTCCTAAGTAACAGCATGCTTGATTCATTTGCCTTTATCCTACCTGCATAACCCTGGTGGTGCGTTGGTTAAGCTCTTGGCTGCTAACTGAAAGGTCAGGGTTTCCACCCACTAACTGCTCATCAGTAGAAAGATGTGCTAGTCTGCTTTCTGTAAAGATTAGAGACTTGGAAAGCCTATAGGACACTGCTACCCAGAAGGCTGGCAGTTCAAACCCACCAGCCACTCCTTAGAAGGAAGGTTGGGCAATCTACTTCTATAGTGATACTGCCTTAGAAACCCAAGGAGGGGTTGCTATGACTCTGATCCAACTCCATGGCAGTGAGGTGTTTTTTTTTTTTTTTTTTTAAATAGGGTTGCTATGAGTTGGAATTGACCCAATGGCATTGCATTTGGTTTTGGGGTTAGTTCCAACAATCCAGTTATATCCTTGATGTTTTGTCTGAAGGCCTTATTAGGGTGGTATGAGAATGAGTATTTAAAACTTTTTCAAGAAGAAATCCTCTTCATCTAAAATCTAAATACAGATGTTAATTTGGGTAAGATACCCAAAATAATTTAACATTTTAAAGTACTAAGGTGTTGCCTTGGGAGCTCTGGTAGCATAGTGCCTAAGGCACTTGACTGCTAAGGCTGGTGGTTCAAACCCACCAGCCACTCCTCGGAAGGAAGATGGGGCAATCTACTTCCGTAGTGATACTATCTCAGAAACCGAAGGAGGGGTCGCTATGAGTTGGGTCTGACTCGACAGCACATAACAACAACAACAAGGTGTTGCCTATGAAAACTGAAAAAAGCAGACTTTGAAAATACAAAGAATTATGTCATAACTATAATAATATTCTAATATCTCAAATTTATTCAAGGCTTCCAGTATCTTGAAACGGTAAATCAGTTATATTAACTTTTAGTAACAGAAGTTATAACTCCTGTCATGAAAGCTTGGGAAAATGGGACTTGCAATGAATGGAAAGGATACATTTGTTTTCATTAGGAAATAATTTAATTGAGAATTCATTTTTATCAGGAAATACATTAACATACTGAGCGTTCTCTTCCCATGTAACAATAAATTGAGTCAGAATTGAGTTTGCCACATAGGGCACACACGCAAATTACTGCTCACCATTGCATGGAAAACTAATGGTGTGCCTGAAAACTCTCAGACTCATGACCCTGAAAAGTTAATTATTCCTCAACAAATAATCAGACTGGTCCCAATAGGTTCTGATGAAGATGGTGCAGTGACAGCTTGAAAACCCACCCAAGCTGCAGAGTCCTGCAGACCTGTGCTAGAAACCGGTCTTCACTTACTCATTTATTAGCTGAGTGATCTCAGCCACATTTTTTAACCTACTCCTGTATATAAGTTTTCTAATGTATAAACTGAGGTTGTTTTGAAGATGATATGACATTTTTGAAACTTCACAGCATAGTGTGCTACATATTGTCTATCCTAGTAAACAGAGTACATAAGCTGGATATTATTTTTAATTATAGTATTTTATAATGATAGCTATTCTTAGTTTGGGAGCTCTGGTGGCATAATGCCTAAGGCACCTGACTGGTAACCAGAAGGCTGGTGGTTCAAACCCACCAGCCACTCCATGGAAGGAAGGTTGGGCAGTGTACTTCCCTAGTGATACTGCCTCAAAAACCCAAGGAGGGGTCGCTATGAGTCGCGTCCAGCTCAATGGCACATAACAACAATAACATTTGGGGTTCCCTTTAGTAGATGGTACAAACAATTGACACACTCAGCTCTAACCAAAAGGTTGGCAGTTCAAGTCCATCCAGAGGTGCTTTGGAAGAAAGTCCTGGTGATCTACTGCTGAAAAATTAGCCACTGAAAATCTAATCTGTTCTGACACACCTGGGGTCACCATGAATCAACTTGGTGACAACTGGTTTAAGGCTTAGGGACCTTGACCTTAGGAAGTTTTCTTAGGGAATGGCTATGTACTTCCTCAAATGAAAAGAAAAAAATTAAAAGCATAAGAAAGATTGAAAGGGTAGAAGGTTGTGAAACAACTTTCTCTTTATTTTTGTGCTTTTCTGTGTTTTTCCCATTTCCTAAGATCAACATTTGCTAGTTATAATCTAAGAAGTTTATTAAAATGAGTCTAGCTTTGTGGAAGATGGCAGCACCATTAAATAATGTAGACACCCTGACTCATGAATATGTCCTGGCTGGGCTTCAGTGCTTGTCACAACAGCGTTAGGCCCTCAGGAGGGAAGAGACATTTTGATAAATCCTACAATCATCGGTGACCCTGCCACACTGATGTCTGGTCTCATCTGTTCCAGATTTAGCTAACATTTCACTGGGCCTGTGCAGGTCCTCTGACAGAGGCCTTTCTTAGGGCCCACAGACAGAAATCCTTGTAAAGGATGAAGTCTGCAGAGTCAGATTTGGAGATCTTCTAATCCTCAGTAAGCCGTATGCAAAAGCTCTTGCTCAAGCTGGTTCACCAAGAACATCCTGGTATGTTTTATGATCTTGAAGGTCAGACCCCATTTCATGTAATTCTAAGGGATTGTCCAAATTAAATAGGATTTTTTCATCTAGAATGCAATTTGAAAGGCATGAGCATTTAGGGATTTGGGAAACTGCATGTACTGCTGAAAGTAATCAGCTTATGATGGTGTATGGCTTATGACTTCTCACAGAATTTTGGTTTGGGATCCATCCCCTCCCCAGTTCTCTTGGATTTGTGGAATTTTTCCTTCATCTTGAGTTTCTAGTGACTGAAAGATGCCAAGTCAATGCTGCCTCTACCTGGGACCACCCTATCCTCGGGATCTTGACACTTTCCCAGGGATGTGTCTTGCTGCTATTTGACGCTTTCTTTAAAGGCACTAATTGCACCTTTCTATTTTTACAGTGCCTGCTCCATTTCTCTGCAAAAGACCTTCTTGATAGCACAGCATCTGCCTGTAGTTGCACTAGGGCTGGGTTTGGTTTATAGTCCTTGGTACCTATGGTAGTTATGTTTGTGTGTCAACTTGGCTGGGCCTGGTTGAGTGATTGGGCGGCTGGTGGTAGTTATTCCCCATGATGAGACTGGCAGTCAACTCCATGGTGGGATCTACCACAAGCAGCTGAGTAGTTGCCTTTGGGGATGTGGTCTGCTTCCTGCATATAAGGAGAAGCTTTGAGAATGGTCTCTAGCCAATGGCACGCTTGGACCCTGCATGTAGCTGTGTCATTGCTCAGCAGCCTGCCATGCTCTGCCGACCTTGGGACTTACAGTGGACTTAAGCTAATGGCCTGCTGTGTGGTCTGGTAACATCAAGACTGTGCCTTTTTACTTGTCAACCTTGGGGCTTCCAGCCTCAGCAGCCAGCAGCTACTTGAGTGAAGAAACACCTCTAGCTGCAGTGGACCTGGAGTAGGAGGCAGAGCTGGACCCCAAGGTTGAGGGGCTTTCACCCAGCCCCTAGAGCCTGGCACTTTAAACTTGGACTTAAAGCCTCCAAATTGAAAGAATAAACTCCTGTTTGTTAAGGCCATCCCATTTGTGGTATATTTTTGTCAGAGCAGCACTAGGTAACCAGAACAGAATTTGGTACTGAGAGAGTGGGGTGCTGCTCTGACAGATACCTAAAATGTGGAAACAGGAGTGGAGTGCGTCCTTGACCCGAGACCCTAGCAGAGAGACCCCAGCATATGGCATAATAGACAGCAGGACAGACGGTAAGAGACCGGCATGAGAGACGGCAGGAGCAGAGCTGAGAGAACCAGCATGAGACAGCCACAGCCTTACCAGCCCACGGAGGAGAAAGCTTGATGCCTTTGGTTAGGCGGTTTCCTGGTGGAGTGGGTTGCCTTCAGGCATTAATTGATAGAAGAGACCAGCTTGACATGGAGTAGCAGGTTGGCCGGCCCACGGAGCAAGAAAGCTAAATGTCCTTTGGGGCAAGAAGATTGCTGGCAGAGTGGGTTGCCCTCAGGCATTAATCGGTAGAAGCGGAGAGACCAAGGAAATAGAAGCAGAGCTGCCTCAGCCTGAAAGGATAGGACCATGGCCTTTGGGGGTGGAATGATCACAGGCCCCTAGAACCAGGCCCTCACCAACTTGGTTCTGGAGTGTGGGGCTGCTCTTCATGTGAGCCGGTGGGATGGAGCCACAGCTGCTGCCCAAGAGTCAGGGGGCGGGGCTGTCAAGCCCAAGAGGGAGAGAAACAGGGCCCGTTTCTAGGCCAAGGGGGTGAGGTCACTGTTCAGAAACTAGGAGACTGGAGCCACCCAGTTGAAGAGACCTGTACAGATTCCATCCACTGAAGATCTGTACAGGTGCCAAGTTGACAAGGAGTGGAATTGTGGTAATTATGTTTGCATATCAGCTTGGCTGGGCCTGGTTGTGTCGCTGGGCAGCTGGTGGTAGTTATTCCCCATGATGAGACTGGCAGTCAACTCCATGGTGGGATCTACCACAAGCAGCTGAGTAGCTGCCTTTGGGGATGTGGTCTGCTTCCTGTATATAAGGAGAAGCTTTGAGAATGGTCTCTAGCCAATGGCACGCTTGGACCCTGCATGTAGCTGTGTCATTGCTCAGCAGCCTGCCATGCTCTGCCGACCTTGGGACTTACAGTGGACTTAAGCTAATGGCCTGCCGTGTGGTCTGGTAACATCGGGACTGTGCCTTTTTACTTGTCAACCTTGGGGCTTCCAGCCTCAGCAGCCAGCAGCTGCTTGAGTGAAGAAACGCCTCTAGCTCCAGTGGGCCAGGAGTAGGAGGCAGAGCTGGACCCCAAGGTTGAGGGGCTTTCACCCAGCCCCTAGAGCCTGGCACTTTAAACTTGGACTTAAAGCCTCCAAATTGAAAGAATAAACTCCTGTTTGTTAAGGCCATCCCATTTGTGGTACATTCTTGTCAGAGCGGCACTAGGGAACCAGAACAGTACCTGTCTGACTGTTGATTCTGCCCTCTTTAGGAATTTCCCTTTTTGGTTCCCCACATGTCCTTATGATTAGCTCTGTGTTGCAATGAATTCTGACTCTCTCCCGGGAACAAATTTAGGTAGTCTCTAATTTAACATGATAAATAAATACATTAACAAGCAAATAAAAAAATAAAATTATAATCTATTTAAAATAGTGTTTGTCCTGTTTTAGGGCCAAGTTGTTTGCCAGTGCCATTCTGCATGGGAACTGGGGGAAGGAAGTCACAGTTCCTAGTCTTGTCCTTACAGATCACAGGATGGTATTAAGGAGCAAATACCTGCTGAGAGCTGACACTGATATTATTGTGCCTCTTCTCTGGCCCTGATCCTTGCTGCCTATTCCCAAGAGAGTAACTCCAGTTAGAAAGGCAGTGTTGGGTTGCAGTAATATGTGGGTGGCAGACACAGTGGCGGAAGCTTGTGGGATGGAAAGAGGGCATGCTCACATGTACTGAGTCAGGATTTCCAGTTCTTGGGCTGAACCCGAGTCATCTGGGAAAGACATTTGCTTTATTTGAAAGCCTGATTCTTAATTATCAGAGAACAAATGTTGTTTTTTGAATACCTGAAGACCCTGAAGTATCTGAATGTGACCTTTGGGTCATAAAATTGCACTCAAACCCATGCAGATGGAAGCCTGTATTAGTTGAGTGCCATGAAAGCCATGAATATTCATTAACTCCCTCATCCTGATGATGATGAATGCCCTTAAAGCTGTAAATGTCTGAACTCCTTTATGCACAATTGAGCTTTTGAGTAGTTGATTTTAGTTTGCCTACATGATAAATTAATTTTTAACATGATAGTTAACATCAGTATTGATTTCTCTTATTTATCAGAATAGAAATTGTATCTACCAAATTAGGGCCTATATGTATTTCTGCCAGCTCAGATCCCTGAATTATTCTGTGAATAGACTGGCATTCCTATATATATACCAACGTGCTCAATAAGAGACCAACCCAAACAAAATGTGTGCTTAGGGGTAGGGGTATAAAAGAAGGAAAAAACCTGATTCATAAGACCCATCCTGTCCCTAAACAACCAGGGGGTATGACCTCAAGAAGATGACTGACATCTTCCCAAAAGGGCAGTTGTGCTGTGGTGACTAATGGGAACTGTGTACATGATCGTTTAGAAACTGTGAGGTGTTATAAAAATGCAAGGAATATATACTTATATGTATCTATATGTTTAGCATAATTTTAAAAATCATACATTTAGTTCTTCATTCATACAGAATTTTAACCTTGCATAGCAACTTTAAATTGATTTATTATACGTTAAAATGGGTCTTTGGTTTAGGAAACAAGGTCAGACGATGTTGTGAGATGCCTTTAGAATAAGATCTGTCTTTTGTTTGTCTCTTTTTTCTTCTAGGCCAACCGAGCAATAAGTACCATTGGGTTTGTGACAGCTGCTGCCAGTGCCTTCTCACTCCTGGGCTTGATTCCAAAAAGACAAAGGGCAAAATACTTTTAACAGTCTACTGAAGTGATGTTGGAACTGAAAGATTTTGTAAGGAGGAAAAAAAAAAGCAATGAATACTTATTTTCAATGAGTCGTAATTGTTCCAAATTCCAGTGATAAATAGCAGGCTCTTTAATAAATTGCTTACTGATATTAGCTCATTGAGTCAAGGAAATTTTTTCCCCATTACATAGATTTGCTGTGGCAGCCTGAACAAGAAGCAGTAGCCTTTTGAATGAGCAAACAAAGGATCTTAACAGAATCGCATCAAGTTTTGTCTTCTATTATAAATAGTTGTTTTGGGAGCTCTGGTGGTGTAGTGCCTTAGGCATTTGACTGCTGACCAGAGGGCTGCTAGTTCAAACCCACCAGCCACTTCTTGGAAGGAAGACTGCGCAGTCTACTTCAGTAGAGATGTTGCCTCAGAAACCCAAGGAGGACTTGCTATGAATCGACTCCGGCAGTGAGTTTGGTTTTATTATTATTATTTTCTCAAAAAGTAGCTGTTTTTTATTTACTAGAGGCATGAAGAAACATTTATATATATGATTTTGAAAGAAATGTTATGGGCCCTAAATCGTGAGGGTTGACATCTAAATTCATATTCTTCTTGCCGTCAGGAAAGAAGCTGGGAGACAGCATCTGGGCAGGCAGTTTTCGAACTTTGGTTTACAGGCCTTTTAAGGGTCCACCCCCATGTTCCTGCACTTGTAGATGGGAGTGGGCTGGGAGGGGGAGGTGCTCTTCACACCACTGTTTCAGTTCTACAGTAAATTCTCTGGAAGTTACTCACCTGTCAAGAGTAGTGGCAAGCCCAAGTGGGCTATTACTTTTACATTGTTTTCTGTGGATGTTGAAGTAGTTCAAGGGTTTTATCCTTTTAGCCTTAGCACCATATCATTAAATGTTGGTTTAAAGTGCCATGTTTCGAAAACAGTGTCTCATGTTGCTTTTTAAGGATTTTACTCTAAGTCAAGGAGTGTCGCAATTTTATTCTTGCATTTAATTGATTATGTGCTGAATTTAACTGCTTGTCATCTCCTTTTTTTATTGATATATTTATCCATATCTTTCTATAACATTTGCCATTTTAACACTCTTATGTACAGTCCAATGACACTGTGTTCATCATGTGCTACAAACTGCTTTTTAATTTTTTCAGTGGAATTCTTGTTGGCAGCAGGTGGGGATGGGATGGGTGTAGGTCTCTATCCCATAGGATTATGTTAGACGTTATAACATTACCCCATACACCCCAGTACCAGCCAGTGACATCCTTGTGCCATCATCAAATCATGGCATTATATAAAGGAAAAAATCCAACTCGATATTGAGGGGAGGTCCATGATGAAAGAACTATGAATATGGTAGATAAAGTAACTAAACAAAAGACTCAATGAAAGTCTTGTACCTATTAAACTGATTTAGATTTTATACTAAGGCCAGAAATACTATAGGAGCTCTGGTAGCATAGTGCCTAAGGCACTTGACTGCTCACCAGAAGGCTGGCGGTTCAAACCCACCAGCCACTCCTCGGAAGGAAGGTTGGGCAATCCTACTTCCGTAGTGATACTGCCTCGGAAACCCAAGGAGGGGTCGCTATGAGTTGGGGCCAACTCGACGGCAAACAACAACAACAAAATACTGCACTCAGGCCAGTGGAGAAACCTTGTCTCTCTTCCCTCCTTTTCCCCTGACTATCCCTTCCTTTTCTTATGGTTCTTCAGATAACCCCCAAACCCTTTCTTTCTCCACTGGTCTATGGGGGAGATATGAGTGCCTTCTACCTGGTATCCAGATCTAAAATTATCCCTTCATATTTATTCTAAATTTACTTCCCTGTTCCTTTATGTAGGAGCTCTGTTCCCAACAAATGGTCAAAAGAGTGAACAGTCTTCTGGTATTTTCAAACTAGAATGAGACTGGCTGAAGTTGAGGGTACTGCCTTTCCCAAAGTCTGCTTACCTTTCAATAAAGGATGCTGGCAAAGGGCGCATCTTTAACCCACAGCAGGAGACCCATGTGTCGTGGCATTACAGTACTGGGGTCAGTGGGAGAGGGAGCAGAATTGAGGACAGAGAGAATTCTTCTCAGGATCCTCAAGTCCAACCTTTCTAGAGTACTCTGTATGTCCTCATGCCAGAAGACAATCTTAGCTGTGCTGGATAATGTCACCACTCCACTTTTAAATTAAATCTATGGATTCGTTTTTCTCAAAGGTAGTGCAGAGGCTTCAGTAGTTTTCACGCTTAGAGGTAAGCTCACAAAGTCATCAGTTTTCTATAAAAGTGGTTCTCTCGATGATGGGAAGCTTAAGACAGATTCCAGATGAGTAGCTGTTTGTTCTACAGATGATCATTTGACATGTGCTCACGCTTAGTATACTTTCATTGAATGTTTTCATCATGACAGT
This sequence comes from Orycteropus afer afer, assembly GCF_000298275.1. NCBI lineage: Eukaryota > Metazoa > Chordata > Mammalia > Tubulidentata > Orycteropodidae > Orycteropus > Orycteropus afer. The sequence continues at coordinate 2,181,819 of NW_006921785.1, forward strand.
AAACCTATCTTTAAATGTATTTCTAGGAAAGTCAGCTATAGAGTTCAATTTTACCATATTCCAAGGAAAAGATGTATAAATTAAAGATCACCCACCAGATATCTAATAAATTGTTGGGAACTAAAAATAAATAAATAAATAAATAAACCACCTGTATGTACATTTACTGAATCGAGATTTTAAGATTTTTAATGAGACATTTTTATGCTATCTAAAAATGTCCCAGTAAATCAAATGAATCTTCCAATTCTGAAATTCAAATTAATAATACAGATATATTAGGTCAAGGAACCTGAGCAGTATTTTTTAGGTTGACATACATTTCTTAATTATAAGCTAAAAAATATTTTTGTCTTTTTATCATGCCAGTAGCTATCCAGTTAGACACATTTTGAAAACTATCACTCACCAAAGAGCTGTGAACCCATGAAAAAGTTAAAAAGCAAACAAAATGTAAATGCAGAGATTTGTTTTATAGGCATTTGCATTTATGTTGTTGGTTTATGTAACAAAGTGTATATTATTTATAGCAGCAAATTGCCAACTATGGGCTATTGAAAACATTTGTCAATCCTAAAGATTTAAATATTGTAAACTCAAGGCCCTTATTAAACACATAATGATACTCATAGAAAAGGCCTGATTAATTAATTGACTACAAGATCTGTTGTTAGTTGCTGTCAAGTTGACTTCTACTCAGGATTCCCTTATATAACAGAACAAAACTCTGCCCAGTCCCGCACCATCTTCATGACCCTTGGTATATTTGAACACATTGTTGTGGGTATGGTGTCAATCCCATCTTTTTGAAGGTTTCCATAATTTTTGCTGGCCTACTTTACTAAACATGATGTCCTTTTCTAGTGATTGTGATCTGTTAAATTAGCAAAATTGTTGTTGTTATGTGCCATCGAGTCAGCCCTGACTCATAGCGACCCCTCCTTGGGTTTC
>NW_006921785.1:2182959-2187734 GCF_000298275.1 Orycteropus afer afer
CCTCTTTGGGTTTCCAAGGCAGTGTCACTACAGAAATAGATTGCCCAACCTTCCTTCCCAGGAGTGGCTGATGAGTTTGAACCACCAGCCTTCTGATTAGTAGTCAAGTGCCTTAGGCACTTGGCCACCAGAGCTCCTACATGTATTAATAGTGTACAGAATATATTTGTAAAGGATGTACTCTTTCTTGTGGTCTTAAGATACACTTAATAACATGATTTAGGTAATGAAAAGATGAAACAGAACTCGTGGTTATTTATTAGCCTGAATTGTTTATTAGCTGAGAATTGTCATGTGGATGAAAACATCATGGGGCTCCTTCCCTGGGATTTTTTTTTTTTTTTTCAGATTAGCAATGCTGAGTTCTGGCCAATTCTTAAAGTTAGAACTTAATGTTTTTGTGTGTCAGTGTTGTTATGTGCTGTTGAGTCGGACCCGACTCACAGCAACCCCTCCATGGTTTTCCGAGGCAGTAGTATCACTACGGAAGTAGATTACCCCATCTTCCTTCCGAGGAGTGGCTGGTGGGTTTGAACTACCAGCCTTCTGATTAGCAGTCAAGTGCCTTAGGCACTGTGCTACCAGAGCAGTATAAATAAAACTACCTTTTTTTTTTAAATGAAGAGAATATTTTAACAATTAACTCCACTACATTTGTGATCTACTCAGGACCTTCTGGCCTCACTGGCCCTAAAATAATATACTTTACGAGATGTTCAGCTTTGGTGGAGTTGGCTTAGATGTTAGCTGTGCCCATGCCAAGATTGTATGTAATTAACGAAAACCTCTACTGTTCTCCACATCCATACCTCTGGCTTACTACAAGTAGTGTTAAATTTCCTAAGTGTCATTTCTTGTTTCTCTATTAGAACCATACAAAAGTAATGGAAAAAAAGGGAATGTTTGTGACTTTGGAAAAAGATATGTACACAAATGTCCTTTACAAATGACTATAAGGTTTTGTGACAATTTTTTGGAAGTTTTTCTCTTTTCCCCCCAAAATTCTTCCATTTCTGTATATAAAAGTAAAAATATATTGATGGAATTTTCAAAGACCAAACTCTTCCTCAATTTTCCTGTCTTCAATTGATGCTCCTATCACTAATTTCACTACCTTGAAAAGCTGTACAATTTAAACAGGATAATACTATAGAATGTGAATAAAGTTTATTAGAAAACAAATGGTAATCCATGAAACACGTTTTTTTTTCCCTCAGTGGTAGAGAATACAACCAAAATAAGCATATTTAATGTCCTTTGTCTCAAGGCTCAATGCAGGAAGAAATGTGCTTTGAATCCTTGGATGGAAAGAAAAGATAAAGGCAGACAATCATCTCCACTATGTTTCATTTTTCAGGAAGAAAGGTGATGCTGTTGAGCGTGTATGACAACAATTCTGATTACAGTCTGGTTAAAAAATGCTGCTCTGTGCTTTGGCCTCTCAATTCGTGTTTTTCTTTTGGAATCTGTTCAGGGCTTTCATAGCCTAGGTTGATGTAGTATCCATTTTTGTCATTGCCTGAATAGTCTGTCCTGTTTGTGGGAGGCCAGGTTGAGTCTTCTGCCAGCTTTTTTTGCCAGTTCCTGTATTGACTTTTAGAGTAGAATCCAAATTCTTTCTTGATCAACAACCAGAGCTCTCGATTTTGAAGGATGGCATCCTGGAAATACAGGTGGAAAAAATTATCAAATCTTCATCTCCATTTCCCTGGGCAGCCATTTTGCTTAAAACCACCCCGTTTCCCCAGGCCTTGCTCTAAAATGTGCTTCTTATTGCTGCTTCTGTAGTAGCTTCTCTGCTGTCCCCAGGAAGTCCAGCAAGTTCCCTTGCATCTTCCCTAGACATGCTGGGAGGGAGGGCGGGAACAGGGGGGAGTGCACGTTCAACAGAGATCTGAAAGCTACAACATTTCATTTCCACAGATTTCCTGGCTAGCCGTTCACTTAAAATTATTTTTATGCCAGACTGAAATAATAACAATAACAATGTCCTCAAAATCAAGGAAAACAAAAATTCATTCAGTGTTAGTCCTGCTACTGCCACCTGCCCCATAGGAAGTGCCAAATAAATGTTTATTGGATGAATGGATAAATCCTTGAAATCAAATGATGATTTTATCCCTTTTTTTTGATTTCTCTTTTATTCTTTGTCTACATACATACACAATCTTTACACATTTGTAATGATTGGATAGGTAACATTTTGTATTCTGCTTGTTTTTACTGGCCACAAAATAATATCATAATATACATTATGTGATACACAACATTTTTCTTGTTACAGTCATCTTAATACAAATTTTAGTGACTTTAATACAGTATTTATTCAAATGGCTGTACAACCACTTATTTAAACAATGTCTATTTTTGAACACTTAAATTGAGTCTACTATTTTGTATATTGAATACCTTCTTACATGTAGATATTTTTTCTCTTTTTTTTAAGAATATAATTTTTAAAAATAGGAACTAATAAGTAAATAGGAACTAAGGAATTAAAAGGAACTCTGGTGGCATGGTGGTTAAAAGCATTCAGCTCCTAACCAAAAGGTTGGCAATTCAAACCCACCTGCCACTCTGTGGAAAGATGAGGTAGTTTGCTTCCATTAACAATTCACAGAGTTGGAAATCCTGTAGGGCACCTCTACTCTGTCCTGTAGACTCACTATGAGTCAGAATCAACTGAATGGCAGTAGGTTTGGTGGTTTTTTTTTTTTTTTTAAGGAATTAAGGTAATCTCAGCTAAATTTGGAAAGAAAAAAAATCTATTTCTCAAAGATTCTTCCTGGAGTGAGAGCTATTTTTTTTTTTTTTTTTTAATGTATTGATCGTATTCATCAGTTCTGATATCTGAAAACCCCATAAAAATATTTGTGTACATTTTTTTCAAAAATTGTTCCCCTTTCCCAAGGAATTTATGTGAATCTTAAAAAAAAAATCTAAAATGCCTTAAAAATGTGGCATTAGGGCCTTTTACTGAATGGGTAAAGTCTATTAGTGACACTAAGTAGATGAGAAATGCATGCTACAGGGACCTCCAAGGGTAGGCACTGACTAGAATGAACAATAGCTCCCTTGCTCTCTTCATAAGGAAGGCCCTCCAGAAGACCATGCCTCTGCTCAGCTTTACTCTTCATCTCACTGAATTTCCCAGATGGAAGGTCACCTGGCCTGGTCCCTAATAGCTTATGGAAAAATACTAGAAAATTATAATAGAATGTCCTCATGTAAGGCAAAATTACAGTTAATTTGAGGCTTTGCTTTCTATTTTGAAGATACTAGAAGCATTTCTATGTAGCTTTCAAAAAATTTTAAATCATAAAGGAATTTGTCCCAAAGAGAAAATATACAGTTTTTATAAACCCTTAATAACTATCATTTTTAGGGACTCAAGTAGTTATTCTGAAAAATGGACCTCTTTTGGGAATGAGACCCTTTATTTGTTTATCCCTCCCAGAAAAACAGTAAGAGTCACACAGAAATTACTTTACCTCTACAAAGAAGGCCACACAGAATTGAATGAGGGCTGCTATGAGAATTAAAACCCTCCATGATGTGATGGTTGGGATGAACTGTTGAAAAAGAAATACTGTCATATACTTTGCATCCTTTAAATCATTTTTTGAAAAAATTAATTATTTAATGTTTATAAGAATTTTCTGAACTTGGAGGAGTGGGCATTACCTTCTCCACTTTACAAAGGAGAAAACTGAAGGTCATTACCTTGCCCAGGACTCAAAGCTGATAAATAAACAGCAGAGCCAGAACTGAAATGGCTGAAATGGGAACTGACTGCTTCTTGGCCTGTGCTCCCTCCCCCACCTGACAGTGTCTATCTAGTAAATATGCCCTGGGTTCCAGATGTAAGCAGAGGACACTTTGGAGCTGAGGTGTCTCTCTTCAATTCTACCTTTTCAAACAGAGGGAAAAAGGTGTAAGATTAAATCATTTATGCAGTAATATTATTTTGAAGTCTCCCAAAGCAAAATCTGCTTGGAATTCTTTCTCTCTCTCATTTTTTAATTTTTTTTTTTTTTGTTAAAAGTAACACATGGGCAGAACATAAGGAGGACAAAGGTGAAAGTTTATTTTGATTTAAACTAGTGTACAATTTCTGAAGGCGCTCTGGTGGCGTATTGCCTAAGGCACTTGACTGCTAACAGAAGGCTGGCAGTTCAAACCCCAGACACTCCTCAGAAGGAAGATTGGGCAATCTATTTCCCTGGTGATACCACCTCAGAAACCCAGGGAGGGATCGCTATGAGTCAGATCCGACTCTAAGGCAGTGCATGCGTATGTACAATTTCTGAATAGAGGTCCTCAGTTCTAAATCTAATGGCTTAATGAAAGTCAAATCCATCCAACCCACCCTCTTTTACAGATTGAAGGGTACACATTTACCATGGACTACAATTACTTAATAGTTATGAAAGTCACAACTTCCCATGGCTGAATCCATAGCAAGATGGTAGTTATACAGCACCCCCCACCCCGCCTCTCCACTTTGGCTTTCCAGAGTAGAATATGGATGACTGTGTGTGGAACTGGGCTCCCTTGAGGACTCTCCAGAATACCTAAATACTCACCTCTAGAATTTAGAGATCATCTAAAGAATAGATTTGATGCATCGAACACCAACAACCAAAAGCCAGATGAATTATGGGAAAATAGCAAGAACATTATTCATGAAGAAAGCAAAAGATCACTAAAAAGACAAGAAAAGAAGAGAAGACCAAAGTGGATGACAGAAGAGACTCTGAACCTTGCCCTTGAGC
>NW_006921785.1:2189262-2227283 GCF_000298275.1 Orycteropus afer afer
AAGAATGGCCAGACTTCATCTCACCTATTTTGGTCATGTTGTAAGAAGGGACCATTCCCTGGAGAAGGATGTCATGCTTGGTAGGGTGGAGGGTCGACAAAAGAGGGGGAGGCCTTCAACGAGATGGATTGACACGGTGGCTGCGATGATAGGGTCAAGTATAGCAGGGATTGTGGGGCTGGCACAGGATCTGGCAGTGTTTCGTTCTGCTGTGCATGGGGTCTCTATGAGTTGGAAACGATTCGACGGCACATAACAACAACAACAACAACAACACCTTTGATACTCATCTCTATTCTGATATGGGTTATTTAAGAGTAATGCTTTGTCATCTCTTTCCCCAAGTAGGGCAGCCTTTATCAGAGTTGTAAAATAGAGTAGACTGGGTGGAAGAATTTTTTGGGGACAGGGCATATGGGAGTGTAAGATACGGTTGTTGTTAGGTGTCAAAGTGTTGGCTCCAAATCATAGCAACCCTATGTACAACAGAACAAAACACTGCCCAGTCCTGCACCATCCTCACAATCCTTGCTATGATTGAGTCCATCATTGGAGCTGTGGTAAGATATGGTAGTGGGTCACATTATAGTAGACAGCCTGGTTCTTTCCCTCATCACTGTCATCGCCCTCATCCAGGAGGGCTTTTCTTCATCCCTTGGCCTGGCAGACACTTGTCATGCTGATGGTATTTGCTTATGTGATTGTCTTCCCTACTATCTTCTGAACTATTTGAGAGCAGTGATAGCATTTAAGTCATCTTTGTGATGGTGTAGTTGTTGGCTGCTGGAGAGTCGATTCCAACTCATGGTGATGCCAGGTGTAATAATGATAGTTAATTTTGTATGTTGACTTTGCTAGGCCATGGTTCCCAGTGTATTGGCCAAATATTTGTCTAGTTGCTGTTCCCTAATGCAATGTAATGATATAATTACTTTCCATAATGTGATCTAATGTAATGTAGTCAAGCAGTTGAAAAGGGAGTTTCCTTAGGGTATGTTCTGCCTGCAGACAATAAATAGCTATTTTGGCTGAATTTGCTCTCACTCTTCACCCTTTCTGTCACCTGACCTAAGTGTCTTGGGATGCAAGCCTGCAGGAGTCTCCAGCCTGCTGCCTGACTTAAAACATTTGACTTACCAGCCCCCATAAACCAATCCCTTAAAGTAAAGCTCTCTCTTTCTCTTTCTATGCACACACACACACACACACACACACACTACCGGTTCTGTTTCTCTAGGGAACTCTGAGACAGTAACCTAAGTGCCAAGCACATTAAGTACACTCTGGAGCTCCATAATGTTTGATAAATGAATGAATGGTTTAGGTTTTCATTTCCTAACTGCTTCTCTCTCCACAGCCTCTCTGCTCTCACCTATAGACTTCCTGCCACCATCTAATTAATTTGCCTTAAATGATCTGTTGAAAAGCCTGCTCAAATATCTTCAGTGACTCCCTGTTGGAGTCTAAACTCCACTGGATGCCTTTGTCAGTCCATCCCTTCCTTTATGTTGCATTTTTGTTCCTCACACTCCAGCATACAACTTATGTTTTAAAAAATCTTTTAGGTCTGTGAAAAAAACTTTGCTTTTAATATTTGTCTCTGCTGCCCTACATTCTTTTACCAAAGGCAAAGAATTTCTAAGACAAAAAAGATACTTCTAGCCCTCTCTACTTGTGTGTAGATTGTCTGTGTGGGAATGCTCTCACCTCCTATGTAGTCAAATCCGGCCTATCCTTCAGGTTCCTGAAGCCTCCCAGGATATCTCAGGCCACCCGGGGGGCTTCTACTTCCTATGCCTTCTCCATTTCTCTCTATCTGCATACCACCTTTAAGCAGGAATGCCCTTAACTGGCCATTTCATCCTTTCACTTTGGCATGGCTTATTTTGGTAACAAATCTATGGCTTAGAGGTCAGGACCCAATTCTTTCTTTTCTTTTCCCATAATGAGGGGTTCAGGAATGGGTTCTAAACCTCTTGATGGATTTAATTTCAACCCTATGCACCCTGGATCAGATGATGTCCCCTGAAATAAAACTCCCTACCCTTAATATCTGACAGACACAAGATGACTGCCCTAGAAGTCTGCCTTTTCTTTTCTCTGACAACTACATCATGAAGAATTTCTACTATACAAGTAATCTAGGCTTAGAGAATTTATTATATTGATGCATTAATTTTATTATGCTAGTAGAAGATGGTAGAATAAAGAATCCAAGCGTGATGTATCAGGTGTAAACAGGATAAATGAAACCAATTAATTGATAGTGCTGTACTAAAAATATATGAAATAATCAGAGGCTGGCATATGTGAGATCTTGAAATGTTATTTGCCCTTCTAGCAAAAAGAGCACTGGTGGTGCAATGGTTAAGTTCTTGATTGCTAACTGACAGGACAAAGGTTCAAACCCACTGGTGGCTCCATGTGAGAAAAGACCTGATGCTCTGCTCCTATAAAGATTATAGACTAGCAAGCCCTCTCAGGCAATAATACTCTGTCATATAGGGTCAATATGCATCATAATCGACTACGGTTTACAACAACAAAAGTAAATGGGAATAACCTCATAACATTTAGTAATTCGAGAAAGTATGGTAATAAATGACTTGCAAATTACAATGCAAATATGATTCTATTGCACTTATGAGTCACTCCAAATGTGCAAATGGTTACCACTTACCTCCATTCCACGGTATATATCTTGAAAATCAGAAAACAAAATGAAAATTGTGAGGCCCAAGGCAGATATCAGCAGAAATGAGAAGATATCTGAGGAAACACCAAACATTATTTTTAAATACTAAATGAATGTTTCATAAATTTGGCACACATTGCAAAATCAGTTATGTCTGTTGGGCAAATAATGATACATCTTCAGAAGTTTTTATATATCCTCATATGTTGTAAAATATGCTCTAGTGCTTATAAGATAAAGGTAGTATCTTAAAATCTTGCTTTGGAAAGCTCAATATAGAATTTTTAAATAAATTCATTATAATAACCTCCATGAGTTAACTCAACTGAGGATTCCTGGGGGCAGCGACATGCTACAGTGACCAGCCCTTCTAAATGGTCACCTGAAAGGTTTAGTAAAGTGACAGGATACAAAATCAACATATAAAAATCAGTTGGATTCCACTACACCAACTAAGAGAGCTCTGAAAAGGAAATAAAACAATAGCATTTACAATACCTACCAGCATGATAAAATATTTAGGAATAAATCTTACCAGGAACACAAAAAATCTATACAAAGAAAACTACAAAACATTACTACAGGAAACTGAAAGAGACCTACATAAATGGAAGACTATCCCATCCTCATGGATAGGAAGACTGAAGATTGTGAAATGGTAATACTACACAAAGCAATCTATAGATTCAATGCAATCCCAATCCAAATCCCATCAGCATTCTTTAAGGACATGGAAAAAAATCACTAATTTTATATGGAAAGGAAATAGAACATAGATAAGCAAAGCACTACCAAAGAAGAAAAACAAAGTACGAGGTCTCACACTTCTGGATCTCAAACCTACTATACAGCCACTGTTGTCAAAACAGGATGCCATTGGTACAATAGACCAGTGGAACAGAATTGAGAGTCCAGAAATAGGTCCATTCACCTATGAACAGCTGATCTTTTACAAAGGGCTGAAATCCATTCAATGAGGAAAATATACTCTCTTCAACAAATGGTGTTGGCTAAACTGGATATCTGCAGAAAAATGAAACAAGATCCATACCTTGTACCGCACACAAAAATGAATTCAAGATGGATCAAAGACCTAAACATAAAACCCAAAAACTATAAAGGTCATCAAAGATAAAATAGGGACAAACTTAGGGTCCCTAATGGGATAAATAAACTATAAAGCATAACTCAAAATTCACAAAGAGCAGAAGAGAAACTAGATGACTGGGAATTTCTAAAAATTAAATTATGTGTGTCAAAAGCCTTCTCCAAAAGAGTAAAAAGAGAACCTACAGATTGGGAAAAAAAAAATATTTGTCAAGGACTATCTAACAAGGACTATCTGCAATTTATAGAAAACTTCAAAATCTCAACATCAAAAAAACACACAATCCAATTAAAAAATTTACAAAGGCTATGAACAGATATTCAGATAGCCAACAACCACATGAAGAAATGCTCATGAATATTAGCCATTGTTGTTGTTGTTATGTGCCATCGAGTTGGACCCGACTCATAGCGACCCCTCCTTGGGTTTCTGAGGCAGTATCACTACAGAAGTAGATTGCCCCATCTTCCTTCCGAGTAGTGGCTGGTGGGTTTGAACCACCAGCCCTTTAGTTAGCAGTCAAGTGCCTTAGGCACTATGCTACCAGAGCTCCCCATTAGCCATTAGAGAGACTCAAATCAAAACAAAAATGGATATCATCTCACTCCAGCAATAATAGCAAAGTTCAACAGGACAGAAAACAACAAATGCTGACGAGAGTGGGGACAGATTTGAACTCTTGTACACTGCCAGTGGGACTGTAAAATGATACAACACAGTGGAAAACAGTATGGTGCTTCCTTTAAAAGTTTTTTTAAAAAATAAAAATACCATTTGATCCAGCAATTCTATTACTAGGAATATATCCTAAAGAGGTTAGACCCAGGACACAAATAGATAATGCACATGTATGTTCATCGCAGCACTATTTACAACAGCAAAGACACAGAAACAACCTAAGTGCCTATCAACAGATGAATGGATAACCAAACTATGATACCTGCACACAATGGAATGCTATACAACATTAACAAATAATGAAGAATCAGCGAATCACCTCATAAAATGGATGAAGTTGGAGGACATTATCCTGAGTGAAATAAGTCAATCACAAAAAGACAAATATTGTATGAGTCCATTAAGGACCTCTGGTGGTGCAGTGCCAAAGGCATCTACAGAAGTAGATTGCCCAATATTCCTTCCGAGGAGGGGCTGGTGGGTTTGAACCACCAGCCTCTGGTTAGCAGTCAAATGCCTTAGGCACTACACCACCAGAGCTCCCAGAATATAATACAGCTCTTCAATTGATATTCAAGACATCCCACAATCTGATCCTAATTGTCTTTTCACACAGATCCCTGACTGTTCTCCCTTATGTACAATAGTAAAGCTAAACCACAATACCTGCTTCTTCCACAAAGGCCCAACTTTTCCCAGCTTCTGTGCTTTTGTTCACATAATATTCCTTCTAGACAGTATTCTTCCTATCTGCCATAGCATGTTCCAATTTTTCTTAACTTGAAAAACAGAATTCAAATAACAGATTCTCTTTAAAGACTCCTTAATCCTTCCTTATAATTTTGTCTGATATATATCACACCCTACTTTGCATCATTTTTAATGTATGTATCAGCCAAACTATACCCACTTGAAAATGAGTTTATATCTAGTTCTCTGGGACTCCAAATTAAAGGAGTAAGTGAGCAGCTAGGATACCCATCTGCTGGGTTCTATATTTCCAACCTGCCCAAATCACTTTACTTAAGGGGGCTAAATTGCCAGGGATGCAATGTGCTAATAAACCAAAACCAAACTCATGGCCATAGAGTCAATTCTAACTCATAACAACCTCCTTTGGGTTTCCAAGGTGGTAAATCTTCACAGAATTAGATTGCCCAGTCTTACTTCCATGGAGTGGCTGGTGGTTTTGAATGACCAAACTTCTGGTTAGCAGTCAAATGCCTTAGGCACTACACCACCAGAACTCTCTGTGAAACAAAGCAGTAATACTTAATAAGGGTTGCTATCTAATATATACTTCTTACAATCCTCAAGAGTTATCAGAACAATAAACTAGGTTGTCTCTTATACTCTCTCTATCTCATTTAGTCCAATGTTAATGGTCTTCTGACATCCCAGTTCTGTGTTGGTCTAAACCAACAAGAAATCTGAGGCAATTGTTCCTCTTTAGCAGGTTCTATTTTGGAAGCCAGCAGAGTTTTATTGTCAACCTCATGTTCATCCATGTATCATCTTATGCATACAACTAGAGGTATCAGGGAGTTCCTGGGTGGTACAAATGGTTAAAGCTCTCAACAGCTACTCAAAGTTTGGAAGTTTGGGTCCACCTAGAGGCACTCTGTGAGGAAGCAGAGGCAGGGATCCAGGAAAGGCCAGGGACCCAGGCCACAGCCATCCTAAGTGGTGGGAAAGCAGAGAAAAAGCCGGGGGTGGGGGGAGTGGGGACCAGGACAGAGTGAGGAAGCAGAGGCAAAGATCCAGGTAAGACAAGGGACCGAGGCCACGCTTCCTCCCAAGCTGCAGAAAAGAGGCAGAGATCTATGTAAGTGGAAGGTAGGGAGGGTAGAGAGGTTTTGAACAGCTAAGGGAGACAAACTTCTCTGTCAGTTTGTCCTACTGTGATGGCATGTTGCTGTGAGGCTTGAGGCTGTGCTGCCAGTGTCTCAAACCCAGTAGAGTACCCACGGTGCACAGGTTTCAACAGCTTACAGACTGAGACAGACTAGGAAGAAGGGGGAGGCCATCCATTTCTCAAAGAATTGTCCAGGGAAAATCTTATGAATAGCAGAGAAATACTGTCTGATACATTACTGGGCAAATTCATGAATAGCCTGGAAACATTGTCCCATAGAGTGCAGGATGATAAGCCACTTAGGTCAGAGGGCTTTCAAAATAGGACCAGGAAAGAGCTGCATCATCAGAGTAGAACCAGCCTTAATGATATGGATGAGGTAAAGCTTTCAAGACCATTTGCTGATGTGGCATAACTCAAATTGAGGAGAAAGAGCTGCAAACATTCATTAATAACTGGAACATGGAATGTATGAAGCATGAATCTAGGAAAATTGGAAGTTGTCAAAAATGAAATGGAGCACATAAAGATTGATATCCTGGGCATTAGGGAGCTGAAATGGACTGGTTTTGGACATTTTGAATCAGACCACCATGTGATCTATTATACCAGGAATGACAATTTGAAGAGGAATAGCGTGGCATTCATCATCACAAAGGATGTTTCAAGATCTATCCTGAAGTACAACGCTGTCAGTGATAGGATAATATCCATATGCCTACAAGGAAGACCAATTAATACAACTATTATTCTAATTTATGGACCAACTACCAAAACCAAAGATGAGGAAATTGAAGATTTTTAATCAGTTTCTGCAGTCTGAAATTGACCACACATGCAATCAGGATGTGTTAATTATCACTGGTGACAGGAATGCAAAAGTTGGAAACAAAGAAGAATCACTGGTAGTTAGAAAATTTGGCCTTGGTGACAGAAACGATGCTGGAAATTGCATGATAGAATTTTGCAAGACCAATGACTTATTCATTGCAAGTACCTTTTTTCAACAACACAAATGGTGGCTATACACATGGATTTTTCCAGATGGAATACACAGGAATCAGATTGACTACATCTGTTGTAAGAGGCAATGGAAAAGTTCAATATCTTCAGCCAAAACCAGGCCAGGAGCTGATTGTGGAACAGACCATCAACTGCTCATATGCAAGTTCAACTTGAAGTTGAAGAGAGTTAAAACTAGTCCACAAGAGCCAAAATATGATCATGAATATATCCCTCCCAAATTTAGAGACCATATAAAGAATAGATTTGATGTATTGAACACCAATGACCGAAAACTAGAAGAATTGTGGGATTACATCAAGAACATCATTCAGGAAGAAAGCAAGAGGTCACTAAAAAGATGAGAAGGGAAGAAAAGACCAAAATGGATGACAGAATAGAGTCTGAGCCTTGCCCTTGAGCAGACAGTAGCTAAAGCAAATGGAAGAAATGACAAAATAAAAGAGCTGAACAGATTTCAAAGAGCAGCTCGAGCAGACAAAGCCAATTACTATAATGAAATGTGCAAAAACTTGGAGTTAGAAAACCAAAAGGGAAGAACACACTTGGCATTTCTCAAGCTGAAAGAACTGATGGAAAAAAATTAGCCTCAAGTTGCAACATTGAAAGATTCAATGGGCAAAATATCGAAAGATGCAGGAAGCATCCAAAGAAGATGGAAGGAATACACAGAGTCACTGTACCAAAAAGAACTGGTTGATGTTCATCCATTTCAGGAGGTGGCGTATGATCAAGAACCAATAGTATTGAAGGAAGAAGTCGAAGCTGCACTGACGGAACTGGCAAAGAACAAGGCTCCAGGAATTGACAGAATACCCATTGAGATGTTTCAACAAACAGATGCCCCACTGGAGGCACTCACTCAGTTGTTGTGTTGTTGTTGTTAAGTGCCGTCGAGTCACTCAGTTATGCCAAGATATTTGGAAAACAGCTACCTGGCCAACCGACTGGAAGGGATCCATATTTGTACCCATTCCAAAGAAAGATGATCTCACAGAATGTGGAAATTATCAAACAATATCATTAATATTGCATACAAGTTAGATCTTACTGAAGATAATAAAAAAAAAAAGCAGTTTCAGCAGTATATTGACAGAGAACTTCCAGAAATGCAAGCTGGATTCAGAAGAGGACATGGAACGAAGGATATCATAGCTTCTGTCAGATGGATCCTGGCTCAAAGCAAAGAATACCAGAAAGATGTTTACTTGTATTTTATTGACTATGCTAAAGCATTTGATTATGTAGATCATAACAAATTGTGGATGGCATTGAGAAGAATGAGAATTCCAGAACACTTGATTGTGCTCATGAGGAACCTATACATTGACCAGGGGGCTGTTGTTCAAGCAGAACAAGGAGACACTGAATGGTTTAAAATCAGGAAGGGAGTGCATCAGGGTTGTATCCTTTCACCGTACTTATTTAATCTGTGTGTGGAGCAAATAATCCAAGAAGCTGGACTATATTAAGAAGAATGTGGCATCAAGATTGGAGGAAGAATCATTGATACCTGTGATATGCTGATGACACAACTTTGCTTGCTGAAAGTGAGGATGACTTGAGGCACTTACTAATGAAGTATGAAGAATACAGTCTGCAGTATGGATTGTTGTTGTTGTTATGTGCCGTGGAGTCGGACCCGACTCATAGCGACTCCTCCTTGGGTTTCCGAGGCAGTATCACTATGGAAGTAGATTGTCCCATCTTCCTTCCAAGCAGTATGGATTACATCTCAACATAAAAAACAAAATCCTCACAACTGGACCTTAAGCAGCATCACAATAAATGGAGAAAAGATTGAAGTTGTCAAAGACTTCACATTACTTGGTCCTACAATCGATGCCAGTGGAAGCAGCAGTCGGGACATTAGACGACATATAGCACTGGGCAAGTTGGCTGCCAGGGACCTCTTTCAAGTGCTGAGGAGCAAGGATGTTTCCTGAGGACTAAGATTTGCCTGACACAAGCCATATTTTCAATTGCCTCATATACATGTGAGAGCTGGACGATGAATAAGGAAGACCAAAGAAGAATTGATGCTTTTGTGTTGTGGTGCTGGTGAAGAATGCTGAAAGTACCATGGACTGCTAAAAGAACTAACAGATCTGTCCTGGAGGAAGTGCAGCCACAATGCTCCTTGGAAGCAAGAATGGCCAGACTCTGTCTTACCTACTTTGGTCATGTTGTCAGAAGGGACTATTCCCTGGAGAAGGATGTCATGCTTGGTAAGGTGGAGGGTTGACAAAAGAGGGGAAGGCCCTCAATGAGATGGATTGACACGGTGGCTGTGACAATGGGCTCAATATAGCAAGGATCATGGAGCTGACATGGAACTGGGCAATGTTTCATTCTGCTGTGCATAGAGTTGCTATGAGTTGGACACAACTCGACGGCACCTAACAGCAACAACAACAAAGCGACACCTCAGAAGAAAGAACAGGAGATAAACTTTTGAAAAATTAGCCATTGAAAACTCTATGGGACACAGGTGCACTCTGACACTTATGGGGCCATCATGAGTCAGGATTGATTCCATGACAACTGGTTAGAGGCAGCAGACATTTCTCAAGGAGAACAGCCACGCTCGCTTGGGAGTGGTGTGAAGCAGAGAGAAGAAAAGTGAGAAGTGAAGTTTCCAAAATAAAGCAATGTGGGTAGTTTGATGCAAAGAAGAACCTAGGATATGTCTGTGCATATTTTTAATTTACTTTCTTGTTTCTGAGTTCCAGGGACCCAGAGACTAGGAAAGAAGAGGATGCTGTTAATGTGCATCTTGATGAAGGCCTGATACTCACTGTTAGCTGGGCTGAGTGCTGTACACATTATCTGTGCTCAGACTAATGATCTGAAAAGCAGGCAAGGCCAGGGCACAGATGAGCAGTGAGGTCACAAAGTTAAAAGGCCCTCTTCTTTAATTCAGCTCTAATTGAGATGTGTCATGAAAAACTGGAGTGCATGTTGTTCTCCTCAGTTAACCACCATCGATGAGGAAACAAACAAGAAGGGCCATGGTGACATAGGTGATTTGGGGAAACAAGTTCTATGCAGGCCATTACAGACTATTTTCAGATAAGGAAAGATTTAGTGACTATTCAAGTATCTGTTTTCCATACAATTTAAATCTATACTTTTTCTATGTCTGATCATTGTAAAGTTGAGTCTGTCAGAGGCTGTTAAGAAGGGTAAAATCTTTCCTGTTACACTAAAATAAAATTGCTTGTTTGTTTTAATAGTAGTTTCAAGGACTGTTGACACCAGAGTGATTGCCCAACCTTCCTTCCGAGGAGTGGCTGGTGGGTTTGAACCGCCAGCCTTCTGGTTAGCAGTCAAGTGCCTTAGCCACTATGCTACCAGAGCTCCAATTAATCATATAGTAAGTATATATTATCAAGATTACAAGGAGCTCTGGTGTCAACAGTCCTTGAAACTACTATTAAAACAAACAAGCAATTTTATTTTAGTGTAACAGGAAAGATTTTACCCTTCTTAACAGCCTCTGACAGACTCAACTTTACAATGATCAGACATAGAAAAAGTATAGATTTAAATTGTATGGAAAACAGATACTTGACTCGACGGCACACAACAACAACAACAACAACAATATGATTAATTTGTTAGAATGCTTGTTTATAAAACTTTTTCACTTAAAATTATTGACAATGTTTGACACAGGAGTTTGAGCTTATGTATAAGCTTTGTTAAATCATTATGGTTTAACTACAGTAATCTAGCTTTTATACAAGGGAACTTTGCAGCTACTGTTGAAACTAGATTGCTGGCCAATGGCATATTTCCTCCTTGTAAAATGTATTTAAATAATAAAAAATATAAAGGAGTATAAGAAATTAACTTTAAAACAGACAGTGACTTGATTTGTTGTGAGTAAAGCCAAAGGCATTACCAAACACTGTAACAAAATTTGTAAAAATTATTAAGATATTCAAGAAGTTTATAGTAAATATAAAATTAGAAGTAGATTTTTTCATGTGTTCTCAAAAGCTTTAATAGACCAGCTATACAATAATGGGGAGCTCTGGTGGCATAATGCCTAAGGCATTTGACTGCTAACCAGAAGGCTGGTGGTTCAAACTCACCAGCCACTCCACGGAAGGAAGGCTGGGCAACATATGTCCGTAGTCATACTGCCTTGGAAACCCAGGAGGCATCGCTATGGGTCAAATCTGAATTGATGGCAGTGAGTTTGGTTTTTGGTATACAAAAAAAGTGGGGCAAGAACAAAGTTAATTTGAATAATGTAATCACTGTGACTGGATGAATATATTAAATGTACATTTCTAAGTCAGGAATAGGAACTAGACCTACTTTTCTATTATCTGTGATTTATTTAGAAAAATGGTTTAAAATTTATACTATATGATGTATAAAATTGCAGTAAATCATCCCTAGCAGAAATTTTACAGGATGGATTCTCTAATTATGACAGTAAAACTAGAAATTATTAACCAAGTTTAAATGAAAAATCCCTCCTAACTTATAAATTAAAAACAAAAGTCTGTTGAAGCAAAAAGGAAGTCAAGCTGGTATTTGTAGAACATTGAGAAAAAAATAGTAGTTGAAGAATGTAAACAAACAAAACTTCCCTCCTCACAAAAGTTAAAAAATAACCAGAGGGAGGAAATGGGAAGAGAGCTGTTATATCATGGGTACTTCAGTCAATGTCATGGAACAAAATAAAACAAAAAATAATGACTTTGGAAACAATTGGGTCAAAGAAGCATTAAGTCATAATATAACCCAAACTATATATTAATAACTGCCAATGCTTTTCTAATTTCATATGAATGAAAGAAAATATAAGAATTAATGTCAACTCAGACATTAAAAATAATCTTTTAGATCACCCTTGTAATGTGTTATGGGTCCGTTTTTCCTGGAATAGTTTAAACTGAAGCAGTTTACCCTGTTTTGGAGATTTTGTAGTTAATTTTAATTTTGGCTATTGTTTGGAAAAGATGGGCTGTCTGCATAGATATGAAGTATAGTTTTTCCATAAAACAGATGTTTATTTTGTATTAAAATACCACTGTACTTGTTTTACACCATTTGTATACATGTGGTGATATTAATGCTGAACTGTAAAATTCAAGAATTAAAATGTGACCCTGTTAAAAAAAATATATATGTATAAATAAATAAATATATTTTTTTAAAAAGTAAGAAGAAAGAAACAATAGCTTAAACAAAAATTAATAAATTAGGAAATGAAAGCACAAAAAATCATTAAATTTGAGAACTGGCTCTGTAAAGAAAACTGATAAAAATAAATAAATTTACAGTAAAAATAAATGAAAAATAATACATATGAACAAAATTAGAATAAGAAGATATTAAAAGAGTTGCTGAGGGCACTAACAATTTAAAGAAAGCATTATCCAATACTCTAAGCTAATGTTTGACAATCACAATGAAATAGAATTCTCTGGGCAAAATCATACATTAGTTTTTAAAAAACAGTTTAAAGAGGATAACCTAAATCAGTCATTAAAGTATTATTCTTTCAAAGGAAGGATTTGAATGAGATGTCTTTACTAATGGATTCTTGCAAGTTCTTAGGGAATAAAGAATTCATATCTATAAAAGCTTATTCCAAGTTGGGGGGAAAAAAAAGTCAAAAGTCAATCTAACATGCAAATCTAACAAAACACTACACAAAAAACTTTAGACCAATCATGAAAAATAGATGCTATAAACTATAAAAATCAGTTGGGTATAATTCACCACAAATAAGTAGATTTGCTCAAGAATACAAGGTTGTTTTCATAGTTAAAAATTTGTTATTAATATGATACAGTGTAGCAGTAGGTCAAAGAACCAAAAGAGTATAATCATCTTAGTAGATGATGGAAAGACATTTGATGAAATACATCTCCTATTCTTGATTTTGAAAAATATTCTTGATTAACTAGAAATAGAAGGGTATTTTCTTTATGTAATATAGCCTACCTTGAACTAATATTTAATACCATATTTCCAATAGAATATTTTATTGTTGTTGTTGTTATGTGCCATCAAGTCGGACCTGACTCCTAGTGACCCTTCCTTGGGTTTCCGAGGTGGTATCACTACAGAAGTAGTTCCTCTTTTCATTCTCAAAATTGTCCTTGTGTGGTCAATAATGATAGGACTTCTCTGGCTTGAGGGTCTTAATAGTAACTTCAAAAACATTTGATTTTTTGTTTGTTTAAAATTTTATGAAAATCTACTTAGAGCAATATGTTGAGGGAAGTAAATAAAGCCTTGGGATCACCTACTATAAGTGATATGCCTTTTATATAAAATAATTCATTCAATTCTCTCCACATGTCTTGTAAGTATGCTATACTTTTATTTTACAGAAGAGGAACTAGGGGCGTAAAATGGCTAAAGCAACTTGCCCAATGTTATAAAGCTATTAAGAGGTCAACTTGTATTTGAGTTGATGAGAAAGCCTTTTAAAAAATATCATGAGGACTTCCAGTAAGATGGAGGAATAGGCAGACAAGCAACACAGACCCTCTTCAACAAAGAAAAGAAAAAACAATTGACAGAGATACAGAATTAATCCTGGAACCCTGAGCTTTTAAAGGAAATATACAGAAGTGGATTAGGCACCAACTAGTGGAAAAACTTGAATGAAAATAATGAGTACAGAGATGGTCAGAGATGCAGACTATCAGCTACTCCAATGGGACCAACAGTCTGAATAGTTGCAAGTGGTGTTGGGACCTGAGAATTGACCTAAAAAAGATCAGCCCTGGTCACCAAGGGCTGCAGGGACAACTGCACTGGTGGCCTATGACTAGGAATGGAAACAGCAAGGTGGGAGACAACCTGTGCTGTTGACTTTCCGCTGTCTGGAGGGTGCAGCCATTTTGATTGTTTACACATGACAGCCATTTTGGATATTTAAAGTGACAGAGAGGACAGCCATATTTGACATTTAAAGTGACTGAGGGCACAGCAATTTTGATTGTTTGTAAGTGTCAGCCATTTTGGATATTTAAAGTAACCGAGGGTGCAGTCATTTTGAATCTTTACAAGTGGCAACCATTTTGGATTTTAAAGTGACAGCATCCTTATTCGGATTCCAAGGCCCTAAAAATAAGCTCTGTTTGCCAAGGTCGGCAGGCACATACAGGAGGCTGACAACAGAAAAGGAGACAGGTGGTGAGTGTATAAGTGCTGCCCACTAGCAAATAGAGAAGCATGGCACAGTACCCTGCTTGTGTAGAAAACATACAAACAAAACAAAGAAAGCAAAAATCATGGGCAAGACACTCCGACATACAATCACCAATTAAATATAAACATAAAAACATCACAATGCCTTGGATACAACAGAGCATCACAGTCCACACAAAGATGCAAGATAAAGCAGGAGAAACAAGGGACGAGGATATGGACCCAAAACACATCCCTGAGGAAGACACAGCACTGGAACTCCCTGAATTATATTTAGGTGTCTTCAAAAAATTGAGAGGCAGATTGAGGACAACACAGGGAAAACCCTAGACCAATTTCAAAAGACAATACAAGAACAAAATGACAAAATAAATGAAAAATTAGAAATGATACAAAATCTACACACAGAAATCAAGAAGATTAACACTAAATTTTCAGAAATAGATAAAACATTGAATGTACAAGGAGAATTGAATCAAAGGAAGACAGAATTAGGGAGATTGAAGGCAAATACCTAGACACTTCTTTGGAAAGGGATAAATCAGAAAAATGATCAAAACAAAATGAAGAAAGCCTAAGGTTCATGTGGGATGCCATCAAAAGGAATAACTTATGTGTAATCAGAATTCGAGAACAGGAAGAGAAACATAAAACCACAGAGAAAATTGTCAAAAGATTTGTTTGGAGAGAATATTCCTGGTATGATGAAAAATGAGAATATATCCATTCAGGAAGTCCAATGAACCCCAAACAGGATAGACTTCAAAAGAAAATCACCAAGACATATCATCATCAACCTTACCAAAACCAAAGACAAAGAAAGAATTATGAAAGCAGCATGGGAAAAACGTAAAGATACCTACAAGGGGCAACCAATAAGACTAAGCTCGGATTCCTCTACAGAAACTATGCAGGTGAGAAGACAATGGGATGGTATATATAAAACACTGAAGGAGAAAAATTTCCAACCAAGAATTATGTACCCAGCAAAACTGTCCTTCAAATATGACATTTCCAGATAATCAGAAATTAAGGGAATTTGTTAAAACCAGACCAACCTTACAAGAGATGCTAAAGGGAGTCCTTTGGACAGAGAAGAAACAACAGCCAACAACTGACCATTAACATACATGATGATATAACCCAGAAACCAACGCAGTTATGGAAGTATCCAAAGTAAATAAGCCTACAAGATTGAAAACAGGGAACCAGAGACATCAATTGACAAATGAGGACAACTACAAACCAAAAAGAGGTAAAGAACTGTGTCATTGCAGAACCTCTAGATGGTAGGGAAGTCAAGACAAATTCCAAGATAGAACGGAGTGTTCGAAACTTGGGAAGAAAACTATAAACCACAGGGTAACCTCAAAGAAAAATGATAAAACTTCACATCAAAAAAGAAGACCAGCATAAATATTCAGCAAATACTAAAACAATAGCAATGAAGAAAGTGATAACACAATTCATAAACCAAACGAGCTCAGCATAGAAAATTATATGGAACAAAGAAATCAACACCACAAAAAGCACATAACAAAAATGACAGCAACAAATTCATATTTGCTGATAATTACATATCTGGCAAGGGACTTATCTCTAAGATTGATAGCAGAAGAGTGGATGACCAAACAATGGTACATACACATAATGGAATGCTATGCAGTACTAAAGAATAATGTAGAGTCTGCAATACATCACAATATATGGATGAACTTGCCAGACATTATGCTGAGTGAAATAAGTCAATCACAGAAGGACAAATATAGTATTAGTTTGTTGTTGTGGAGGGTCAAAGAAAGGTTTATATATGAAGGGAAACTTTCTTTGTTGGTTTCCAGGGGTGGGAGGGGAGGGGGGAACACTGCAAAAAAAAAAAAAAAATGCATTGACACATGTCACTTTAGTTTTGTGTATTTCACTGTACATAAATTATATTTCAATAAAATGCATTTAAAAAATCATGAAATATGTGTATGTGTTTAAAATAATTCTTGATGACTTACAATAGGGCAGGACTCATGTGACCACTCTCTAATGTCTGTGTTTATCTGCAAATGAACAGGTTTCTGCCTATGGGCTCTACCACCTATGACCATTAAAATTCAATAATTGTTTTTGAGTAATGCAATTGTTTCTCCCTCATCCAGTCACTTCACCAGTCAGTTGCAACTATGGGGCAGGCGGAAAAGGGCAAGAAGTAATCAGAAAGAAAATTAAACTTTCTTATACTTACAGTTTGTGTAGATGGGTTTTCGAAATGGCTTTCCCTTAGAAAAGATAAATGCGACAGTGATACAGTTGATGGTGGTGATGGGCCACAATGTGGTGCTCTCAAAACTTAAAATTGAACCAGGAGTCAGAGTTGCATTTCCAGTATTTCTTTCCAAACTCACATTTGTTGAGAAATTACCTTGGTTGGCCAGAAAACACTCACTGCAAAAGAATTACCAGCTCTTATGAGACTTTTTAGTCCATTTTTATTCAATTGGTGAAAAAAAAAAAAAAAAAAGTTAATCACTACCATGAGACCTCCACTTTCAAACAGTTCCAGCCATTAACTCCCAAGATGTATTTTGAACACCTCTTGCAATGAAAAGCGAAAATGAAATTCAGGGGAAGTCAAGATTGTGCTTTGTCCAGCAACTCATTTAGGACAAGTGATCCATCTCAAAAGGGATTGGATGACAATTTTCTGTGGAGTTCCTTTCATTTCAAAGAGTAAATTAACTGTGTGTGTGTGTAGTGTGTTTCTCTTTCACACAAGTCTCCTAATTTGAGTCCCCATTATAATAAGTTCTCCTTACACAGCTAAAGGGTCTTCTGAAAGATCTAAACATGATACTTTCCTGCTTAGGAAGTATGTTCAACTCTATTTTGCCAATACATTACACTAAAACTTCTCAGCCTTGCACAGATGACCCTTCACACTCTGGCCTGAATCTACCTTCCTGGTCTTGGCTCTTGTCGCTCCTCTCATATATCTTACACTTTAAGCATACAAGATTATTCCTGGTTTCACCAAATGTCAACAATTTGCATTCCTACAGAGTTAGACATTCTATCCCCTCTGTCTGCAGTGCTTTGCCTGAAATAATATTCATCCTTCAATTATCACCAGGTCTGAAATGTCTTTGCTTTCACTGACAAGCAGAACTAGCAATTTCTATTATTCTTTCTATAGCCATATAGAGTTTGTTGTTTTTTAATTAATTTACATAGTTTTATTTTCTGACTCTAGGATGTGATTCTGAGTTCCTTAAATGTGGGAATTTTGTTTTTTGTTACAGTCAAATTTACAACAAATTCTTAGCATCTAGCACAGTGAGAACCATGTAATACTTGCTCAGAAAAAATACCTGCTTCAAATATAGGCTTTCCCAGTCCTGACTGAGCTATTTGCAATGTTCATTTTTTTAAAAAATAATAAAACCTACAAATTAGTTTCCCATCAGCTTTCTTGTTCAGCTTGACACCTTAACTGTTAATGCCAAAACTAAACTCATTGCCTTCGAGACAATTCCAACTCATAATGACCCAATAGGACAGAGTAGAACTGCCCACAGGGTTTCCAAGGCTGTAAATCTTAACAGAAGCAGACTGCCATATCTTTCTCCCACATAGCTGTTCATAATGCAATGCACTGCCGTGGAGTCAGATCCAACTCATAGCAACCTCTCCTTGTGTTTCCAAGGTGGTATCACTATGGAAATAGATTGCCCAACCTTCCTTCTGAGGAGTGGCTGGTGGGTTTGAACCACCGGCCTTCTGGTTAGCAGTCAAATGCCTTAGGCACTATGCCACCAGAGCTCCTGTTTATAGAGAAGATTAATTTCCAACTGTGAACTCAAATGCATATCAGTATCAGTATCCTTGGCTCCTTAGGGTCCAGAAATGTACGTTGCATAAAGTAGAAGTTGAGTTAATGTTTTCTGAATAAATTAACGAAGCAGTCAGTAGTCCAAAAACATTCTTGTACAAAGGGAGTAGACAGATGCCTTTATATTCAGATGGCCTGAACTATACACTTTCACACCAAAGAATATCTAGCCCAATGTATTTACATGGAAGATAAGGAATTTGAGGCTAGCTAGTTCAGGGCTCCTCAGAACTTATTTATTGCCCACTGCCCTTTAAGCTACACAGTGTTGTCTCCTAGATTCAATCAGAATTTTATATCTTTGAATATAATCATTACTCTACTCTGGTTTTGAAATGAAAAGGAATTCTATATCTCAAATAATACTTGAATGACTGAATTTTGGATGTAAATGTCAGTCATCATCCAGTAGTTGCCAGTCTGTGTCTCACTGATTTTTGGGACTCTGGGAAAGGAGCTGTGGTGGTGCAGTGCGTAAGCCATCTGACTGCTAAACAGAAGGTTGGCAGTTCAAATCCACCAGCCCCTCTGCAGAAGGAAGGTGGGACAACCTACTTCCGTAAAGATTTACCATCTCAGAAACTCAATGGGGTTCACTATGAGTTAGAATCAACTCAATGGCAGTGAGTTTGCTTTTGGTTTCTGAATGCCTTGAGGGTCTCAATGGAGCAAGGAGGGAATTGTACATGCCCTACTTCAGAAAGAGCAGCTCAGTCCCTGACTTTTTATTTGCAGGGAGAGGGAAAGGGATGGGAGGCTTTGTCAGAAAAAAATAAAGTTTGAACACCTGTATTTCATATCATGTCACCCTTACTTGATAGTTTAAGAAACTGAAGCCCAAGTAGGTGAAAAAACTTGCCTGGAGTTCTATTGATAGAAACAAAGCCAGAATTAGAATTAAGTCTACTGAGTGGACTGCTAGTGTTCCAACTTAATCAACTAACATTTCCATTTTAGCATCTATTTTTTTTTTAATCTCAAACTAGTTTAAATAAATATCTCTTGGTATACCTCTATATTGGAAGCTCTGGTGGCATAGTGCCTAAGGCATTTGACTGCTAACCAGAAGGTTGGCAGTTCAAACCCACCTGCCACTCCTTGGAAGGATGATTGGGCAATCTACTTCCATAGAGATACCGCCTCAGAAACCCAAGGAGTGATCACTATGAGTCGAATCGACTCAACGGCAGTGAGTATTTGTGTGTGTGTGTGTTATACCTCTATCAGCAAACCATCCCTCAGGCCAAATCTAACCTGTTTTGGTGAATAAAGTTTTATTGGAACACAGCCACACCCATCTGTTTCCATATTATCTAGCTACTTTTGTGCTAAAACAGCAGAATCAAGTGGTTACAACAGAGGGCATCTAGCCCTCAAAGCCTGAGATATTTACTATCTGACCCTCTATGGAAAAAGAGTCAGTCTTTTTCCTCAGTCATATGAATGCCCAAACCACCAGAGAAATAATACATTCAGTCACAACCACCAGTTAGATCTAGTCTTCAAACAACCAATGTGACAGATCTCTCTTCCAGCTCACTTTACCCGGCTTACACCAGCCCTCCACCTATTAATTGTGTTCTGTGTCCTATCCTATCATTTGATTTTTTTGCAGTGTGGAGACAAAATTTATCATATTGCTAATTAAAATTTTAGGATATTTGTTCAAACCAAGTTGTACCATTATCTCTGAGAGGAAAACCAAGAAACTGAACTTTACCTGTATCTGTAGACCTCACAATACCAGGGCTGCTGCTTCACAAAGAGAAATGCACTGATCTGCACGATGCAGGTGAAGCAGGAATTCAAAAAGACTGAGAGCAGCAAAGGGGGAGAGAGGAGCTGTCCTGCTGGTCTATACGGAGCCAGCGTAGGGTAGGCATGCGTTGAACTCACTGAAAGACAAATGCATTGTTTCCTGTTACAGTTTCACCAATGAGAATAAAAAACTAAGATGCATATTATCTTGAGTCTTACCATAGGGTTTAGAATTAGCTGGCAAGAATTGAGGGTTCACACCTAGGTGAGCATATTACTTAGTTACATATCCAAGTCTACCAGCCTTTGTCTATTTTTTGCTTTTTTTTTTTTTTCATCTTGAGAAAAGAAAGTAGTGGGTTCAAAAGTTCTGATTACTAAATTTATCATATTGCAGCCACTCCTTGGAAGGAAGATGAGGCAATCTACTACCGTAGTGATACTGCCTCGAAAACCCAAAGAGGGTGGCTATGAGTCAGCAGTGAGTTTTTTTATTTTTTTATTTTTTTATAATAGATTAAATTATTGGTCCCATAGACTGACTGTACTTTACCTCTCTTAATTTTGACTTGCTCTGGCCAAAGAGATGTTAGCAGAGGTCTGAAGCATGTGTGCATGGCTGGGTTTGCTCTCTTGCTCCCCTGTGATTGTCAATGCTCTGGATTTTGCCCATTCAGCCTGGGCCCCAGAATAAAATGTGAATCAGACCTAAATCAAATCTACATCCTGGGCCCAGACTAACTGACTATACCCTAAAGCAGAGCTTCTCAATTGAGTCCACCTACATCAGCTGAACCACAGTGAACCTATAGAGCCATGAGTGGGAAAACAAATGCTTGATGCTGTAAGCCATTGAGCTTTGAGGGTGGTTTTTTATACAGCATTATTGTAACAATAGTTGGTTGATCAGTGTGCAAGTGGAGGTATTATTTCAAATTTTTCCGTATTGTTAACTTTTAGCCGCCACTGAGTTGGTCCCTGACTCATGATGACCCCGTGCAATGGAACAAAATGCTGCCCAGTTCTGTGCCATGCCCATGATTGGTTGTGGATTGTATCATTGTGATCCATAGAGTTTTCATTGGCTGATTTCATCCACTAAAACCTGTTCAGCATCATTGCAACACATAACATCCACTGACAGATGGTGAATTGGCAATATTTTCTGACAGGGAGTCTATATACTTGACTATAAATATAAATAAAATAATAACTACCATTCTGGGGTAACTACAAGGTTCCAAAGGCTGTGCTAAGTATTTTATAAATATTATCTTTGTTTCTTTGAAAAGCAGTTCAAAATAGGTGTTGGTATTATATCTCCTGTTTCATAGGTAAAGAAACTGAGGCTCAGAGAAATAGAGTCCTTTTTCCAAGGACCCACAGCTATTGAGTGACAGGATGGTGATGTTAACTCAAGTCTGTCCAATTACAAACTCCCATGTTCTCTGTACCATGGCATATTACTGTGTGATGGATCCCATAAATTAAATAGTAAAACAAGGAGTGTTGAAATACAAGCTTGGATAGTACTATTCATCAGTAGCCAGAAGAACTTTCTTGGATTATCCAGGTTTTCTTAAATGATGATGATATCTGCTATAAGCTTGCATGCAGAGGAATGCAAATTTTTGAAGTATTATATTTTATTCAGAATGAATTATCCTTTTCTCTGAGTTCCCACAGCACACTGTTCATATTGTTGCTGTAGTGCAGGGTGTCTTGCACTAAATCTAGCTGTTTACACATACACTCAGCAGAAAGTGAGTATTTTGAGGGAAGAAACCCTGCCTCATTCCACTTTTTGTCCCTTACTGAGCCTAGCACAGGACCTGCTGTGTAGGTGTACTTAGCAGTTTCAAATTCTATTGCAAAGATTAAGTTTTAATTGCTCAGTGTCATTTGGATATAATTAGTAGTGCTTCTCCCTAGAAGGTGATTTACTTTATATTATGTAAGTCAAGTTTTAAGAAATTATATGCAAAACTTTGGGTGTGTATCATGAGATTTCTAAAGTGGAAAGATCTGTATCTTCCATCTAATTCTCAAAAGAAACTAAAACCCAAAAGAAGTTAGGAGTCACTGAAGCACTGACGGATTTTATGTAAAATATGTATTTATATAAAGGACAAATTCCCTCCCACAGTTGCCTTTTCTGGAAATGCCTCCTCCCCTGTGCTGCAGTAGTTGGCCTAAACGGATCTGGATTTACATGACCCCAGCATCTTACCCAAATTGAGTCAGTACATTTTCTCTTCAAAAGATGTGTAATTGGGACACTGAGAGAATGAAGTAATTAGCTGTGAATGTGAACAGAAAGGTCATGGAAACTCAGGCCACTATTTGCAAGGGGAATAAATAGAAGAGTTGAGATGAAAATAGTAAGAATGGAGAGAAGAAAGCAAAGAGGCAGCCTCTATTTTTGATCTTTTAGTGTTCTAGCCTCAGAAGAAAGTCATGACAATATACCTTAGAAAGATTACAGCCTTTGAAAACCCTATGGAGTGCAGTTCTACTTTGAAACACATGGGTTTGCACAAAGAATCAACTTGATGGCAGTTGGTTTGGATTTTTGGTATTGTTTTCACCCTCCTCAGCCCAAGTGCTTCAGAGTTCCTGTTCTTGGACTTGGTTGAGCATTATATCCTCAACAGCTCCGCTCACCCTCTTCTTTGATTTAGCTTAAGTGAGTCTCACTGAAGAGAATAGAAAAAAGGCTAGAACAAAGCCACTCCAAGATGGTAGTTATACAGATTAGAGTCAAATTTGCAGGCCACTTTTAATAGTTACTTGATTCCAAAGTATTCATTTTCCAAATTGATTTCCCTTCTAATTTCATCTGACTTTTCCTCTTGATTTTCTCTTTAATGTCTTATGTCTTGTCTTATTACCTTTGTATGTTACCTTAAGATCTTTTTGAAACTAAGGTGGTTATGTACAAATAAGCAAGTAAATCAATTAATTAAATATCTGTCTTTTCTCTTTACTAATTTAGGATTAAGGCAGAAAGACTTAATAGGGAAACCTGGACATGTAGGTGGCTTGGTGAGAATAATTTGACATTGGCTGTCCAATCATCAGTGACTCCTAACAGCTGCAGGTGAATGTCCACAGTTCTCAGCCTGGCAATCAAGATTCTCTGTAATCTGGCCCAACTCACCTTTTCAACTTCTATCTCCCACTGTTTCTTTTCAAATACCCTATAGTGGAGTTAAATTGAAAAGCCCATACCCTGTGTTTATCATCTCTCTCTTGCTCATGCTGCTTTCTTCTACTTGAAGTGCCCTTATTTTAGCAACAGATATTTGAAATCTATCCACCCTTCCTATTTGGGTGCAAATTCTGGTTCTTTCATGAAGCCATCCCTAGTATCTCTCTCCTTTCTCCATTGCTATCTTTCTCATCATCCCTCATTGTCTGAAACAATCTTCCCTTTCTCTGAACTCCAAAAGCATCTGTTTATTTCTGGCACTTTTACTAATTTCAATTTGTATCATGTTCATTCATGTATGTGAAAAATAAACAAACAAGAAAAAAACAAAAAACCTTTGCCCTTGAGTTAATTCTGACTCATGGAGATCCCATGAGCATCAGAGTAGAGCTGTGCTCCTTATGGTTTTCAATGGCTAATTTTTTTTGGAAAGGCGAATTTCCCACTAAACTCTAAACTTCAGCAAACAGCATTTTTATGCCCTATACATGTTTCTGAAGAGAAACATATGTGTAAGAATGTTGAATGGATTATTTCTTGTTGTCTAGGGGATTTTGCTAAGTCTCATATTTGAAAACAATGAGTGGTAAGAGGTGATTCAGTGTAAAGAGAGATGACACCCACATCTCCACAGACCCTACTAACAGGGATCTATACATGTCCTTCAAATGTAAGAACCATTCCCTCACCAATTACCTTCTTAGGTATGGAAAGACTATTTAAGAGGCCAGACAGATTATCAAGAGATTTTTTTGAAGAGAAATCTTTAGAGCAGTAAAAACTGTAGTTTTCTCCCATATCACCCCAAGTAAAGTGAGGGGAGGTCTTAAGAACACCCTATGGTAGACTGGAGGAGCTCTGGTAGCATAGTGCCTAATGCACTTGACTGCTCACCAGAAGGCTGGCAGTTCAAACCCACCAGCCACTCCACTCCTCGGAAGGAAGATTGGGCAATCCTACTTCCGTAGTGATACTGCCTCAGAAACCCAAGGAGGGGTCGCTATGAGTCAGGGCTGACTCGACGGCAAACAACAACAACAACAACATGGTAGACTGGAAGTGCTTTTGAGATGGGAGATTAACTTCACTGTTGCAATAGCAGAAGAGAGAGGAATAGGGCATAATAAGAGCAGGCACAGGTGGCGTAGTGCCTAAGGCATCTGACTGCTAACTGGAAGGCTGGAGGTTCAAACTCACTAGCCAGTTCTTGGAAGGAAGATGGGGCAATCTACTTCTGTAGTGATACCACCTCAGAAACCCAAGGAGGAGTTGTTATGAGTTGGAAACGACTTGAAAGAAGTGGGTTTATTTTGTTTTGGACACATCTATTATCTGCTGGGTCACGTATGACAATTAGCCAGGCTAGCCCTTTTTAGAAGGAATGTGACCAATAAGGGCAGCCTGCCCAGAAGGACCAGCAGAAGGAAAAGGCTATGTGGTAAATATCATTATAGCACAGGTGCTGAAAGGAATCCTGAAAGGTCAGTAGGAGAAAGCACCAACCATGCCCAGGAGTGGTGTAGTCCAGACAAACCCACAGGGAATCTCAAAAGAACTTAGGGACCCACTAGTGAACCCCGTACAAATTGCCTGGATTTGGATACCTGCCAAGTTAGAGCACATTAGACAGGCAGGAGAGGACTGTAATAGCATCACTTAAGTAAAAAGCCTTTGTTTTTGTTGCTCTCCTGCTCCAGAAGCAAGGACTAAGAGTAAGTAATGCAAGGAGAGGAAAGAAGAAACCATAGCCTTCCCTTCCACTGCTTGTTCCAAGCCCTAGGTCAGGAAGGAGGAAAGTTTTTAATTGGATTAAAGCATTAAATGTTGATTTAGAATAATTGGACTTTTTATATTTAAGAAAGAGATCATTTCAAAACTGAAATTGACCAGAAAATGATCTGGCTTTGGGCTCAATGCAGTTGCAGGATGGGAAATCAACTGAATGTGTTTGAAGAGAGCTTTTTTGAAAAAAAAAAAAAAAAAGAAGAAGAAGAAGAAGAAGAAAGAAAGAAAAAGAAAAGCTGTTTTCTGATTCTACCCTCACTTTTACCGGTCTAACCTGAGTTCAGCTCATTTACTGAATCAGCTACACATTTGTTGAATAATAATTTGATTAAGGGCTGGCATTCCAATGGGATGTTGTGCTTCTGATCTATTAACCTGCTGAGGCTGTTTTCTAGTGACAGTGATGATCTGTGCCGAGTCATCTCAACTCCCGCTGAGCTCACTCAGATGAGAGGTGGAGTTTTACAGAATGACCAGCTGGCATGAAGATCAACAGGCTATTGCCATAGGAAAGAATAAAATGGACACACACCATGCTAATTCCATAACCAATATTATGGAATCAAATGTGTAAAAAGCTGAAAATAATTTGCTCAAGATCATGTAGCAATTGTGACAGAAGGCTAAAACTACCCATGTTTTTGGATTCCTAATCAAATAATGTACCTGTTCATACTCTTGCCAAAGGCTCACGGAGTAAACTTAGTTGTCTCAAGAGAAGAAGAGGGAGGTAAAAGCATGAGAACTTTCAAATTATGAGTGCGCACTATGTACCATGTACGATGTATCTGATCCTCACAACAATCCTACGAAGAAATTTCATATTAAGAAAATATTTGTTTCATCAATAATTTGCCAGTGGTCCCAGAGTTAGGAAGTGGCAGAGGAGGATATATGGACTTGACTTCCATACTATCTGTTAGTTTATCTCTTGGATACTTCTGGTGTTTGTTTCCTTTTTAACATTATTGAACATGTTCACAAGTAAGTCATGTAACTTGCCTATAAGTAGTCAACACTGCAGAAACAATATGCTCTTTTGTTGTTAAGTGTTGTTAAGTCAGTTTCAACTCATTTGCAACCCTACATACAACAGAACAAAACACTGCCCAGTCTTGCACCATCCTCACAATTTTTGCTATATTTGAGCCCATTATTGCAGCCACTGTATCAATTCATCTCTTTGATTGTTGTTCCGTTCTTCACTGACCCTCTACTTTACCAAGCATGATATCCTTCTCCAGGAACTGGTCCCTCCTGATAACATGTCCAAAGTACACAAGACAAATATTGCTTCTGAAGAACATTCTTAGAACAATATCATCAATTCAAAATTGATGATATCCAATCATGTGGATATTAATAATAAGTAGGAAAAAGTATTTAAATTGGTTAAACAGGAGCCCTGGTGGTTCACTGGGTAAGCACTCAGCTGCTAACAAAAAGGTTTGAGGTTTGAACTCATCAGTTGCTTCACAGGAGAAAGATGTGGCAGTCTGCTTCCATAAAGATCTACAGCCTTGGAAACCCCATGGGGTAGTTCCACTCTATCTTGTGGAGTCATTATGAGTCAGAATCAACTCAATGACAATGGATTTTTTTTTTTTATTTTGGTATGAAGAGACATTTCTACCCTAACAAAAAAATTGATATTATCTATATATCTGACTGATCCTGGTGAAGGTCAAAATTGGGACAATATTATAAGTGACTTCAATATCAGTTTCATGTTTTAAGATGCTACATGAATTTCCCAAGGTTATTTAATGCTGCATTTCTTGATGTTTTATCTGTTATTTTTCCCAACACACACACTGTTGCACAAGGAAAAAGAAAGGATGATGTCATTCCTTTTCTTTACTCTCTGTTGAGACAATCACCCCCTTTCACTTATTAAGAGTTAGTATCAAGCCCTGAGTTCCTTGGCAGAGAATACTTTATCAGTGTCATCTCAAAGGGAGGAAATGAGCAATAGCTGCTGTAACCCACATCTTGCTTTTGAGAGAATCCCACTAGAATAAAATGCCAGCATTTGTTCTCATACATCAAATACCTAGCAAAAATCTGGTTTCACATCAATATGAAGCATAGCCGAATAATGAGAAATGACCTTTTGGTTTGAAAATTTCCCTTAATTTTTTTTTTTTTTTTAAATCCAACACAAACCTACAAGAACTCAAACTGCATTGACAATCTTAGGAGGCTAAGACCTCTTTGCTATCAGGATATTTTAATGCCAAGTCTGGGGCCTTCCAGCCTCAACTCACCCAATACCACTTTCAAAAAATTCATGTATAATCAAGCTTTAGACATGAAAATACATCTTTCTCAGAAGGTCTTATTTTTGTGTTTCTAGAGTTTTATGGATAATTACAAATAATAGTTTACTTTGCTAACCAGCTTACTTGTTAAGCAGACCATCAGCGTAATGGCTACATCTTGCATGAGATATTGGTAATTTCCAAAGAGTTGCAGTTGCTGAAAAGAAAAGAAAAGTGAATGAAAGTGTAGTTTTCTTCTATAGTAGCATTTTTAATGGGAGCTCTGGTAGCATAGTGGCTAAGACACTAGCCTGCTAACCAGACGGCTGGTGGTTCAAACCCACCAGCCACTCCTCGGAAGGAAGGTTGGGCAATCCTACTTCCGTAGTGATACTGCCTCAGAAACCCAAGGAGGGGTCGCTATGAGTCGGGGCCGACTCGACGGCACATAACAACAACAACAACAGCATTTTTAATAGTATAACACTTTTTATTTTTTCTCTTTTAAGTAGACTGGAAACAACTGTTATTTTTCTCTGTTCTTTATGAACACGTCAATGACTTACCCAAGATCATTAGCAATTCAGTGTATGGAATGAAATCAGATTACTATTTTCTCAGTGTTTAACTTAATTCCATATAAGAAAAAAGAGTCAGGTGGAGGAAGTGGTAGGAGAGCAGTTACACAGTGGGGAATATAATCAATGTCACAAATAAAATGTGTATGAACTATTGAACGTAAAATGAATGTCCTTTGTAAAATTCCACCCAAATGACAATAAACATTTAAAAAAAAAAAAGTGAGTGGTGGTGGTGGTGGTGGTGGTGGTAGAATCGGTTGGAAATGCCCTCCAATTGAAACAGTAATTCTAGCTGCCTTGACAGCTGAACTCTCATTGTAAGGTACCAAAGTTGCCAGAATTTGAAGTCAATCTTCAAATCATTCAACCAGTGCTGTTTGCCATCCTCATCTATGGGTTGCATTCAGTCCACTTGGAGGCCATTCACCTTCACAAACTGAAAAAGTGACCTTAAAGTAAGTGAGCTTATTGCAGACTTCAGTCTGGTACCATTTCTAAGGTGCCTGTAGACATAGAATTGTTTTAAGTTCACATTTATGGAGTTGAAGTATTTGTATATAAAAGACAAACTGTTACTCATCAGGAACTTGTCCTGCAATATCTTTTGCAGCCAGATCCATTTATCTGCTTCATAGCTATTGACTGAATAAATTATAATCTGGT
Source organism: Orycteropus afer afer (assembly GCF_000298275.1). Taxonomy (NCBI): domain Eukaryota; kingdom Metazoa; phylum Chordata; class Mammalia; order Tubulidentata; family Orycteropodidae; genus Orycteropus; species Orycteropus afer. Next base: position 2,217,949 of record NW_006921785.1, read on the forward strand.
ACCGAGCATACTAAAGACCACATTTATACACATTAAAAAAAAAAAAAAAAAACTAGAGGAAAGACATTAGAGTGAATAATTTCAATTTAGACTATGGTTCCAGCACCATCCATGGTGAATTTAGAACTGAAATTCTGCTTTCATATTATGGAGAGGTTGCAAATGGCCCCACAGTGCTCCTATTGTTGTTGTTGTCAGGTTCATTTAAGTTGGCTCCAACTCATAGTGACCCTGTGTACAATAGAACAAAACACTGCCTGGTCCTGTGTCAGCCTCACAAGCCTTGCTATATTTGAGCCCATTGTTGCAGCCACTGTGTCAATCCATCTTGTTAAGGGTCTTCCCCTTTTTCAATGACCCTCCACTTTACCAGGCATAGATGGTATCCTTCTCCAGGGAATGGGCCTTTCTGACAACATGACCAAAGAAGGTGAGACAAAATCTGGCCATTCTTGCCTCCAAGGAGCATTCTAGCTGCACTTCTTCTAGGACAGTATTCTTCTAGCAGTCCACGGTATTTTCAGTATTTTTCATCAACACCATAATTGAAAGGCATCAACTCTTCTTTGGTCTTCCTTGTTCGTTGTTGTCCAGCTTTCACATGCATATGAGGCAATGGAAAACATAGCTTTGTTTAGGCACACTTTAGTCTTTTTGCTCTTCAGCACTTTTTAAAGAGGTCTTTTGCAGCAGACTTGCCTAATGCAATACGATGTCTGATTCCTTGACTTCTGCTTCCATTAGTGTTGCTTGTGGAGCCAGGTAAAATGAAATATTTAATAGATTCAATCTTTTCTCTATATATTGTGATGCTGCTTATTGGTCCAGTTGTGAGGATTTTTGTTTTCTTTATGTTGAGGTGTAATCCATACTGAACTGTAGTCTGTGATCTTCCTCAGTAACTGCTTCAAGCCTTCTTCACTTTCAGCAAGTAAGATTGTCTGCATATTGTAGTTTGTTAATGAGTCTCCCTCTAATCCTGATGTTGCATTCTTGTACATACAGTACAGCTTTGGATTATTTGCTCAGCAAAAAGATTGAATAAGTATAGTGAAAGGATACAACCCTGACCCACACCCATTCTAATTATAAACCATGTAGTATCCCCTTGTTCTGTTCAAACAACACTTTCTTGATCTATGTACAGGTTTCTCATGAGCATAATTAAGTGTTCTGGAATCCCCATTCTTTGTAATGTTGCCCGTAATTTGTTATGATCCACACGAATGTCTTTATATAGTCAATAAAACACAACCAAACATCTTTCTGGTATTCTTTGCTTTCAACCAAGATCCATCTGACATCCACAATGATATCCCTTCTTCCATATTCTCTTTTGAATCCAGCTTGCATTTCTGGCAGTTCCCTGTCATATACTGCTGCAAACATTTTTTAAATTATCTTCAGCAAGATTTACTTGTGTGTGGTATTAGTGGTATTGTTTGATAATTTCCACATTCTATTGGATCACTTTTCTTTGGAATGGGCACAAATATTGATCACTTCCAGTCAATTGGCTGTATTCAAACTATTTGTGATAAATGAGCAAGTGCCTCCAGCACTGCACTGATTTGTTGAAACATCTCAATGGGTATTCCATCAATTCCTGGAGCTTTGTATTTCGCCAATTCCTTCAGTGCAGCTTCGATTTCTTCCTTCATTACCATTAGTTATTGATTATATGCCACTTCCTGGAATAGTTGGACACTGATCAATTCATTTTTGTCAATGACTCTGTGCATTGCTTCTACCTATTTTTGATGCTTTCTGTATCATTCAATATTTTGCCCATAGAATCCTTCAATGTTATGTTTATATATTGGAGGACATTTTCTTTGTTGGTTACCAGGGGTGGGAGGGAAGGGGAGGGAATGCTGTTAGATAGATAGAGATAAATATTGATTTGGGTGAAGAGAAGGGCAATGTACCAAATGTGAGTGACCAATATGGCAGCATTGAGGATGAGAAAGACAGAGAGAGTTACATGGGCAGTACAAACAACAAATATGAACCCCTTTGTAAATACAATACTGAGTTGTTAATGAAAACAAACATGGGTATAGGGACGGGTAGATGGGTGAACAAGCTAAACAATTATGTATGTCTAAATGGAGAGTGTATCCAAGATCATATACAGGGTTGGCAGACAATGGGCCTCTCGAAGAGTATGAAGGGATGGACACTGGGAGGAGGTAACTATGGGGAGGAAGTGGGAGGGGAGCTGCTGCATTGTAAATTTTGGTCAATGACATGAGACAAAGTATATGTGAACTGCTGTATGAAAAGTGAATTTACTCTGTAAATCTTCACCCAAATCCTAAAAAAAAAAAAAGAATCCTTCAATGTTGCAACTCAAAGCTTGAATTTTTCCTTCAGTTTTTCATCTTGAGAAATGCTGAGTGTATTCATCCCTTTTGGTTTTCTAACTCCAGGTCTTTGCACATTTCATTATAGTAATTGGCTTTGTCTGCTCCAGCTGTTGTTTGAAATCTTCTGTTCAGATTGTTTATCTTGTCATTTATTCCATTTGCTTAGCTACTCTCTGTTCAAGAGCAAGTTTCAGAATCTCTTGTGATATACATTTTGGTCTTTTCTTCCTTGTCTTTTAGTGACCTTCTGCTTTCTTCAAGTGTGATGTTCTCAATGTCATACCACAACTCATCTGGTTTTTGGTCATTGGTGTTCAATATGTCAAATCTATTCTTCAGATGGTCTCTAAATTCAGGTGAGATATAATCAAAACCATATTTTGACTCCCATGGACTTGTTTTAATTGTCTCCAGCTTCAACTTGGATTTGCACATGAGCAGTTGATGATCTGTTCCACAGTCAGATCCTGGCTTTGTTTTGACTGAAGACGTTGAGCTTATCATTGTTTCTTTCCACAGATGTAGTTGATCTGATTCCTGTGTATTCTATCTGGCAAGGTCCACTTGTATAGTCACCATTTATATTTTTGAAAACAGATATTTGCAGTAAATAAGTTGTTGGCCTAGCAAAATTCTATCATGTGATCTCTGGCATTATTTCTATCACCAAAGCCATATTTTCCAACTGCCAATGATTCTTCTTTGTTTCTAACTTTCACATTCCAATTGCCAGTAATAATTAAGACATTGTGATTGCATGTTTGGTCAGTTTCAGGCTGCAGAATTTGGAAAAACTCTTCAATTTCCTCATCTTTGGCTTTTAGTGGTTGGTGTGTAAATTTGAATAATTGTAATATTAGTTGGTCTCCCTTGTATAAGAATGGATATCAGCCTATCACTGATAGCATTGTACTTCAGGATAGATCTTGAAACATTTTTTGTGATGATGAATGTTATGCTATTCCTCTTCAATTTGGCATTCCTACCATAGTAGACCATGTGATTGTCTGATTCAAAACAGCCAAAACCAGGCCATTTTATCTCACTAATACCAGCCACTCCTCAGAAGGAAGGTTGGACAATCTACTTCTGTAGTGATACTGTCTCGGAAACCCAAGGAGAGGTCGCTATGAGTCGGGTCCTACTCAAGGGCACATAACAGCAACAACAATGCCTAGGATATCAAACTTTATGTCTTCCACTTCATTTTTTATAACTTCCAATTTTCCTAGATTCATACTCTGTGCATTCCATATTCTGATTACTAGTGGATATCTGCAACTGTTTCTTTCCATTTTGAATCATGCCCTATCCACAAATGGAGGTTCCAAAAGCTTTACTCCATCCACATCATTAAGATCAACTCTATTTTGAGGAAGCAGCTTTTCTCCAGTCATATTTTGAGTGCCTTTCAACCTGAGTGGCTTTTTTTCCAGCACTATATCAGACAGTGTTTCAGGGATATTCTTAAAGTTTTCCAGTAATATGTCAGATAGCATTTCACTGCTATTCACAAGGTTTTCACTGGCCAAGATTTTCAGAAGTAGATGGTTCCACCCTTCCTGGTCTGTCTTAGTCTGGAAGCTCTGCTGAAACCTGTCCACCAAGGGTGACCTTGCAGGTATTTCAAACACCAGTGTTATAGCCTCCAGCCTCATAGCAACACACATGACACCAAAGTATGACAAACTGACAGATGAATGGTGGCAGTGACAGTGTTCTTATCATCTTCTAATTCTTTCTTTTATTCTTTTCCTTCAGAGTAGTAAAACTATATCTAGCTATCTAGATAGCTATGTAACTACCTATGTACATATAGGGTGAGATAGGGCAAGAAGTTTTCAAGGACAGCTTTAATTTTCATTTTAGGCACAATTCTCACAGAATATGAAGGGCTCTAAAAACCAACCAACCCAGCTTCTCAGAGGTAGGTAAAGGCTTGGCCAAGGGCAAGACGTAGCTTGTTCTATTGGTGGATGTAGAACTTGAACCCAGCTATCCAGTTTCCCACTCCAATTCTTGTTTCACTCCACTAGGTGCTACTTCATCCCTCTGTGTGACAGTCTTGTAAGCAATAGCCCACCAGATGTTGGAGTCCTATGGTCCTCTTCATTCATGGCTCAATCTCCTAGGAAGGCATTAAATTAATTCCCTTCCTAGGGTGTTCCCTGAACTTGCTGGATCCTTTTACTGGAGAACAAGTTATTACTGGATTAACAAAGACTGTTGGCAATCTATACATATTTCTTTCACACAGAAAATTAATTCTTAACGACTATTATTACCATTGTTTAATTTTAAGTCAATTTTTTGAGAATTGTTCATCTTTTTTTTTTTTTTTTAAGAATTGCTAATCCTTTACTAATGACAGCTCTAAGTTTTAAGGTCTAGTAGGTTCAGAGGTAAAGTTACTGTATTGGATTTTTTTTTTTTTTTTTTTTGGTCTGGCTTTCTGGTCCTTCAAAGATAACTTCAGCCATTTTCTTCCTTTTATCTCTCCTTAATCTTTCTTTTGCCAAAAATATTCCACAGTTGAAGACTGAGCCATTTCCTGATTAATTATATTTAGGTTGCTCCAAAGCTCTCGTCATTCTCCAAAAGAAGAAATAGAAGCTTGGAGAGGTCAAGCATCTCAAGTAAGCTAATGAAGAGCAACACTCTTAGAAAACTGACCCATATCTACTTATTTCAAGTCCCATGTTTTATCCACAGTTATACCAGGTGCCCAAGTTTAAGACAACTATTTTGAGAAATGTCATTTATTTATAAAGAACTCTTGTGGTGTAGTGGTTGAAGCATATGGCTGTTAACAGAAAAGTTGGCAGTTTGAACCCACCAGTTATTCCATGGAAGAAAGATGAGGCAGTCTGCTTCCATAAAAATTCACAACTTTGGAAACCCTATGGGGCAGTTCTACTCTGTCCTAAAGTGTTGCTATGGATCAGAATTGACTTGATGGCAGTGGGTTTGGTTTTGGTTATAACAGTTCCCCAAATTTAAGACATCTATGTTGAGAAATTCATTTATTTACAAAATATTAAATCTTGTGTAAACCAAGAAACTAAATGCAATTAGAACTAGGAAGAAACAATTTTGGTTCTTACCCAATAGAGCAATGATGTACCAATAAACTGAATTATGCCATACATAGTCAAGTACTTAAATACCCCAAAGGATGAAACCAAAGCAGCTCGGCCTTCTCTGTTTAAGAAAAAGAAAGAAAGAATAATTGGTTATGTAAGATTCACTTCTCTAAGTTTTTTTTTATATTTTGAAAGGAATTTGATTTTAAATACCCTGTTGATATTCATTCACTTGATGCCACCTCAGAAACCCAAGGAGAGGACACTATGAGTCAGGGCTGACTCGACAAGCACATAACAACAACAACAACAATCATTCACTCATCCTCTCAATTTTGTATTTAACCATTCATTCATTAATTCATTTCTTCTTTCCTTCAACAATCCCCTTACTCAATGATTCATTCACTTACTTTTATCCAGGGGATACAAGTTACCAGGGTTATGCTAAGAATCACATGGGATATTTACTTTCAACAATCTTTCAGTGAAGTTATAAGATCACACATGTACACTATAAGCACAATACAACATCATAAGATATAAAATGTTACATACTGGCTTGATCATAGCTCATTACATCTTAGCAACAGATGCCTCCTGAGAATTGCACTGTGTGGTGCTTTAGAACCCCTTGTAAACAAAAAACTAAAGCACTGGTATGCTCATATTTTAGGAAGTGTAACTACAACTCTAATACTTGAGATGAAATGGGCTTTGTGGGCCTCTATACTCCAGGAGGACCCAAAGTAACAATCTGAGTTGAAGTGAATATCAAAAGAGGGAAAATTTATAGTAAAAACTTAAGTTATAATGCAGTTATTCCCCCCTTTATAAAAATTCCACTTGAGTTCATTTTCCTTTAATTGAGGCTTGGTTGGGTGGTAGATTTAGACAGGTCAAAAAAGACAATGTGTAGTAGTGGCAGGAAGCAGGAAGCCAGGGTGGGTGGCCAGATGCAGGTAAGGGGGGAGAGAGCTCTGACCCAGGCAGAACGTGGGAAACCAGGGTAGATGGCGGGAACATGTAGGAGGAAGGCTGAGAAGTGGGCAGAGCAGTTCTGGAACAGCTAAAGGAGATGAACTTATCTGTCAGTGTGTCATAGTGTGGTGGCTTGTGTGTTGTTATGAGGTTAGAGGCTGTGCCACTTATGTTTCAAATGCTGGTAGGGTTGCCAATGGTGGACGGGTTTCAGTGGAGCTTCCAGACTGAGACAGACTTAGAAGAAGGACGAGGCCATCCACTTCTCAAAGAATTGGCCAGGGAAAACCTTATGAATAGCAGTGAAACACTCTCTGATATATTACTGAACAACTTTATGAATAGCCCTGAAACATTGCCCTATACAGTACTGGAAGATGAGCACCTCAAGTCTGAAGGCACTCAAAATACCACTGGGAAAGAGCTGCTTCATCAGAATAGAAGTGACATTAATGTGGCAGATAAAGTAGAGCTTTCAGGACCTCCATTTGCTGACGTGACATGACTCAAAATGAGAAGAAATAGCTGCAAACATCCATTAATAATCTGAACATGGAATATACAAAGTATGAATCTAGGAAAATTGGAAGTTGTCAAAAATGAAATGGAATGCATAAAGATCAATATCCCAGGCATTAGTGAGCTGAAATGGACTGGTTTTGAAAATTTTGATCCAGACAACCATGTGGTCTACTAAACTGGGTGTAGTGGTTAAGTTTGTGTGTCAACTTGGCTAGGCCTGGTTGAGTGGCTGGGCAACTGGATATAGTATTCCCCATGATGAGACTGGTAATCAACTCCATGGTTGAATCTATTGATGCAGCTGAGTAGCTGCCTTTAGGTATGTGGTCTGCTTCCCATATATATAAAAAAAAAAAAAAAACAGCTTTAGAAATGGTAGCTAGCTTATGGCATGCTTGAACCCTGCATGTAGCTGTGTCATTGTTCAGCAGGCTGCCATGCTCTGCCGACTTTGGGACTTTCAATAGACTTGAATTAATGGCCTGCTCTGTGGTTTGGTAACATCAGGACTGTACCCTTTTATTTGTCAACTTTGGGCTTATTAGTTTCAGCAGCCAGTAGCTGCCTGAGTGAAGAGATGCCTCTAGCTTCAGTGTGCCAGGAGCAAGAAGCACGGCTGAAGCCCAATGCTGAGGGGCTTTCACCCAGCCCATAGAGCCTGGCAATTTGAACTTAGACTTCTAGCATCCCGAACCATAAGAAAATAAACTCCTGATTTTTCAAGCCATCCCATTTGTGGTATAGTCCTGTCAGAGTGACACTAGGTAACCAGAACACTGGGAATGACAAATAGAAGAGGAATTATGTGGCATTCATCATCACAAAAAATGTTTCAAGATCTATTCTGAAGTACAATGCTGTCAGTGATAGGATAATATCCATATGCCTACAAGGAAGACCAGTTAATACCACTATTATTCAAATTTACACACCAAATACCAAAGCTAAAGGTGAGGAAATTGAAGATATTTACCAATTTCTGCAATCTGAAATTGACCAAACATGCAAACAAGATGTGCTGATTATCACCAGTGACTGGAATGCAAAAGTTGGGAACAAAGTAAAATCACCAGTAGTTAGAAAATATGGCCTTGGTGATAGAAATGATGCTGGAAATCACATAATAGAATGTTGCAAGACCAATGACTTACACATGGCAAATATCTTTTTTCAACAAACACAAATGGTGGCTATACACATGGACTTCACCATATGGAGTACACAAGAATCAGATTGACTACATCTGTGGCAAGAGGTGATGGAAAAGCTCAATATTTTCAGCCAAAACAAGGTCAGGAGCTGATTGTGGAACAGACCATCACTGCTCATAAGCAAGTTCAACTTGAAGTTGAAGACAATTAAAAGAAATCCACGAGAGCCAAAATGTGACTTTGATTATATCCCTCTTGAATTTAGAGACCATCTAAAGAATAGATTTGATACATTGAACGCCAATGATGGAAAACCAGAGGAATTATGGGATGGCATCAAGAACATTATACATGAAGACAGCAAAAGGGCATTAAGAGGACAAGAAAGGAAGAAAAGACCAAAATGGATGTCAGAAGAGACTCTGAAATTTGCCCTTGAGTGAAGAGTAGCTAAAGCAAATGGAAGGAATGACAAGATAAAAGAACTGAAGAGAAAATTTCAAAGAGCAGCTTGAGAAGACAAAGTCAGTTATTATAATGAAATGTGCAAAGACCTGGAGTTAGAAAACCAAAAGGGAAGAATATGCTCAGCATTTCTCAACCTGAAAGAACTGGAAAAAAAAATTAGGCCTCAGTTGTAACATTGAAAGATTCTATGGGCAAAATAGTGAATGGTGCAGGAAACATCAAAAGAAGATGGAAGGATTACACAGAGTCACTGTACCAAAAAGAATTGGTAGATCTTCATCCATTTCAGGAGGTGGCCTATGATAAAGAACTGATGATATTGAAGGAAGAAGTTGAAGCTGCACTGAAGGAATTGGGAAAAACAAGGCTCTGGGAATTGATGGAATACCCACTGAGATCTTTCAACAAATGGATGCCATCCTGGAGGCATACACTTGGCTATGCCAAGATATTTGGAAGACAGCTACCTGGCCAACCCATGGAAAGAGATCCATATTTGTACCCATTCCAAAGAAAGGTGTCCCACAGAATGTGGAAATTACAGAGCTCCTAACTAAAATCTTGTTGCTGTTGTTTTTAGGTCCTGTCGAGTTGTTTCCAACTCATAGAGACCCCATGCACAGCACAAGGAAACACTGCCTGATCCCGCGCAAGCTTCACGATCCCTGCTATACCTGAGACCATCATCACAGCCACCTTGTCAATCCATCTCGTTTAAGGGCTTCCCCTCTTTTGTCAACCCTCCACCCTACCAAGCATGA
>NW_006921785.1:2228026-2228613 GCF_000298275.1 Orycteropus afer afer
CCACGTTTTTCTTCATATAGTCCAGCTTCTCGGATTATTTGCTCAGCATATAGATTGAATAAGTGTGGAGAAAGGATACAACCCTGATGCACTGTAGTGTCCCCTTGTTCTGTTTGAACAACAGCCTCCTGGTCAAGGTATAGATTTCTCATGAGTACAACCAAGTGTTGGGGAATTCCAATTCTTCTCAATGTTATCCATAATTTGTCATGATCCACACAATCAAATGCCTTTGCATGGTCAATAAAACACAAGTAAACATCTTTCTGGTATTCTTTGCTTTCAGCCAAGATCCATCTGATGACAGCTATGATATCCCTTGTTCCAAGTCCTCTTCTGAATCCAGCTTGCACCTCTGGAAATTCTCTGTCAATGTACTGCTGCAACTGTTTTTGAATTATCTTCAGTAAGATTTACTTGCATGCAATATTAATGATATTGTTCTATAGTTTCCACAATCAGTGGTATTACCTTTCTTTGGAATGGGCACAAATATGGATCTCTTCCTGTCAGTTGGCCAGGTAACTGTCTTCCAAATCACTTGGCATAACTGAGTGAGTGCCTCCAATGGGCATCCGTTTGTTGAA
>NW_006921785.1:2230439-2232432 GCF_000298275.1 Orycteropus afer afer
GGACTATTCATAAAGTTGCATGGTAATGTATCAAACAGTGTTTCTTTGCTATTCATAAGGTTTTCCCTGGCCAATTCTTTGAGAAGTGGACAGCCTCTTCCTTCTTCCAGTCTGTCTCAGTCTGTAAGCTGGCTGATACCTGGCATCAGGATTGAAGGAAGGCTCATTAACAACCTGCGATATGCTGATGACACAACTTCGCTTGCTGATAATGAGGGTGACTTTAAGCATTTACTGATAAAGACTGAAGGCCACAGTCTGCATTATAGATTACAACTCAATATAAAGAAAGCAAAAATCCTCACAACTGGAGCAATTAGCAGCATCATGATAATTGGAGAAAAGATTGAAATTGTCAAAGACTTAATATTACTTGGTTCTACAATCAACACCAAAGGAAGCAACAGTCAAGACATCAGACAATGTATTGCTTTGGGAAAATCTGCTGCAAAAGACCTCTTTCAAGTGCTGAAGAGCAAATATATTTCCTTGAAGACTAAAGTGTGCCTGACACAGGCCATGATGTTTTCAATCGCCTCATATGCATGTGAGAGCTGGACAATGAATAAGGAAGATCAAAGTAGAGTTGATGCTTTTGAGTTGTGGTGTTGGCAAAGAATGATGAAAGTACATGGACTGCTAAAAGAACTAAAAAGTCTGTCCTGGGAGAAGTGTAGCTGGAATGCCCTTTAGAAGTGAAAATGGGAACTTCCAATAAGATGGTGGAATAGAGAAAATGGCTACACAGACTCTCTTCAACAAGGAAAAGGGGAACCAATTAACACAGACACAGAGGAAAATCCTAGACCCCTGAGACTTGAAGGGAAGGATATAGAAGTGGACTAAACCCCAACTAGCAGAAGAATTGCATGAAAATACCAAAAAAAGGAGATATATGGAGATGCGGTCTGGCAGGGATCCTGAGCAAGCCTGATGGCACGGCACGGACAGTTTGGAGAGTTCTGAGTGGTGGTAGGACCAAAGAATTAACCTAAATATCAGCCCTGCTAGCCAGGGACTGCACAAAGTACTACTCTGGTGGCTGGGGAATACAATGTGAAGTACCATTGAAGAGAAAGGCGGGCTGAGCTGTGGACTTTTGCCTGTCCGGAGGATGCTGCCACTTTTAATCTTTAAAAGTGGCTTGACCATTTTGGATATTTAATGAGATAGCACTCTCCGAGATTCCAAGGGCTTAAGGACAGGTTCTGCTTGCCAGTAACCCCAAGGACACTCCGGACCTGGACGACTGAAAAGGTGCAACATCCCCTTATTACTCTTATACACCACACCCCTTGGTGAACAGAAGTGCAGCCATCCCCCATTCCCACTCACCTTCTGGGCCCACAGGAACTCCATCCCAGTCTGTGTGCTCAGGCAGAGGCTGGGTGCCCTGCTCTACCCTCCCCAAAATCTTTTCTTTTTTTTTTTCTTTTCTCTCTTTCTTTTTTCTGGTTTTTAGTTTGCTTGTTTTTCAGCTCTTTTTCTTTTCCCTGTTCATGGTTGCAAATTTTCTTTCTTTCTCTTTTTCTCTTGTGGATAACTATCTTCCTTGTTTTTCTTTTTGCATTTTTCCCATTTTTTTTTCATTATTCTCCTTCTCTACCTTTTTTCTCTTACTGCCCTATAGCCAGATATTTCATGTTTTCTTGTATTTTTTCTTCTTCTTTTTCCCTTTTTCTCTTTTTGGTTGCTGTTCCTGTGTGATTGCATGGTGTATTTTTTGTCCATGTGCTTTTAGATTTAGTTTCTTTATGGTTATTCAGTTGTAATTTTTGTCTAAGTGAGTGAGAGACACCAACAGTCCCCATAAGACACAATTATACCCACACCTCTTGCAACTGCTCTTACTGACTAACAGCCACCACCTCCTTCTCCATCAATGGGCCAATGATAAAAAATCAACAAGAAGAGCCTGAATCACCCTTCGCTGCTCTTCACAAACAGTTAACAGAGATCTAAATACAACAATGCCATGATGTCTTGGAGACAA
>NW_006921785.1:2236772-2257684 GCF_000298275.1 Orycteropus afer afer
CTAAAGAATAATGTAGAATCTGCAAAACACCGCATAACGTGGATGAACTTGGAGGACATTATGCTGAGTGAAATAAGTCAATCACAAAAGGACAAATATTATATTAGCCCATTATTTTAAAAGTCAAGGAAATGTTTATCTATGGAAGTAAATTTTCTTTGTTGGTTACTAGGGGTAGGAGGGGACGGGAGGGAACACTTTTAGATAGACAGAGATAAGTATTGATTTGGGTGAAGAGAAGGGCAATGTACCAAATGTGAGTGATCAATATGAATGCATTGAGGAAGAGAAAGACATAGAGAGGTACATAGGAGGTAGGTACAAACAACAAAGATGAACCCTTTTGCATATACAGTACTGCGTTGTCAGTGAAGGTAAACATGGGTATATGGGTGGATAGATGGGTGGATAGATGAGTGGACAGATGGGTGGACAGGCTGAACTAGTAGGTATCTCTATGAAGAGGGGAGTGTACCCAAGATCATGTATAGGGTTGGCAGACAATGTTTCTATAAGTTTATGTGTATGATCTGAATTCCCAGGTATATAGTAAATCTTACAATAGGCAAGGTGGTAGTCACTGCTTAGTCACAGCCAGCTACCCAGAGCGACCAAGGAGTTGAACCTGTGGGTTTGGGATCATAGTTGCAGGGGGCATCAATCTCAATTGGTATAACAGACTACACAAAATATTGTTCCATCTCCTTCTTTGGCAAGTAGTGACTGGGATCTTAAAAGCTTGTAAGCAGCCATCTAGATGCAACAATGGGTCTCTCCTCATCCAGAGAAAAGAATGAAGAAAACCAAAAATTCACGGATACAATCAGTTCTAACGACTGGTACACCATCCAATCTTCAGCCTATATGACTATTAGACCAGAAGAACTAGATGGTGCCCAGCTACCAATGTCAACCACTTGGAAGAGGATCTATGTAGGAGATCCTGGATAGAGAGGGAGAACAATGTGAACAAAACTGAAAATCATTTGGAGAAATTAAAAAAAGGGGGGGGGCAGGTTTGCTGGTCTGATAGGGCCTGGTGGAACCACTGAGACTGTGGCCCCTAGCTGCCCTTCAGGTCTGGAATTGAACCCACACCTGTGGCTTCCAACCAAGCAAAAGACAGGCATATGAGTTGAACATTTACCTGAGGTAGATACACTCCTTGAAGAGAACAATCATGAGAGAAAGAAGGGCTGCTTACACTCTGGGAGACAGCTCAGGGGGCAGGAGTGTATGGAGGGATGGACACAGGGAAGAGGTAACTATTGGAAGGAAGTAGGAGGGGAGCTGTTGCATTGTGGTAAATTGTGGTCAATGTCATGAGACAAAGTGTATGTGAACTGCTGTATGGAAAGCCAATTTGCTCTGTAAATCTTCACCAAAATCACAATAAAAAAATAAATATAAAAAAATAATAATAAATAAAAGTGAAAATGGTGAGACTTCATCTCATCGAATTTGGTCATGTTGTCAGAACTGACCATTCCCTGGAGAAGGATATCTTGCTTGATAATGTGGAGGGGCAACTAAAAAGGGGAAGGCCCTCTATAAGATGGATTGACATAGTGGCTGCAATGATGGGCTCAGGTATAGCAAGGATCATGGAGCTGGCACAGGACCAGGCAGTGTTTTGTTCTGCTGTCCATAGGGTCACTATGAGCTAGAGATGACTGGACAGCACTTAACAACAACAATAGTGGCATGAAATAAGCGAGTGAGGAGCTCACCTATCAACTCCTCCTGTAGCCTCTGCTTCTCAAGGCACAAGCTAATCCACATGGCAGGCAGCACACATGTCCCTCCTTGCCAGTCTCCAGTGACATAGACATCTGTTCTACTCAAAGCCTTTGTTGACATAGTAGAAATGAAGTAGAAAACCTGAAAAAGCCAAATATCCATGTTGCTCCTTGCAAGCTGAGGAGGTTAGGGTGAAAGGTATATCAGAGGATGCTTTGAACAGATATTTTCCACTAGGCTGTGAGATGCTACCATTTGTTTTCAATGCACAGGATGCAAGTAGTGAAGGAGCAAGCATGTGAAATCTTGACAGTTTTCCCAAGTCTGATATAAATTTTGTAATTTAATCTTTTTTTTTCCTAGCTTTCCAGGAAAATTAAAACAATCACACTCAAACAAAAGTCCAAAAAATAAAAAACCTAAGTAAAGCATAAAGGATCTTTTCATTGACCTCCAAAATTATTGCTGTTCTTATGAATTTTAAGTAGCTCCCTTATTTATTTGTGCATGCCACAAACCTTCTTTGAATGCTCTGTTAGCTTAATGCTAGGCACATTGCTGATGGAGAAATGAGTAAGACACGGCCCTTGCTCTAAAGAACTTGAATTACAACAGGAAGTCATAAACATGAAAAATGTGGATCATCCTTGTGTCTAAACTTGTACTTCATCGTGCCTCTGGAGGATGCTTTCTCAGGAATAAGCATACATCAAGAATCCAAACCAAAAACACACTGCCATTGAGTCATTTCTGACTCATAGTGACCCTATAGGATAGAGTAGAATGCCCCATAGCATTTCCAGGCTCTATTGTATACTGAAGCAGACTGCCACATTTTCTCCGAAGAAACTGCTGGAGGGTTAGAACCTCAGACCCTGCAGTTGCCAACTAAGTTCTTAACCACTGTACCACCAGGACTCCAACTGTATCGAAATTAAAAAAAAAAAAAAAAAAAGCAAACCAAATACACTACCATCAAGTTAATTCCAACTCATAACAACCCTGTAGGACAGGGTAGAACTGCCCTGTAGGGTTTCCAAGACTGTAATTTTTGCAGAAGCTGACTGCCTCATCTTTCCCCATGGAGTGGCTGCTGCGTTTGAACCACTGGCATTTTGGTTAGAAGCTGAGCATTTCACCACTGCAGCACCAGGGCTCCTGCATCAAGAATAGCAAGGGTAAAAGGAACCTTACAGAATTGAGCCATACCATATTTTTATGAATCTGTGAAATATAAAAGCAAAGCATTTCTTCCCTGAAGCCTTACTAAACCATCTGTCACTAGAGAAATTTTTCATCATGACTTGTGTTTTAAAACAACATATTGCATTCATAAATGCATAAGGCCACACACATGAAGAAAAATATCTGAAGTTCAAATATATGGGCATTTTGTACAACCATCCATGAGGTCAAACTCCCTATGCAAGGCCTCCATGCCTTGGCTTTCCAGCCTTCTCTCCATGATTCCAAATCCAGGCCACTTGGGCTAACTGGCCCCTTAACTCTCCAATTAAAACCTTACTTGTAAGTGTGGCTTTCCAGTTTTCCTACCTGGAATTCCCTCCCACTACCTTTCTGTTTGCATCAGTTCTGTCTGCCCTGTAAGTTGCAACTTCCTTGCTGAAATGTTCCCTCCAGGCTAGAGGTCTCACTCAGAACCATGAAATATGTACTGTATTGTTTGGTCATTCATTTATTGAAAGCAAATTTATTAAGCACCTCTGATGCACCAGTCACGAAATAGGGTCAGGATGCTAAGCACTTACATTTTGCAGTCATCATGACATGAAATATTCATGTGTCACTTTGTCGTATTGTGGTAGCGTGAGTGTTGCTGTGAGGCTGGAGGCTGTGCCATTGGTATTTCAAATAGCAGCAGGGTCACCCATGGTGAACAGGTATCAGCAGAGCTTCCAGTATAAGACATACTGGGAAGAAGGAAAGAGCCATCCACTTGTCAAAGAATCGTCCAGGGAACACCTTATCAATAGCAGTGAAACAATGTCTGATATATAACTGGAAAACATTATGAATAGCCCTGAAACATTGTCAAATACAGTGTCAGAAGATGAGTGCCTCAGGTTGGAAGGCACCTAAAATACAACTGGGGAAGAGCTGCCTCTTCAAACCAGATTCGATCTTAGTGATGTGGATGGAGTAACGCTTTAGGACCTCCATTTGGTGATGAAGCACTGCTCAAACTGGCGAGGGGCAGGAAACAGCTGCAAACATCCATTAATAATTGGAATATGGAATGTATGAAATGTGAATGTAGGAAAACTGGACATCGTCAAAAATAAAATGGAACAGCTAAAGATTAACTAGGCGTTAGTAAGATGAAATGGACAGATTTTGGCCATTTTGAATCAGACAATTATATGATCTACTATGCCAGGAATGACAAACTGAAAAGGAATGGCATGACATTTATTGTCACAAAGAGTGACTCAAGATCTATTTTGAAGTACAATGCTGTCAGTGATAGGATAATATCCATCTATATGCCTACAAGGAAGACCTTAGTAATAACACTATTATTCAAATTTACACACCAACCACCAAAGCCAAAAATGAGGTAATTGAAGATTTTTCCAACTTCTGCAGTCTGAAATTGATCAAACATGCAATCAGGATGTGTTGATTATTATTGGTGATTAGAATGCAAAAGTTGGAAACAAAGAAGAATCACTAGTACTTGGAAAATTTGGCCTTGGTGATAGAAATGACACTGGAAACCACATGATAGAATTTTGCAAGACCAACAACTTATTCATTGAAAATACCTTTTTTCAACAACATAAATGATGGTGTTACACGTAGACTTCACCAAATGGAATACACAGGAATCAGATCAGCTACATCTACAGAAAGAGGCAATTGGGTAGCTCAATATCTTCAGCCAAAACAAGGCCAGGAGCTGATTGTGGAACAGACCATTAACTGCTCATATGCAAGTTCAAGTTGAAGCTGAAGTTAAAACAATTCCACAAGAGCCAAAATATGACCTTGATTATACCCCCACCTGAATTTAGAGACCATTTGAAGAATAGATTTGATGCATTGAACACCAATGACCGAAAAGCAGATGAGTTGTGGGATGACATCAACAACATCATATATAAAGAAAGAAAAAGGTCATCACAAAGACAGAAAAGGAAGAAAAGACCAAAATGGATGTCAGAAGACACTCTGAAACTTGCTCTTGAACAGAGAGTAGCTAAAGAAAATGGAAGAACAAAAATCCTAACAACTGGACCAATAAGCGGCATCCTGATAAATAAAGAAAAGCTTGAAGTTGTCAAAGATTTCATATTATTTGGCTCCACAATCAACATCAATGCAAGCAGCAGTAAAGAAATCAGACAATGTATTGTACTGGACAAATCTTTGAAGACTAAGGTGTTCCTAACCCAAGCCATGGTATTTTCAATCTCCTCATATGCATGTGAAAGCTGGACAATGAATAAGGAAGACCAAAGAAGAGTTGATGCTTTTGAGTTGTGGTGTTGGCAAAGAATACTGAAAGTACCATGAAGTGCCAGAAGAACTTACAAATCTATCCTGGAGGAAGTGCCACCAGAATGCTCTTTGGAAGAGAGGATGGCCAGACTTTGTCTCACCTACTTTGGTCATGTTGTCAGAAGGAATCATTTCCTGGAGAAGGATATCATGCTTGGTAAAGTGGAGGATCAGCAAAAAAGAGGAATGCCCTCAATGAGATGGATTGACACAATGGCTGCAACAATGGGCTCAGGTATAGCAAGGATTGTGGGGCTGGCACAGGACTGGGCAGTGTTTCATTCTATTGTACATAGAGTATGAGTTGGAGCTGACTCAATGGCACCTAACAACAACAACAATATGGCAGGAAATAGAGTTAAGGCAGAACAAATAATAAGGAAAGTGCTTGGAGAGACACTGTAAAACATATATCAGTAAAACATAATGTCTGAGTGGCAATGGGGGAAGAAGAGGAAATATTTAAGAAGATTCTGGGGTTCTGAGTCTTCATCACTGACTGCAAGAACCAATCCTCTCCCTGTACTATTTCTCACAATTGCAAGAGAAGAATAGAAAGTTATCACAAAAAAAGAAAAAGATCCAAATCCTCCATAGATGCAGGAAACATTGGAATTGGGAGGAGGAGCTGCTTTGGAGATCAGGAAGGTGATGAGGACAGGCAGAAGCTGATACCAGTGATCAAGCAAGTTTGAATGCCACCCAGCCAGACAAGGGCATCTCAGGCCTCCAACCTTTATGTCAGACTCAACATGATTCCTGCCAGTAACCTGCTGAGAGGCAATAAGGAACAAGTTGTAGACTTTATGGCTGTCTTTTATTTGTTTGTTTTAATATAAACCTCAAAGTGTGTTGATGTACCCTAGACTACTTATTTTGAGTTATTATAGCTTTGTATGTATCAGACAGTATTTCACTACTATTCATAAGGTTTTCACTGGCCAGTTCTTTGAGAAGTGAATGGCCCCTTCCTTTTTCTGCTTCAGCACAATTAAAGTGTTAGGGAATCCCCATTCTTTGCAATGCTATCCATGATTTGTTATGATCCACACAGTCAATTGTCTTTGCATAGTCAATATAACACAGGTAAACATCTTTCTGATATTCTGTGCTTTCAGTCAAGATCCATCTGACATCAGCAATCCCTCATTCCACATCCTTTTCTGAATCTGGCATTCCTCGTGGATATACTGGTATGACTGTGTTTGAATTATCTTCAGCAAAATTATACTTGTGCATGATATTAATGATATTGTTTAATAATTTCCACAGTCTGTTGGACCACTTTTCTTTGGAATGGGCACAAATATGGATTTCTTCCAGTCAGTAGGAGCTCCGGTGGCATAGTGTCTGTGGTAGTTTGGTTTGTGTGTCAACTTGGCTGGGCCTGGTTGAGTGGCAGGCAGCTGGTGGTAGTTAATCCCCATGAGAAGACTGGCAATCAGCTCCATGGTGGGATCTACCACAAGCAGCTGGGTAGCTGCCTTTGGGTATGTGGTCTGCTTCCCGTATATAAGGAGAAGCCATTGGGAATGGTCTCTAGCCTTTGGCATGCTTGGACCCTCCATGTAGCCATGTCATTGCTCAGCAGCCTGCTATGCTCTGCCAACCTTGGGACTTACAGTGGAATTAAGTTAATGGCCTGCCGTGTGGATTGGGAACATTGGGACTGTGCCTTTTTACTTGTCAACCTTGGGGCTTCTCAGCCTCAGCAGCCAACAGCTGTCTGAGTGAAGAAATGCCTCTAGTTTCAGTGGGTGGGAGCAGGAGGCAGAGCTGGACCCCAAGGTTGAGGGGCTTTCACCCAACCCCTAGAGCCTGGCACTTTGAACTTGGACTTAAAGCCTCCAAATTGTAAGAATAAACTCCTGTTTGTTAAGGCCATTCCATTTGTGGTATATTTCTTGTCAGAGTGGCACTAGGTAACCAGAACAGCCTAAGACATTTGACCACTAACCAGAAGGCTGGTGGTTCAAACCCACCAGCCACTCCTCAGAAGGAAGGTTGGGCAATCTACTTCCGTAGTGATGCTGCCTTGGAAACCCAAGGAGGAGTCACTATGAGTCAAATCCTACTCGACGGCAATGGGTCCAGTCAGTTGGTCAGGTAGCTCTCTTCCAAGTTTCTTGGCATAGGCAAGTGAATACTTCCAGCATTGCATTGTTTGTTGAAAACCACAGTTGTTATTTCTTCAATTCCCGGAGCTTCTCCAGTGCCTTCAGTGCACCTTGGACTTCTTCCTTCAACACCATCATCAGTTTTTGATCTTCTGCTTCCTACTAAAATGGTTCAATCAACCAATTTTTTTTTTTTTTTTTTTTTGGTACAGTGATTCTGTGTATTCCTTCCATCTTCTTTTGAAACTTTCTGAATCATTCAATGTTTTACCCACAGAATACTTCCATATTATAACTCAAGGCTTGAATTTTTCTTCAGTTCCTTCAGCTTGAGAAAATGCTGTACGTGTTCTTTCCTTTTGGTTTTCTAACTCCAGGTCTTTGCACTTTTCACTCTAATACTTTGTGCTTTAGAGCCATCCTTTGAAATCCTCTATTCCACTCTTTTACTTCATCATTTCTTCCATGTGCTTTAGCTTTTTTTCATTCAAGAGCACATTGAAAGACAGGAATGTCTTATTCTTAGCCACATTAAAATGTAAGTAAAGACAAGGTCAGAAATGACAGTTGTGTGGAGATGAGGACTCAGTGCCACTGAGTCAGTTTCAATTCATAGTGACCCTGTGTACAACAGAATGAAATACTGCCTAGTCCTGCACCATCCTCACAACTGTTGTCATACTGTTGCTCATCATCACTACCACTGTGTCAATCCATCTTATTGAAGCTGTTCCCTTTTTTGCTGACCCTCTACTTTATCCTGGCAGCTCTGGTGGCATAGTGCCTAAGGCATTTGACTGCTAGCCAGAAGACAGGAGGTTCAAACTGATGAGCCATTCCTCAGAAGGAAGGTTGAACAATCTATTTCCATAGTGATACTGCCTCAGAAACCCAAGGAGAGGTCACTATGAGTCAGATCAACTTGACGCCAGTGAATTTTTTTGTTGTTGTTGTTTCTACTTTACATAGCTTGATATCCTTCTCAATGGATTTGTTCTTTCTGACAATATAACCAAAATATAAGAGATGAAGCCTGGCCATTGACCCTTCTAAGGAGTATTCCAGCTGTACTTCTTCCAAGACAGATTTGCTCATTATTCAAGCAGTCCATGGTACATTCAATATACTTTGCCACCACCACAGTTCAAAAGCACCAGTTCTTCTGTGGACTTCCTTATTTATCATCCAGCTCTCACATGCACATGAGGCTATTGAAAATACCATGGCTTGGGTCAGGCAAACCTTAGACTTCAAAGTGACATCTTTGATTTTGAAGATTTTAAAGAGGTCTTTTAGAACAGATTTGACATTCAACTTAACGAATTGCTTGATTTCTAGACTGCTGCTTCCCTGGTTGTTGACTGTGGATCCAAGCAAAATGAAATCCTTCAATCTTTTCTCCATTTCTCATGACGTTGCTTCTTGGTCCAGTTGTGAGGATTTTTGTTTTCTTTATGTAGAGGTGTAATCTATACCAAAAGAGGTAGACTTTGATCTTCATCAGTAAGTGCATCAAGTTCTCTTCTCTTTCAGAAAGCAAGGTTATGTCATCTGCATATTGCAGATTGTTAATGAGTCTTCCTCCAAGGATTGCATACTGGGAAAATAATCCCTAATTCTTTCCTCTTCCCCAGCCATTGCCAATCAGTTATACAAGTATTTTATGCAAACATTTTGAATATACAGACACTGGCATTTGGGAGACATATAGGATTTTTTGGACTCTATTCCCTTCCTGTTTCCTTAACCATCCCCAGCTCCTGAGAAAAAGGTTCCAGGAAGCATCCAACATGCAAAATAGAAGAAAGAAGTAAGAAATTCTTATTTTGACATCGAACTTTTGGCTGTTCACATGCCACACCTACTTACCCTTTTTTAAAGACTCATCAAAAGTCACTTTTTCATGACTTCTATCAGCATTCTCAAGCAGCACTAATGGTCCCCTTAACTAATGCTCCAATAGCTTTATGCACATTTTTGTCTCAGCATTTATGACTTTCAATTATAGTTGAATTCTATCTGTCTTCAGGGCCAGACAAGGAGCCCATGGGTCATGGGGGTGGTAGGAGATGGAGAGGCTTACTTGATGAGATGAGGCACACACTCAATGTTGGCTGTTTTTGAGGTGAAAGGGGATGCCACGGATGCCTCCTGCTCTGATAGCGAGATGCCTGCATGAGCCATTTTCAAAGCCTGGAATGATAAATTTTTGTTATACCAGCAACTCCTCAGACCAAGCTTTAACTATTCAAACATTAGGAGGCTAGCCTTCATCTTATTGAGCTATCACACAGTGCTCTTCCAACACTGGGCCTCTGTTTATACTATTCCTCTACATGCAATACCCTTCCTTCTTGGTCCACAA
Source organism: Orycteropus afer afer (assembly GCF_000298275.1). Classification (NCBI taxonomy): domain Eukaryota; kingdom Metazoa; phylum Chordata; class Mammalia; order Tubulidentata; family Orycteropodidae; genus Orycteropus; species Orycteropus afer. The sequence continues at coordinate 2,246,517 of NW_006921785.1, forward strand.
AATCACCAACTAAAAGGCACCAACTAAGCAAAGATCCAGAAGTGAAAGAAGGGCAAGTGTGTGCATATGCATGTGTATTGGTTGTGGTAATGTGGCTATGATAATAAAAAAAAAAAAAAAAAATAGAAGCACTCATTCAAGAAGTCTATTTAAAAAAAAAAAAAAGAATTTGGGTGGGCTTTGTTAGGAGACCCTCACTAACATGCTTTCTATAATTAGCAGGCCTTCTTTGTGAACAATAGAAAAAGATACCTAATCCCCAGTTTTCCCCAGGCTACCTGGTCCATCCACCTAGTTAACTGCTAGGATTGACCCAGCATCATGCCCAGTGTAGCAGGGGATGTACAGCATCCTCACTGAGACACAGACCAGATGACATTTGCCAGCCTGTGTATTGCCTGACTGAAATAAGGCTTATGTAATTCTCATCAAGGCTGAGAACTGTCCAGAGAGTACAGGTAGCAGACAGTGACCAGCAGAACAGGTCAGCAAGCTCCTAATCCTATAAGAGTTGTGTGTATACAAAATGAGAATTTACATTTTTAGAGTTCTGAACAATGACAAAATACCTGACATTATGGTTGGTTCATACTAGATTTGTAATCAGAAAATATAAGATTATTTACTTATTTATCTTTTCTTCCTTAGGATTTTGTGTCTACATTATATTATTTAAGGTTAGTTTTATGCATGATTCTGTCCCTCATCAGACAATGAACTCTTGGGGCCAAAGACTATGCCCTTTTGTTACAGATTTCTTTCTTTTCTTCTAGCCTCCACATAATTAATGGGAATGGATATTCCTTCCAGAGTTGGAAGACTAGACTAACAAGCAACTTCTTCTCAAGAAGGGTAGGCAGAAAAGTTAATAATAATCTCTAAACATGATTATAGTTTTTCATAGAACTTTAGAGAAAATATTTGAGATAGTTGTAAAATAATACCTAGATCTTAGATATTTAGCTCACTAAATCAAAGCACTCTTCTTCACTTCTTGTCCCACAAAGTAGCTTCTAAAATGTTTTCTTATGCACATAATTTTCAAAATTGGCTAGTAATCCAACCATATCTTGAAAACTCTGATTATAAAAGATGTACTGCATTCTATTATATAGGAAAAATAATCTTTTGAGAATCAGTTAATTTTAAATGTAGTTATATCTACCTGGACAATGTTGTTGTTGTTTGCCATCAAGTCGGCCCCGACTCATAGCAACCCCTCCTTGGGTTTCCGAGGCAGTATCACTATGGAATTAGGATTGCCCAACCTTCCTTCCAAGGAGTGGCTGGTGGGTTTGAACTGCCAGTCTTCTGGTGAGCAGTCAAGTGCCTTAGGCACTATGCTACTAGAGGTTTTCTTATTGCACATAGTAATCCTAGACCAACAACATTGGTCTAGGACTTCACTTAGTGTAATAGTTTTGGGGGAAAGCCAACTTTGAAAAACTAATCCTGCAGTGAAGATTTGGCAAGAATAAACACAATTTACACATAATCCAAAAACTTTAATCATCAAAATTTTCCTTCACTAAGACTTTACCAGGTATGTGACCTTATGGATAACATGAGAGATTCAAAACGATTAGCACTGTAAAGTTCCTCTGGTTCTAAAATATAGGAGACTGTCTTTATTATTCTAAGAGGTGCAAGAAAACAATTAAAGTCACTCACCTCACCTTACTCCTGTCTGCCAACCCACACTCAAGTAGAGGTACATATAAGCAGAAAAATGATCAAGTGGTTGCCAGTAGAAGGGTGAAGAGGCAGACCCTGGGGGACTGCGGTGCTCAGGAGGGATACTAGTGACCTGCCAGCATTAGTAAGAGTCATTTCTACTCACCCCACAGTCATTAGCTCCATCTCCACACATGCCCACATAATAACTGGAGGGAAAAGATAAGAAAAATTAATAGATTAATGTCTCATTTGAATAATTTCCATCATAACTAACTCACATGGTATGTATGTGTGTTCTCCTGAACACATGTATACTCAGGGTGAAGAGAAATAACAGGAGGAGGAGTATTCCCAGAGATATAAGGCCATCACATTATTTATATTGTTTACATTCAAATAGTGATGCTGCCAAGGTCCTCCACAGAAATGGTGATCTCACGTTTCAAAAGAAGTCTTGTCTGACTATATCCACCAAGAGTGAACTTAATAGTATATGGTCGTAATCACAACACTTTCTATATGACCTGATCAAAGATCATAACCTAATCCAGCTATGTTTTGGTTGCTGACTGTTGTTGAGAGTTTAGAGTTCAGACACTAGGATGAGGGGCTAGGGAGTAGTTAACAGATATAACCAGGTATGTATATACATATTCTTGATGTGTCTGGGAGTGAAAATGAAAAAATATGCTTCCTGTCTATATCAGTTTGATGTGAAAACAATGATATAAATAGAAAATAAAAATTAGGGCTGTTGCCAAAGAAAATGAATTTCTGATGAAAGACACACTTCATCTTCTAAGTAAACAGTATATTATAGGCATTGATTAAGAGCAAAGCCTCAGATGTAATTTGCCAAAAACATAAAATAACAAAATCTATAAGGGGGAAAGGGTGAAGTTCTCATAAACTTTCTTTATTATCGGTTGACACATAAGAAATGCCATTTTTACAGGTCAAAAATAGTCAAATGTGGACAAAGTCATGTAGTTTAACCTACTTTTTTGTTATTATAATGAATAAACCAGATGTTGTCAAGTTGATTGTCACTCGCAATGACCCCATGTGTGCCAGAGCAGAACTGTGCTACATAAGAGTTTTCAGTGGCTGATTTTTTTGAAGTAGATCTCCATGCCTTTTTTTCTGAGGTGTCTCTGGGTAGATTATAAAGTCCAACCTTTCAATTAGTAGCTGAGTGTGTTAATCTTCACACCCAGAGAGTCCATTATAGATGAATATCATTATTGATGAATATCATGTACATATATCATGACCACACATTTGTTGAAAGATGGCTTCCTTTCTTCAGGCTTAACATACATATCTAATCTCTATATCACATAAGGAATCTTTTCTCTTCTAGTGTTTCCTAAATTCAGAAGGAGAATTCAGACAGCGTTATGCACATTGCCAACGATAAAGCAATGAATGAGAAGGAAGACCAGGGACTTGTTTGAGAAGATAACTCACTCTAAGGCAGTATGTGTCTTTCTGAATGGATTTTCTTTGGGAACTATAGGTTCTCAAAATTAAGCATTTAAGTTGGCAAAATATCTCAGGTGTTTGAGAAGGGTAAAATTACTTTCTTCAACTAACATTGTATAATGACCATGTGCGTGAAGGAGTCATTTTTCACACTAGTTACCAATCCACCTCAAGGCATTATGGGAGTTAATAGGATTTTATTTTTTGAGGCTTCTCTAAGAATGTTTGGGCAACAAAAATAATAGTACAAGACAATCTCCTAATTTAACCTACTACTTATCAGCAACTATCTAAAGTTTCACTATTCTCTGTTCCAGAAGGCTGCAGCCCCATAAATTATAACACTCTGAGCAAGGAATAGGTAAGTCTGCATCAAGAGGAACCATTTCATTCTGATGTAACTTGGTCATCTGTATTTGTGAGGGAGATAGAAAAGAATTTTCTTTAAATTTGACCTCTTCACTCAATCTCTTCCAGGGCCAGATAAAGTGAAAATGCCATTCCACTTATTTCCAAGACCAAATCAAACCCACAGCCATCAAGTCAATTCTGACTTACAGCAACCCCCATAGGGTTTCCAAGGCTGTAAATCTTTATGGAAGTAGATTGCCCCATCCTCTTCCTGCAGAGCAGCTGGTGGGTTTGAACCACTGACTTTCTGGTTAGCAGCCAAGTACCTTACCCACTATTCCACCAGAGCTCCTTTATTTCCAAGAGGACCTGGAATTATTCACATATTTTCTAATGGACCAATTTTAAATAATTTCAGATGACAATTTATATACTTCCCCAATTTTCTAATTACAAACTATGCAAATCACCAATTATTTCTTCTATCTACATTCGAGGAATCTTCCTCTAAGATACGCTTTAAGTGCCACAGAACAAATACTCTTGATAGTAGGCAGCTTTTAATATTCTCCTAATAATCATTACTTCCTGGTATTCATGCCCTTCTGTAATCCACTTTCCCTGAGTGTAGACAGAGATCCCTGGGTAGTACAAATGGTTTTGTCTTGACTACTAAAAGGTTGGCAGTTCAAACCTACCCAGCAGCATTGCAAAAGAACAACCTGGCAATCAACTTCTGTAAAGATTACAGCTAAGAAAACCCTATGGGCTTTTTTTTTTTTTTACTGCTCTGTAACACATAGGATCACCATGAATCAGAACCTACTAGGCAGCATCTGGTTTTTGTTTTTTATTTTTACTGTGGGCTAGACTTAAAGGCTTGCTTATAATGAAGAAAATGCAACAAAAATGATAGGATATCACCTGTGGGGTTAGGTTATAAAAAAACCCTGCAACATCTGTCTTGTTCTCTTATCTTCCTCGTGGATTCTTCTTGTTTGCTCCTTCTTCTGGAAGCCAGCCACTACACGATGAGCTTCCTTTTGAAATGGCCCATACGGCAAGAACTAAGAGACACTTCTGTCCAATAACCAATAGAAAACTGAGGTCCTTAAGCCAACAGCCCATAGAAACCAAATCCTGCCAACAACCATGTGAATAAAGTTGGTGGCAGATCCTTCCCTTGTCAAGTGCTGAGATGACTGTAATCTTGGCTGTCTCCTTGATTACAGCCTCATGACACATCTGGCATGAGAGCACTCAGCTAAGCCACACCTAGATTTCTGACCCACCAAACCAAAACCAAACTCACTGCTATCAAGTCGATGATGACTCATAGGGACCCTCATTGGGTTTTCGAGGCAGTAAATCTTTATGGAAGTAGATTGCCCCATCTTCCTTCCACAGAGCAGCTGGTGGGTTTGAACCACCAAGCTTCTGATTAGCAGTCAAATCCCTCATGCAATACACCATGAGAGCTCCCTTCCTGACCCACAAAAAATGTGAAATTATAATTTTTGGTTGTTAAGCCACTAATTTTGGGGGAAATTTGTTATGCACCACTAGATAACTATTACGTCTTCCTTTTATGCAATAAAACCTACTTTAATTTCTGAAATTCTTCAATAAGACTTGATTTCTGCCCAGGAGACATTCTTGCAAAAATGGTTCCGTTCACCAGAATCTAGAGAGAAAAAATATCAGTACAATAAGATTAGGAAGAAGATGCACTTTTTAAATAAAAGAACAGCCATGAAAAATTACTTCTAGTTACTGCTTTAATATAGCATTGGGTGGTATATCTTTAGACCAAATGTTGGCAAAGGAATTAGGGGATGTAATGCTTTAATATTTAACTTTCACTTTAAGTCCTCCATCACAACTCTATTCCCTGTTTCCATACCACTTTTCCAAGATAGGGTAACCTCTAATTAATAATAATAATAATAAAAAGAAGAAGAAGAAAAATACTAAAGGAAATGCAATTCTTTTTACTAAACACTGCCTCCATTAGCACAGCAGACACAGGAGAAAGAACAAGGGCTGGGAGTTGAGTAACAAGATTCTATTCTCCGATGTCTCAAGTAGCTATGCAAATGTTAAGCAAGGCACCAAACCTCTCTGAGTCTCAGCTCTCCCATCTCTACAATGAGGGACAGGACTAAGACCTTTTTAAAAAAGCCTTTGGTGTCTAGATTCTTTGGTCCTTAATTTGCAGGGTTTCAGGGTTCAAGACACTGCCAAAAGATGGTTGCTACCCTCAGTTTGTGCTCCATTATCTTCTCCATCCTGACAGCAAACCCTGTACATCACTATTTTAAAATAGGACACACAGAGGACAAGATAGCAAATGATTTTGAAAATAAACTGTGGAGTTTATTTTCCTCCTATAATTTAAGAATTCAGATGGGAAGCCTGACATGAATTGGTGGCTTTGAGAGAGAAGCTGACTCACGAAATAGGCAGCATGTTTGGAACTATCTGGAGGTTCTTTCTCCTTGATGCGGAAAGGATGAATGATGGAGGCTGAGTTTGGACTAGCCACAGGGTTTAAGGGACATATCAGAATGGAAACTGAGAAGGGGAGGCTATGGCATATGTGTAGGACCAGGAAGGCATGGGCTGGGCCAGGAAAGTTCTGAAGGAGCAGTGTCCCTTTGGAGAGAAGAAGATGCACTTTTTAAATAAAGGAACAGCCATGAAAAATCACTTCTGGTTACTTCTGGTTTATTCTCTAACTCAAAGACCACCACACTCATTACGTTCACCACTTTCCTCCCCTTGTTTAGCTCACTAATTTGATGGGCAAAACAAAACTCTTCATGTCCTCAGTACTTACTTTTGGAAGCAAGCTGTAGAAATGCTGAAATATGACTTGATATGATTTCCCACTCATTGCAAAATGGTAGCAGTTCCCTCCTTCTTTATCAAGTACTGAATGGTTTCCAGTGTTAATATAGGTTTCCTAAAAATCAGAAGGGAGTTATTTCTACATTGGCCCTTAATGATTGTTTCTGCTTTCCTATGTTTCACAGGAGAGTGAGCATTCATGTGACATAACAGTGTAAAGGTCAGGAAATTCATATGTGTAATTTGTTCATGAAACTTCAACCCGAGTGGAGAAGACACTCAAAATGTGCTTCTCCCTCCATTACAGAAAAATATGACATGTGGTTCTGAACCCTCTACTGGGAGAAAAATGTATGGCAACAGTCTACTGAGGAGATCATCCCAAGGTACCAATTAGTGACTCCAAGGAAAAACAGGAAATATTCTTTCCTCCTCTTTCTTCTCCTCACACAAACTTTTATTTCCTAAGATCTCTTGCCACTTATTCATTCAAAAATAATCCACCAATTTCTTCTATGTTAAAGTAAACATATTCTCTAGGACCTAATTCACTTTAACATCTCCACTCTTCCCAACCCTGAGAGGAATCTCCTTCTCACTTGGTTCCCAGGTCCTTTTCCACTTCCTTGTCTCCACTGTACCATCATGACTCCTTTTCTGAAATCATTCCCCTCCCATCTTTCATTTCCATCTGCCAATATACTCCTACCACTGTGTTCTAGCCCCACCTGGCCCCCAGCTAGGGGAGGGAGAAAGTATCTGATGAATGTATATGCACAAACATGGCAATTGCTGACAATGGCTTTCCATGCAACATTTCTCAGACAGCTTTATATTTGTTTGGGCCTCTGAACTCAAATAGTATAGAAGGTGAGACAATTGTATTCATTAGAGGAATTACTCTTAGGGAAAGCATTGTATTTGGAAGAAAAACATTTTGATACAATGAACTGGGAGGCATATTTTGATGTGATGAATTGGGACACTTTTTCCCTTCTACCTCCAATTACAAAACAACTAGCAAAAGACATGCTCTAAAGCATTCCACATGACACAAGGACAGGAATTCCTTTGCTTTTGCCAGTAATGAAAGGCGACAGGAAGTGAGAGGAAGAGGAAGGCCTGACATGGTGATGTAACTTCTCCCAGTTATCAACAAACTTCAATACAGGCAAAAACTCATAAATAGGTAGTATGACTGGATGGTTTGTTAAAGTTAATGAAGGACCTGAGTTTTGTCACACAGTGAAATCATAGCAACTTGCATTGATGCAGAAGAAATAAGTGAGTTTATAAGAAAATAAATACCAGAAATCTGCTGAAAGCAGAGATAGCTGTTGTCTTTCACAGCCAATGCTTTTGGGGATTGAGTCAATTTGTCAATTTACCCTGCTTTTTTTTCAGGGCAGGCCCAGGGCCATTCTGTAGATTGTGCAGTTTGTGTACCTCACAACAGCACATGATTGCACAAAGGCCCACTCTACACTCAGTCTGATGTGCTCATCAGCCTGGAGGAAGGGGTGCCTTTCTGGAATTTATCCACCTCTAAGGCCATCTCTTTGAATTCACACAAAGGCACTCTGAGTGCTAGCTGGAATGACAGCAAATTAAAGAGCTGTCCTGTCTCAGGAGCACAAGAAGCTTGTTATCTGAGAGACAACACTGTGAAATTCACGTCCCAGGTACACTACTATCTCAATGTCTTTGGATTTGTGTGGAATCTAACAACTGAGTTTGACTTTTTCCTCAGCAACTAACAAACTTTGAGTCTTGGGCAAGCTTAACCTCTCTGAGCCTCTGTTTTCTCATTTGTAAAATGAAGACATTGTCTAATTGCATAGAGCTTCTCAGCCACAAGTGCACACTGGAATCACAGGAGAAGTGGCTGATGCTAGCTAGCCCCCCTCATCCCCACTCTAAGATTCTGATATTGGTGCAGTCTGGGCCTCAGGACCCTTACAACCCCCCGCCCCTGGTGATTTTAACAAGCAGATAGGGTTGAGAAGTGCTGGTGAAAATGCTTTGCAAATTACAACTCTGGACAAATGCAAGGAATTTTTATGGTGACAACACAGAGAGCAGAGAGGAGGCTGCTCAGTGCCTGCTGGCTGCATTCCTCCAGCTCAGAACCACGGCAGGGCCTCTCTAACACATGCTCACATTCTTCCCTGTTCCCTTCTCTTGGTTTTCAACCAGCTGCCAGGTCACAGAGGCAGGAGCAAACTCTTCTGGTTCATTGGCTTCAACAAGGATCACTTGGCTTTCTCGAGGAATCATCCCGGAATTCTTTGCAACAGTAATGGCAGTTTGAAGATTGTCACCTAGATAACAAAGAAAGTCAGCTAGCTGAATATGTATAAATACCCTTCCTCTGAATGTCCCTAGCACTTTGCTTTGTGCTATTTGGGGGCATTTATCACTGTTCCCTTATACCTTCTCCTCACTTACTGACATGGTTAGGTTCTAAAGACCAGGTCGTTATGCGAAAATTGGTATTGTGTGAAAACGAAAGATGACCACGTCAAGACCACAAAAGGAAGGATGGTTACATAATTATATAACTGCCAAATCATATCATTGTATAAGTGCCAAAGCACTGAAAATTATGGCCCAGCCCAGTTGGCACATAACCTTAACCATCACAGCCAATGTTAATCTCCCCTTGTGCCTCGGCATTTGTTACTGCCACATGAATGTTGTTAATGCATGAAATATTTTACTATTGTTGTAAATGTGAAATGTCAGATGAGATAGTAAGTGAGGAATAGGTATATTTTATAACCATTTATCTTCTCCTCTGCCCAAGATTGCCTGTCCCTAACAGGAGACACCAAGTCTGTATCTCCCTCACTCAATATTTAGTATTATGTCTTGTCTGTTGTATATTTCCAGAGCATGCAGGAATGAATAAATATTTACATATTCAAGTACTTTATAACTAATCTTCAGGAAACAGACAGCTCTTAGTGGTGAAAATAACATGGCTCTACTCTGAAACCATAAAAGCCATCCTCAGGATCTGGATTCTAGTTAAGGAGAGAAAAGAACTTAGTGTCTGGTTGTGTTTGGGTGAGGTCACATGCTATATCTGGCCCCACTGCCATGAGGATAGTCAATCATATTCCTAGTCCTTTGCACTGAAGTCTCATTGGGATTCTTGATGAGAAGACATCCAGTCTTATGCTTAAACATTTACTGTGGATCTATTAGCACTGCACAGACCCTGGAGTAGGAGTGGACATTAGGCAAGAAAATGGGACAGGTCCTACTTCTGAAGCCATACATGTTCCCAGTGAGAGGACCACAGTCTAATAAACTCTATAGTAGGTGTTCTTTTTCTTTTCTTTCTTTCTGCTTTGGTCACTTGAACTCACTTGGTTATCTCTATCTTCTTATGCCTAGGATACATTCAGCATGTTAACCTCCAGAAACGCATACCTGTAATCATTACAGTCCTGATGCAGGCCTCTCTCAGTTCCTTCAAGACTGGTTTGGTTTCCTTTTTCAAACGATTTTCCATTATGAGAAGTCCCAGAAATGTTAACTCTGACTCCACCTCATCCCTTCGGATGCAGGAGAAAATCAATATTAAAGTAGATCTATGTAATGTCAAGGAGCTCTGGTGGAGTAGTAGATAAGATGCTTAACTACTAACCAGAAGGTCAGGGGTTCAAACCCACCACCTGCTCTGGAGAAGGAAGACAGGGAGATTTACTTCCATAAAGATTTATAGCCTTGGAAACCGAATGTGAGTAGCTATGAGTCAGAAACAACTCAATGGCAGTGAGTTTATTTTTTTATTATTATTTTTTTTTAATGTAGTGTCAAAGTCAGAAACCCAAGGAGGGGTCGCCATGAGTCAGGTCCGACTCGACAGCAATTAACAACAAACAAACAACAGTGTCAAAGGAGCTCTGGTGGCTCAAAAAAGCATTCAGCTGCTAACCAAAAGGTTGGCAGTTTGAATCCACCAGGAGAAAGATGGAAAGATGAGGTGGTCTGCTTCTAAAAAGATTTACAGCCTTGGAAACCTTATGAGGCAGTTTATTATGTCCCATAGGCTTGCTATGAATAGAATCAACACAATGGCAGTGGGATGTTTTTTGGTGGTTGTCCCTTGTTTGTTTGGTTTTTGAAATAGTATCAAGGAGTACTGGATGGCACAAATGGTTAAGACTCGACTACTACCTGAAAGGCAATTTAAACACACCTACAAGTGCTTCTGAAGAAAGGCCTGGTGATCTACTCTGCACACGTTAGTTAGAATCAACTTGAGGGCAACTGTTTTTTTTTTTTTTTTTTTCTCCCTCATTATGCAAGGTCAACAAATTGATTGTTTTTTCTTTTTAAAAATCATTTATAATTTTTATTGATGTGATACATGCACACGTAAAAACTCAAAAAGAACCCAAAAGCTTAAATAAAAGCTAATAGTTCTTGTCTCCGCATCACCTCACTCTTTTCTCCTTCCTAGAGGCCACAACTTTTAAATCTTGTAGCTGTTGCTTCTGGTTTTCAACTTTTTTTTTTTCCTTTTTTTTTTTAAATGTGCTTCTCTTCCAGCTCTTCTGTGGTTTTTAAAACTTTTGTTATTCATATATTTTTAAAAAATTTCCAACATCTCTTTTTTTCCTCAAGATTATAATCATTTCAGTAGATCAGACATTTATTAAGTATGTATTATATACAAGACAGGAGCTCTGGCAGCATAGTGCCTAAGGCACTTGACTGCTCACCAGAAGGCTGGCGGTTCAAACCCATCAGCCACTCCTCGGAAGGAAGGTTGGGCAATCCTACTTCCGTAG
>NW_006921785.1:2257784-2268619 GCF_000298275.1 Orycteropus afer afer
CGCTATGAGTCGGGGCCGACTCGACAGCAAACAACAACAACATATGCAAGACAGTATAGAATAGTTGAATACAGAGTCATTCATTTTAGCCTCTACCCGTCACCTTCAGTAAGTATATGGCATCAGCCAGGGCTTTCACGATTGTTCAGAATTTGTAATCAGAGGCTTGAAGTCTAATTGAGTTACATTATGTAGGGTTGTGTAAGGCTTCTCCTCTGCAATGGAATTAAATCTTGGATGGCTTTCTTTAAGGTAAATTTGGGGACCAAAATTATTTACTTGAGCTCTCATGGTTCCTTTTGCTGTGCAGATATCTTAGTGATACCACAGGGAGAGGAAGAGGGAGGAGAGGGAAGGCTAGAGATCCAGTTTCTCTGCACAATTTCATTTCAGCCCCTGTTTTCAGTCCTGGCTCTCACCTTCTAGCAAAATCTTGTGCATCCACTATTCCTTTTACCTGCCCTACTTTTTCTTTGGATCTATGCACGCCTTCATTCCTGACTGTATTCAGATCTCTGTCCCACTGCTGCCTACTCAGAGGGTTCCCCAGATGGCATGTCTTTTTTATTTTTTAATACTCTCAACCCACTTTTTTTTTTTTTTTTTCCTTCAAGGCATATGTCACAACTTGACAATATGTTACAACCTTATTTTTTATCAGTCTCCCTAAATGGGATGAAAACTTCATGAGGTCAAGAGCTTTATTTTATTCACTGCTTAAGTCACAATGCTTTGTAGAGTATGTAATACAAAGTAAAGCACAATAAAAATTGGTTAAACCAATAAACATGATTTTCATCACATTTGTTTTTTTCCCCAGTTTGGAAATTTTCCTAAGTCATATCAATAAACTCTTCCACTTCCCTTTTTTTTTCACTCCAGGTTTTTGGAGCTTTTCTTTTCTTCTTTTTTCCAATTACAAAAATTTTCTGTATACAAAATGATTTGAAGAAAAACCAGTATTCTATTCCTTTATCCTGCTTGAAAATACTAACTAAATTCCAAGAAGCATAATAAATCAAAAACCAAACTCACTGCCATCAAGTAGGTTCCAATTTATAGTGACCCCTCCTTGGGTTTCCAAGGAGGTATCACTATGGAAGTAGATTGCCCAACCTTCCTTCCAAGGAGTGGCTGGTGATTAGCACCAGCCTTCTGGTTAGTAGTCAAATGCCTTAGGCACTACACCACGAGAGGTCCTAAGAAGCATAATAGGCTCCTGATGTTCTCTGGGAAAAAACTTGAAATACTTAGAAATCTAGCACATTTTATCCTCAATTTTTCTTATATTTATAACAATGCCATTTCACTGGTGAGTCTTAATTGAGAACAACACAGATGCATTTATATGTAGCAGTTGAGCAGTGGCATACTCCATCCCTTTTAAGAGCATCTTTTCTTCACACATGACTACAAAATTTTATCTTGAAAAATTGCAAACTCCTGTGTGTCACAGGCCTTTATGTTTTCTCAAGAAAAACTAAACCTTTCAATGTTAAATCTGAGAATGTCATTCGTGTATTCAAAACGAGCCTTGTGATTCTATATAGAAGATTAGAATGCTATGGCTGAAAAGTTCCTTAGAGATCATCCAATCCCACATTTTATGTTGTTGTTGTTGTTAGACGCTGTTGAGTCACCTCCAACTCATGGTAACCTTATGCACAGAAGAACAAAATATTGCCCGGTCCAGCATCAGCTCCACAATCCTTGCTATGCTTGAGGCCATTGTCACAGCCACTGTGTCAATCCATCTCATTGAGGGCCTTCCCCTCTTTTGTTAACCCTCCACCTTACCAAGCATGACAGCCTTCTCCAGGGAATGGTCCCTTCTGATAACATGACCAAAGTAGGTGAGATGAAGTCTGACCATTCTCGCTTCCAAAGAGCATTCTGGCTGCACTTCTTCCAGGACAGATCTGTTAATTCTTTTAGCAGTCCATTGTACTTTCAGCATTTTTTGCCAGCACCACAACACAAAAGCATCAATTCTTCTTCAGTCTTCCTTAATCATTGTCCAGCTCTCACACGCATATGAGGCGATTGAAAGTATTATGGCTTGTGTCAGGCACACCTTACTACTCAAGGAGACATCTTTGCTCCACAACACTTGAAAAAGGTCCTTTGCAGCCAACTTGCCCATTTGACCACTAACCAGAAGGCTGGCAGTTCAAACCCACCAGCCACTCCTTGGAAGGAAGGTTGGGCAATCTACTTCCATAGTGATATCACCTCGGAAACCCAAGGAGGGGTTGTTATGAGTCGGATCCAACTCTATGGCAGTGAGTTTGTTTGTTTGTTTGTTTTGGTATACATCGTCTGATGTCCTGACTGCTGCTTCCATTGGCATTGATTGTAGAACCAAGCAATGTGAAGTCTTTGACAACTTCAGTCTTTTCTCCATTTATCATGCTACTGCTTATAGGTCCAGTTTGAGGACTTTTGTTTTATTTATATTGAGATGTAATCCATACTGCAGATGTGGTATTCTTCAATCTCTATCAGTAAGTGCCTCAAGCCATCCTCACTTTCAGCAAGCAAAGTTGTGTCATCAGCATATTGCAAGTTGTTAATGATTCTTCCTCCAATCTTGATGACACTTTCTTCTTCATATAGTCCAGCTTCTTGGATTATTTGCTCAACATAGGATTGAATAAGTATAGTGAAAGGATACAAACCTGATATACTCCATTCTTGATTTTAAACCATGCAGTGTCCCTTTGTTCTGTTCGAACAACAGCCTCCTAGTCTATGTACAGGTTCCTAATGAATATAATTAAGTGTTCTGGAATTCCCATTCTTCTCAATGTTATCCATAATTTGTTATGATCCACATAATGGAATGCTTTTGCATAGTCGATAAAACACAAGTAAAATCTTTCTGGTATTCTTTGCTTTCATCCAAGATCCATGTGACATCAGCAATGATATCCCTTGTTCATGTCCTCTTCTGAATCCAGCCTGCATTTCTGGAAGTTCTCTGTCAACATACTGCTGCAATCGTTTTTGAATTATCTTCAGTAAGATTTTACATGCATGAAATATTAATGATATTGTTCAATAATTTCCACATTCTGTGGCATCACCTTTCTTTGAAATGGGTACAAATATGGATCTCTTCCAGTCAGTTGGCCAGGTAGCTGTCTTCCAAATCTCTTGGCATAACTGAGTGAGTGCCTCTAGTGGGGCATCTGTCTGTTGAAACATCTCAATGGGTATTCCATCAATTCCTGGAGCCTTGTTCTTCGCCAATTCCTTCAGTGCAGCTTTGAATTCTTACTTCTGTACAATTGGTTCTTGAACATATTCAACCTCCTGAAATGGATGAAGATCAACCTGTTCATTTTGGTGCAGTGACTCTCTGAATTCCTTCCATCTTCTTTTGATGCTTCATGCATCATCATTCAGTATTTTATCTATAGAATCTTTCAATACTGCAACGTCAGGCTTAAATTTTTTCCTCAGTTCTTTCAGCTTGAGAAATGCCAAATGTGTTCTTCTCTTTTGGTTTTCTAACTCCAAGTTCTTGCACATTTCATTATAGTAATCAGCTTTGTCTGCTCAAGCTGTTCTTTGAAATTTTCTCTTCAGCTCTTTTATCTTGTCCTTTCTTCCATTTGCTTTAGCTACTCTTTGTTCAAGGGCAAGTTTCAGCTTCTCTTCTGACATTCATTTTGGTCTTTTCTTCTTTTCTCCTCTTTTTAATGACCTCTTGCTTTCTTCATGGATGATGTTCTTGATGCCATCCCACAATTCTTCTGGTTTTCGGTCATTGGTCTTCATTCGATACATCAACTCTATTCTTTAGATGGTCTCTAAATTCAGGAGGGATATATTCAAGGTCATATTTTGGCTCTTGTGGACTTGTTTTAATTGTCTTCAACTTCAAGTTGAACGTGCATATGAGCAGTTGATGGTCTGTTCCACAATCAGCTCCTGGCCTTGTTTTGGCCTCTTGCCACAGATGTAGTCAATCTGATTCTTGTGTACTCCATCTGGTGAAGTCCACATATATAGCTGCTGTTTGTGTTGTTGAAAAAAGGTATTTGCAATGAATAAGTCACTGGACTTGCAAAATTCTATCATGAGATCTCCAGCATTATTTCTGTCATCAAGGACAAATTTTCCAACTATCAGTGATTCTTCTTTGTTTCCAACTTTTGCATTCGAATCACCAGTGATAATCAGCACATCTTGATTGCATATTTGGTCAGTTTCAGACT
Source organism: Orycteropus afer afer (assembly GCF_000298275.1). NCBI lineage: Eukaryota > Metazoa > Chordata > Mammalia > Tubulidentata > Orycteropodidae > Orycteropus > Orycteropus afer. Next base: position 2,262,008 of record NW_006921785.1, read on the forward strand.
GGAGAAGTTGATAAAAATCTTCAGTTTCTTCATCTTTAGCTTTGGTGGTTGGTGCATAAATTTGAATAATAGTTGTATTAACTGGCCTTCCTTGTAACGGTATGGATATTATCCTATCACTGACAGCATTGTACTTCAGGACAGATCTTCAAACATGCTTTGTGATGATGAATGTCATGCTATTCCTCTTCAAATTGTCATTCCCAGTATAATAGAGCATATGATTGTCTGAATCAGAATAGCCAAAACTGGTCCATTTCAGCTCACTAATGCCTAGGATATCAATCAATATGTGTTCTATTTCATTTTGACAACTTCCAGTTTTCCTAGATTTATACTTCATACATTTCATGTTCCAATTATTAATGGATGTTTGCAGCTGTTTCTCCTCAATTTGAGTCATGCCACATCAGCAAGTGGAGGTCTCAAAAGCTTTACTTTATCCATATCAGTAAGGTTGATTCTACTCTGATGATGTACCTCTTTCCGAGTTGTATTTTGAGAGCTTTCTGATCTAAGGGGCTCATCCTCCTTCACTGTACTGGACAATGTTTCTGGGCTATTCATAAAGTTGCCCAGTAATGTATCAATGTTTCTCTGTTATTCATAAGGTTTTCCCTGGCCAATTCTTTGAGAAGTGGATGGCTTCCTCCTTCTTCCTAGTTTGTCTCAGTCTGTAAGCTACATTGAAGCTTGTGCACCATTTACAACCCTGCCAGCACTTGAAACACCAGTGTACAGCCTCAAGCCTCACAGAAACATGCAAGCCATCACAGTACGACAAATTGACAGACAAGTTTGTCTCCCTTAGCTGTTTGAAACCTCTCCGCCCTCCTGTTACCTGGATCCCAGCTGTTGCTGCTGGGTCAGTCTGGTCACCTGGCTTTTCTTTTCCCCACTTTCCTGCCTCTTGGGGGTGGGGCCTGTGTCCTTCCCCTTACCTGGATCTCTGCCACTACATACATTTTATAGTTGTGGAAAAGGCTCAGGGTAAGAAAAGGACAATTTTATTTGTCATCTTAGAGTAGATGGACTTGTGTTGCAAAGAGTAATGTTGAATATCCAGGAGATCAGTATCATACACAGAAGGTTAATTGTATGTAAATGAGGATCTCACTATCACTAATACAAAATCTAACAGAAATAATACATAGATTATGTATTATTCAATTTTCCACTGTATTTATCTACTGCTTTGGCATAGATAATTCAAAAAATAACATTAGAATCCTGAGATATACTAAAAGGAAAAAAAAAAAAAACTATCCTCTAAAGGGGAAAATTTATTTCCCTAGGATCTCTGGTAGTGTAGTGCCTAAGGCATTTGACTGCTAACCAGAAGGTTGGTAATTCAAACTCAACAGCTACTCCTCAGAAGGCAGATTGGGCAATCTACTTCCATAGTGATACTGCCTCAGAAACCCAAGGAGGGTCACTATGAGTCAGGTCCAACTTGATGGCACATAACAACAACAGGCGATCTGGTGGTATAGTGCCTAAGGCATTTGACTGCTAACCAGAAGGCTGGTGGTTCAAACCCACCAGCCACTCCTCGGAAGGAAGGTTGGGCAATCTACTTCCATAGAGAAACCACCTTGGAAACCCAAGGAGGGGTCTTGCTATGATTTGAATTAACTTCACAGCAGTGAGTTTTTTCTTTTTCTTTTTCTTTTTTTTTTTGGTAATATAATTAAGAATACTGAATTTTATTTCATATAAGGAACTCAATTTGCACTCATTACCTACCCACATATGAAGTAGGTATAGTATTGAGCCCTCAAAGAAATGGAGTCCAAAGGTTTATATGTGGGATACTCATGTAAGTCAGCCATATGATCTGAGGTTGAAGGAAGGCTTGGTTGTTTCTGGTGGGACAGGAGCTGAGACTGAGATGGGCATGGTACAGGGCACAGCAAAGATAACTAAATCACTGGCACCCAAATCACTTGGCATTGTGAGTGATAGGGCCCATAGTTGACATTTCCAAGTTGGAGCAGTGGATGAGATGGATTTTCCATCTCCCAGAGCCTCCCGGGGAGAAGAACCTGTCCACTTACAGGGCTCATTCATTTTATGCACACAAAGCCCACCATACTGCCAATGGTCCAGTTCCTTACCTGGATAAACTCAACACTTCTGAAAGCATCCCCATCTTCAAGGTTTTATGGGCAAGGGCAATGACACGGAAGCCTTGCATTGTGTAATTCCTCAGCTCTTGTGAGAAATTTTTGGGCACTGTAATGAGAGAGTGAAAGAATAAATATAACTTCACATTGAAGGCTGCCCAGCTCCTAGTCAAGATTTTGGGATATTGTCACCTTACCCTGTTTTAACTGTCACTCTGCAAAAATGTTTTAATAGAAAAACTGCAACTTTGTTCAAAGGCCACAAACAATGACACTGGTATGTTCTTACTAGTCTAGTGGAAATGACTTCCAAACTGGTGTCAAGTGTACCTACTGGGTTCACTGAGAAACAGCCTCAGGACTAGGTCTGGATGCACAGGTGGATAAAATAAGGGAAATGGCTGTTCCTCTAGATCAAGACTGAAAAGCTACAACACCCAAGTCAAATTCGGCCCACTGTCTGTTTTTGTAAATAAAATTTTATTGGGTCACAGACATGTACATTTATTTGAATATTGTTTGTGCCTGCTTTCATGCTATAATGGCAGAGTTGAGTAGTTGAGATGGGCAGAGTAGATGAGACAGTGTGGCCAGCAAAGCCTGAAATATTTACTATATGAACCTTTAAAGAAAAAATTTGCCAATCACCTGCTCTAGATGAGAGATGATACAAATTTTAACATTGTAATCATAACTAATGTTTGTAATCTGTAAAATCTTTATGTTTTACAATATTCCTATAAAAGTATTAGGAGAAAGCATAGTATAATGAGAAGTACACTGACTTGTTGTTGTTGTTGTGTGCTGTCGAGTTAGACCCTACTCATAGCGACCCCTCCTTGGGTTTCCGAGGCAGTATCACTATGGAAGTAGATTGCCCCATCTTCCTTCTGAGGAGTGGCTCGTGGGTTTGAATCCCCGGCCTTCTGGTTAGCAGTCAAATGCCTTAGGCACTATGCTACCAGAGCTCCTTAGGTACTAAATAAAACACCTGAGCTCTATTGTCTATTCTACTACTAACTAGATTTCTGACTGTGCATGTTAATTCTTTCTCTGGACCTCATCTTTCCCATTCATAAAAATGAGAGGGTACAGATCACTAGTTTGTTTGGTTTTTTTTTTTTCTTTTTTAATTATTTATTTTGATTTGGGTGAAAATTTACAAAGAAAATTGGTTTTCCATTCAACTGTTCATACACACTTTTTCCCCTAACATAGTTTGCAATCCCTACAATGTAACAGCAATCTTCCCATCTCCTCCCTGTGGTTACCATTTCCCTTTGTCCTTCTTTTCTATCCATTCCTGCCCCCTGAGCTTTATCTTTGGGCAAATGCTGCCCTTTTGGTCTCTTATGGTTGACTTTCTAAAGGAGCATCTACCTTTTGGTGTTACTGGTCACCTCATAGGTCTTTCTGTTGATTGGTTGAAAATTGAGCCACCAGAGTGAGTTCCGTTCCGGGCCCAAAGAGTGACTAAGGGTCATAGTCTTAGGAGTTTCATCAGTCTCTATCAGACCCCTAAGCCTGATCTTTTTAACAATTTTGAGTTTTGTTCCACACTTTTCTCCCATTCTATGTAAGATCTCAAATTTTGATCCCTTTCAGAGTGGTTGGAAGTGGTATCCAGGCACCATCTAGTTCTTTTGGTCTCAGGGTAGTGAAGGGTGAGGTTCCCATGGTCCAATAGTCCCTTGGACTAATTATTTCCATGTGTCTTTGATTTTCTTCACTCTTCTTTGATCCAGTCAAGGAGAGATTTATAGTTGCATATTTGATGGTCATTTGTATCTAAGACCCCAGTCACTACGCACCAAAGTGGGACGTAAAACAATGTTTTTGTGTACTATGCTATGCCAGTTGAACTTGCTGTCTGTCATGAGTATGGTCCCAAGCCCTAAGGCCCTACAACTCATTCCCTCAAAGTGTTTGGTTGTGACTAAGAGGTTAGCTCTACTATATATATGGACATTTTTTTTAGCACATACATATGTAGAAATATCATCTGTCAAACCTATACATGGTTATGGGTGTAATCCCATTTGTCTACCCATAGCTGATCATCTTGCTTGTCTACCTGTGAATCCACCCATAGATTAATGTTTGTTATTTCTGATAATGCAGTATTGTGTGTAATAGTATTTACCTTTGTAGTCTGTAACTCTTATGTACCTTTCTGTGGCTTCCTTTTCCTTAGGGATATTGTGCTGATCACCTACTTTTGGTATATTGTCTTTCCTTTCACCCAAATCAATATGTGTCACTTACTTATCTAGTAATTGTCCCTCCCCTCTCCTCCCATCCCTGGTAATTATCGAATAATGTTTCTTTCCATGTGTATATCTTTCCTTGACCTTTTGTAATAGTGGACTCATATAATATTTATCCTTCTGTGATTGACTTATTTCACTCAGCATAATGTCTCATCCATTTTATGAGGTGTTTTGCAGATTCTTCATTATTCTTTAGTGTTGCATAGTATTCCATTGTGTGTATGTACCATAGTTTGGTTATTTACTCATCTGTTGATGAGCACTTAGTTTGTTCCCATCTCTTTGCTATTGTGAGTAGTACCACAATAGACATGGATGTGTATATATCTACTCATGTCCTGGCTCTCCCTTCTTTAGGATATATACCTATTAGTATGATTGCTGGATCAATGGATATTTTATTTCCAACTTTTTAAGCAAGTGCCACACTGTTTTCCACAGTGGTTGCCCATTAGGTTTGTTGTTGTTAGTTGCTGTTGAGTCTATTCTGACTCATGGTAACCCATGTATGCAGAGTAGAACTGATCCACAGGGTTTTCTTGCCTGTGACTTTCAGAAGCCGATTGCCAGGTCTGTTTTCCAAGGTGCCTGTAGGGTTTAAACTGCCAACTTCCCATCTACTAGTTGAGCCATTCAGCTTAGACCTTCTATAATTCTAAAATAATTCTGGAGATGGGGATCTAATTTTGAAGAACCTCCCAGCTCTCTATAATTAAATACAGGGAAAAAAATATATCACTGAGGATGATATTAGTGTTGAGGATCAGAAACTAGGACAATAGGAGGAATTGGAAAGGCTGCCAAAACCAATAACCTACTGCCATCAAATTGATTCTGACTCAAGGTAACTGCTATAGGGTTTTCAAGGCTATAAATCTTTATGAAAGCAGACCGCCTCATTTTTCTTGCACAGAGTGGCTGGTGGGTTCAAACTGCAGACCTTTTGGTTAGCAGCTTAATGCCTTAACCACAGAGCCACCACTGCCAGAAGAATAAAAATGTGTTAAGTGACAGGCCCCAATCCTTACTGATACAGTAAGGACAATTGACACCACTTATAATTTTAAGATAGTCACTTGTGTCTGTTTAAGGAAAAAACAATGCTGTCAATTTGGGAAGGATAAGGTTAACAGAAACTGTGAGAAGGTCAAAGTTAGAAAAAAATAGACATTTCAAAGGTACAAAAAGACTCCAAGGGGAGAAAAAAGTTAAAGCAATCCTTTGCCATATGTAAAATTCTGTGCACTAGTTGATGGCTATCAGCAATCGTAAAGAGAATATAGATGAAAATCAGGAGAAAAAAGGCCAATTTTATCCAAATGAACTCATTTGAATGCAACAATATTCTTATAAATCTGAGCTGCCGCTTAGAGAGTGCATATGTTTGCAAGACTAAGAAACAATACAAATCAGTTCAAAATCTGGCCTAGAAAGATGAAATTGCTGTGAAAATGATCAATTACCTTGCTTTAAAACCTTCTAATTTACTCTAATCATATATATTTTTTTTTTTCTAAGAGATTTGTCTTTTCTATGTTCTTCTCTTATCATTCTATCTGAGTCCTGTATGTGGAGTCAGTCCCCCGGGGGTGAAGGAGCACTCCTGTTCCCTCTGAGTGATACTCATTCTAATCCTCCCTGGTTCTCTGACTCCATGTATTCTACTCCCAATTGATTCATATTTCCTTCCCTGATGTCCCTTTTTGATTGTTTTTCTGGCTGGACTAGATCCGGAAATGTATTCCCTGCTTTGAGATGATCATTCTTGCCTTCTTGAGCAACTGTGCCTTTTCACACACACTCATAAATGACCACCTCCATATTTACTGATTTCAGTTTGTTTGTTTGTGTTTTAACTTTTAAAATGTTTACTTATTAACTGGACTGCACACGTAACTGCCCTCATGAACAACTGCCTCCTCTGTCGTGAGACAAGAACTGGATGGCCTGGCTACCATTACTGAACATTTTGATCAAAGATTTTATAGCAGAATCCTAATCAAGAGTGGGTAAAATACAGAACCGAATTTCAAATCTCATAGAATCCAGACTTTCTGGAGCCATTAAGGCTAGATGATTTTGCTAAACTATTGCCCGGAGATTATCCTTAAAAATTAACATTAGAGGCGGGGCAAGATGGCGGACTAGGCAGAAGGATTGCACAGACCCTCTTCAACAAAGAAAAGGGAAACCAATTAACACAGACACAGAAGATA
>NW_006921785.1:2275852-2277686 GCF_000298275.1 Orycteropus afer afer
AAAAAAAAAAAAAAAAAATTAACATTAAACTGAAACTATTCCCTGAAGTCATCTTTAAAGAAAGGAAAATATCAGTGGTTGCCAGGGACTCTGAGGAAGGAAGGGAGAGATGAATAGGTAGAGCACAGGTGATTCTATTCCTTATGACACTGTAATGGTGGACACATGACTTGTAATTGTAGACTCATTGACATAAAGCATTTGAAAAATCTATTGGACTATAGAACACAAATAGTAATTCTAGTGTAAATGATGGCCTTTAGTTTATAATAATGTGTACTATGAACTTTATTTAATAATTAATGTATTGATACATTATTATTTAATAATAATGTATTGGTTCATCAATTGTCACAAATGCACCACAATTTTGCAAGAAGTTAATAATAGGAGAAACGGTGAGTATGTGGTAGGGGTGGGAGTGATGTATGGGAATTCTCTGTACTTACTGTGCAATTTATTTTTTTTTAACAAACTTAAAACTGCTTAAAAAATAAAGTTTGTTAAAAAAAAAAAAAAAAACTCCCCCTGACAGAGAAAATTGTCGGTACCTGTTTCTGATCTGCAGAACCTGGCCACCATCTCTGGGGCACCCTTCATGTAGGCATGGAAGTAATCCTCCCCAGCCAGCTGAGCAACCACGGACATCCTCTGCAGGCTTGAGGAAAATGGAAACTGGAGCAGAATGGCAATGGCTTCCACAGGACTCTGCAGCACCCAACAAAGGGAGCTTTAAGAAGTTTTCAAGGGAGATTGAGCAAGCACAGCAACAGATAGGGTCTACTCTGGGATATAATATGATCCTGATGGGCCCAGGGACACAATGAAGTGGTAAATTCATCGCAATATTCTTATTATTATGACTGCATAAAGTGACTCCTCCACTAGGATGTTTGGTCCACAAGGCCTTTTCCCTCGTCTGACTGGATATATTTTGATTACCTTCTGGGAAAACTCACAGGTCCCATCCTCTTAGTACTTCTCTCTCCCAGAAACAGTCTTCACTCTCTCTTCTAGACCCCTATGGTTCTCTCTTCACCCTTTATTACAGCACTCAGCACATTGCATTGCACTTATCTGTACCCACATTGATTTTTCTACCAGACTGTGTGCTCGGAAGGAAGGTTGGGCAATCTACTTCCGTAGTGATACTGCCTCAGAAACCCAAGAAAGGGTTGTTATGAGTTGGGTCCGACTCCATGGCACCTAACAACAACAACATGTGCTCTTCCAGCACAGAGCCAGCATGCATAGTTCTTAAAACTCTCTACCTGCTAGCACCTAACATAGTTCTCCAGCACATATAGGTACTCAGTGGGTGTTTGTTGAATAAATTAATGGACAAATTGAGGAATGATAGAATATAAAAAGAGAGAAAAAAAAAAAAGGAAGTAGGAGTTGTTGGTTTAGTTGCCACCAGGTCAAATATAATTCATAGTGACCCCATGTGTCACAGAGTAGAACTGCTCCATAGGGTTTTCATGGCTGTGACCTTTTGAAAGCAGATCATCACAACTGTCTTCTGAGGTGCTTCAGGGTTGGCTTGAACAGCAAACCTTTCTGTGAGTAACCAAGTGCTTAACCATTTGTGTCACCCAGGGACAGGAATGTAAAAATATATGAAAGTCGTGGGAGTTTTCCTAGTTGTTTTTTTTGGGGGGGGGTATTTTTATTTTTATTTTTTTTTAATTTTTTTTGTTTATTGTGATTTGGGTGAAGATTTACAGAACAAATTCACATTCCATACAGCAGTTCACATATACTTTGTCTCATGTCATTGACCATAGTTTACCACAATGCAACAGCTCCCCTCCCACTTCCTCCCCATAGTTAC
>NW_006921785.1:2277921-2295438 GCF_000298275.1 Orycteropus afer afer
TTTTTTTTTTTTTTTCTCCAAATGATTTTGAGGAGTTTTCCTTGTTTTAAGGGCAAAGAAGTACTTGATTTAAAGACGAAAATCATACCTGACTGGCCCTTGGTCCTGGTTTTATTATTACTCTTGAATCCGACATCCCAAATGTACAGTAGTCTACACTGCAATCTTCCATTTTCTGTTTTAAAAGAAAAACAGTCATAAGATTCCTTGAAGAAAAAGAATAAGAAAGAACTATCTTTTATTTGCATTACATTTGAATCTATTCAGCACTATTTTCACATATTTTCTTCTCTGAACCAATATTCTTAATACCTTAATGGTCAAATTTCTGTTCTGATTTATATTAAGGACCTTTGCATACAATGTCAAAAAGCCAGAAATATTGTAAGTACATTACATAGTAACTAGTGGAGACATGCTAGCTATAGGTCAATGGCCCTTCCTAAGTGGATATGACTAGTAATTGAAGAGGATTTAAATGCCGATCTGCTCTCCAATATAGGTGGACACATTAGCTCTCAGATGAGGTAGGTATAGGTCCTGAGATAAGCATTGGACTACTTAAGCTCTATCAGTGCTACTAGCCTCCTTTGTTAGGGAGAGAGTTGGCAAATCTGTTTGCAAGTTACAAAACACATTTGAAAATGGTTTGTATGGTTTGGAGGTAAAATATGCCATCTGAAAAGTCAACATTAATCTAAAACATGGGAAAGACATTTGAATATGTGAAAAGTGTTGTTGTCATGTTGTAAGGTTCTGTCCAATCAGCTCCAACTCATAGCAACCCATGTACAACAGGATGAAACACTGCCTGGTAAAGCATCATGTTCAAAATCTTTGCTATGCCTCAGCACATTGTCACAGCCATTGTGTCAATCCATCTCATTGAGGATATTCTCTTTTTCACAGACCGTCTACTTTAAAGAGTTCTGTTGTGCAGTGCCTAAGGCATTTGACTGCTAACCAGAAGTCTGGCGGCCCAACAGCCACTCTGCGGAGGGAAGACGGGGCAATCTCCTTCCTTAAAGCCACAGAAACTGAGTATGATATTCTTCTCCAGAGATGGGTCCCTTCTTACATGACCAAAGTACGTGAGATGATGTCTAGCCATTTGTGCTGCTAAAGAGCATTCTGGTGCTACTTCTTTCAAGACAGATTTGCTCATTTTTTGGCAGTGTGTGGTATTTTCAGTATTCTTCACTAACACCAGATTTCCATTACATCGATTCTTCTCTGGCCTTCCTTACTCATTGTCCAGCTGTCCCACAGATATGAGGCTACTGAAAATACCATCACTTGGATCAGGTGAAGCTTAGTCTTCAAAGTGACATCTTTGCTCTTTAACATGTTAAAGAGGTCTTTAGTAGATTACCTAGTGCAATCGTTGCTGTTGTTAGGTGCCATCAAGTTCGCTCTGACTCATAGTGACCCTATGTACAACAGAACAAAACCCTGCCTGGTCCTGCACCAGCCTCACAATCCTTGCTATACTTGAGTCCTTTGTTGTACCACTGTATCAATCCATCTCATTGGGCATCTTCCAATCTTTCACTGACCCTCCACTTTACCAAGCATGATATCCTTCTCCAGGGAATGGTCCCTTCTGATAACATTGCCAAAGTAGATAAGATGAAGTCTGGACAGATTTGTTAGTTCTTCTGGCAGTCCGCTATGGCACTTTCAGTATTCTTCACCAAAACAACAACTCTTCTTTGATCTTCTTTATTCATTGTCCAGTTTTCACATGCATGTAAGGCTATTGAAAATACCATGTCTTGGATTGTTGTTGTTGTTATGTGCCGTCAAGTCAGACCCAACTCATAGCGACCCCTCCTTGGATTTCTGAGGTAGTATCACTACAGAAGTAGATTGCTCCATCTTCCTTTTGAGGAGTGGCTGGTGGGTTTGAATCACCAGGCTTCTGGTTAGCAGTTAAGTGATTTAGGCACTACGCTACCAGAGGTGTACCTTAATTTTCAAAGAAGCATCTTTGCTCTTCTACACTTTAAAGAGGTCTTTTGCAGCAGACTTGCCCAGTGCAACACAACATCTGATTTATTGACTGCTGCTTCCATTGGTGTTGATTGTGGTGTTAATATGAAATCTTTGACAACTTCAATATTTTCTCCATCATCATGATGCTGCTTTTTGGTCCAGTTGTGAGGTTTTTTGTTTCCTTCATGTCGAGGTGTAATCCATTCTCCAGACTGTAGTCTTGAATCTTCATCAATATGTGTTTCAAGTCATCTTCAGTTTCAGCAAGCAAAGTTGTGTCATCTGCATATTGCAGGTTGTTAATAAGTTGTTGTTAATAAGTCCTCCTCCAATCATGATGCCATGTTCTTTTTCATATACTCCAGCTTCTCAGATTATTTTCTCAACATAAAGACTGAATAAGTATAGTGAAAGGATACAACTCTGACACATTCCATTCCTGATTTTAAACAATGCAATATCCCCTTGTTCTGTCCAAAAGACAACCTCCTGGTCTATGGACAGGTCCTTCATGAGCACAATGAAGTATTCTGGAATTGTCATTCTTTGCAATGCTATACATAAATTTTTATGATCCACACAGTCAAAAACCCTTGCATAGTCAATAAAACACAAGTAAACATCTTTTTTATATTCTTTGCTTTCAGCCAAGATCTATCTAACATCAGCAATAATATCCCTCATTCCACATCCTCTTCTTTATCCAGCTTGAATTTCTGAAGTTCTTTGTCAATGTACTGCTGCAACTATTTTTTAAATATCTTCAGCAAAATTTTACTTGCTTGTGATTTTAATGATATTATTCAATAATTTCCACATTCTGTGGAATCACCTTTCTTTGGAATGGGTACAAATATGTATCTCTTCCAGTCAGCTGGCCAGGTAGCTGTTTTCCAAATTGCTTGGCATAGACAAGTGTGTGCCTCCAGCGCAGCATCCATTTGTTGAAACATCTCAATGGGTATTCTGTCAATTCCTGGAGCCTTGTTTTTCACCAATTCTTTTAGTGCAGCTTTGAATTCTTCCTTCGATACCATTGGTTCTTGATCATATGCTACCTTCTGAAATAGATGAACATTGACCAGTTCTTTTTGGTGCAGTGACTCTGTGTATTTTTTTCCATTTTCTTTTGATGTTTCCTACATCATACAATATTTTGCCCATGTTGTTGTTGTTGTTGTTTGCCGTCGAGTCGGCCCTGACTCATAGCGACCCCTCCTTGGGTTTCCGAGGCAGTATCACTACAGAAGTAGGATTGCCCAACCTTCCTTCCGAGGACAACTTGAGGGCTTTATTCTTTCTTCAGTTCTTTCAGTTTGATAAATGCTGAACATGTTCTTCCTTTTGGTTTTCTAACTCCAGAACTTTGCACATTTCTTTATAATAATTCACTTTGTCTTTTCATGCTGCTTTTTGGAATCTTCTGTTCAGCTCTTTTATCTTATCATTTTTTCCATTTGTTTTAGCTACTCTGCACTCAAGACAAGTTTCAGAGTCTCTTCTGACATCCATTTTGTCCTTTTCTTCCTGATGACATTTTACTTTCTTCATGTATGATGTTCTTGATGAGATCCCACAATTTGATTTTCAGTTATTGGTGTTCAATGCATCAAATCTATTCTTCAGATGGTCTTTAAGTTCAGGTGGGATATAATCAAGGTCATTATTTTGGGACTTGTGGGTTTGTTTTAATTGTCTTCAACTTCAGCTTGAACTTGCATAGGAGCAGTTGATGGTCTATTCCATAATCAGCTCCTGGCCTTGCTTTTGCTGAAGATATTGAGCTTTTCCCTTGCCTTTTTCCATGGATGTAGTCTATCTGATTCCTGTATATTCTATCTGTCAAGTTGCACTTGTATAACCACCATTTATGTTGTTGAAAAGAAGTATTTGCAATGAATAAGTCATTGGTCTTGCAAAATTCTATCATGCCATTTCTGGGGTCATTTCTATCATTAAGGCCATATTTTTCAACTACTGGTGATTCTTCTTCATTTCCAACTTTTGCATTCCAATCATCAGTAATAATCAATATATCTTTATTGAATGTTTGGTCAATTTCTGACTTCAGAAGTTGGTAAAAATCTTCAATTTCCTCATCATTGATTTGGTAGTTGGTGCATAAATTTGAATAATAGTAGTATTAACTGGTCTTTCTTTCAGGCATATGGATATTATCTTATCACTGACAGCATTGTACTTCAGGGTAGATCTTGAAATATTTTTTGCAACAATGAATGCCATGCCATTCCTCTTCCATTTGTCATTCCCAACATAGTAGATCATATGGTTGTTTGATTCAAAATGACAAAAAAGAAAAAAACAGTCCATTTCAGCTCACTAATGCCTAGGATATCAATCTTTATGTGTTCCATTTCATTTTTGACAACTTCTAATTTCCTAGGTTCACATTCTGTGCATTCCATGTTCCAATTATTAATGAATCTTTGCAGCTGTTTATTCTCATTGAATTGTGCCCCATCATCAAATGAAGATCTTCATAGCTTTACTCCTCCATATCATTAAGGTTGATCCTACTTTGAGGAAGAAGCTCTTCTCCAGTCATACCTTGAGTGCCTTCCAACATGAGAAGCTCATCTTCTGGCACTATATCAGAAAATGTTTCACTGCTATTCATAAGGCCAATATTTGGCCATTCAGTGGCCAAGTTTTCAGTAGTGGATGGTCCTATACTTCTTTTTATCTGTCTTCATCTGAAAGCTCCATTGAAACCTGTCCACCATGAGTGACCCTGCTGGTATTTGAAATACCAGTGGCAAAGCTTCAGGCATCACTGCAACACACAAGCTACCACAGTATGACAAACTGGCAGATGATTAGTGAATATGTAAAGTAGAGGCCAAGAAATAGCATCTAAATTCAGATGTGTTGCTTACTTATTTAAACTTAGGATGTCACTTCATTTCTCTAGATCTCAATTTCTTTTAAAAAATATTTTGACAACTCTTTTAGTGCTAAAACTCTTAGAGTATGTAAGACATTGCCCTATCTTATTATGTTCAATAGAAGGCTTCCAAAATATATTCAACTCGAGACTGCTTCTGACCCAACTTTAATGTTTTGCCCTGATTGTCTTAAACTCAAAGAATAATCTTGCTTTTGTATGCTTTGTTTGCAGTCATACAACTGTTTTTCCAGATAGTTCTTCAGTTAATACTCAAGATTTATGCTCCCAAACAAGCCCTCAATTTGTATGTCATTTGTACAAATATATCAACCCTGTTCTTTTGGAGAAAGGGACACTGTGAGGATCAAGATCAAAGCCGCATATAGTAACAATGACCCAGTGCAACTTATCATTAGTTCAACCTCAGTGATGCTGGTGAAAAAGTACTTATTGCTTATAAAAAGTACACTGGTTCTTCTTTAAGATGCACAGAACTGATTACTATTTTATGTCAAAAATATTTCTCTAGAGCAAATGCTCTATTTTTAACTTACTGATATCATAAATTCCCTTGAGTACCAGATTTCCCTTTTTTATTGCTTGACTTCTAGAAAGCTAAAATTTTCTAATATATTTTTAGTTTAGGCTTACTGTGAAGTATATTACAATGTGCATGCAATCATTTGTTTTCATTCTTTTGCATCTATTTTTAAATGCTGTCCTGTATTTTACGTATCACTGTAAGTAACTCTGGTAGCATAGTGCCTAAGGCACTTGACTGCTAACCAGAAGTCTGGCAGTTCAAACCCACCAGCCACTCCTCAGTAGGAAGGTTGGACAATCTACTTCCATATGATACAGCCTCAGAAACCCAAGGAGTGGTCTCTATGAGTTGGATATGACTCGACGGCAGTGGATGGTAAGTAGCTCTAGAAACTTGTGTGAGAGTGTTGTCTTTGTGAGTCAGTGAGACAATTCCAACTCATAGTGACCCTAAAAGGCAGAGGATAACTGCTCCATATGGTTTCCTACGCTGTAATCTTTGTGGGAACCAATCTCCAGGTCCTTTCTCCTATGAAGCTACCAGTGGGTTTAAACTGTTGACCTGTCAGTTAGCAGCTGAATGCCCAGTTGTTGAGCAACCAGGGCACCTTGTTTGATTGGTTAATTAATCAATTTATTAATTCCTTCCACATATTTAGCACTTCGTAACATATAAAGCTTACTTAGGCCCATAATCTCAAAGCTCATCACAACTCCTTGAGTGATGCATTTTTCTCCCAAATGTACAGAGGAGGAAACAGATTCAGAGTCTTCATACCAGATTTGGGGTCACACAGCAAGAGAGTGGTACAGTCCAGAAATCATCTCACCATGTCTAGACACCTTCAGTGCAAGTTCATACCCCTTAATTTTTATTCACATTTAGCTCAGAAAATTGAACAAGAGCTAGGGTCCTCCAGTGTGGTGTCTAGAGTCACACTATCCAATACAATAGCCATGAAACATTTGTAGCTATTTAAATTTAAATTAAATGTAACTTAAAATTAATTTTCTTGGTCATATAGCCACATTTCAAGGGTTCAATAACCACTTGTGATAACAAGTGACTACTGTATAGAACACCACAGACACGGAACATTTCCATCATTGCAGAATGTTCTATTAGACAGTTCTGCTCTAGACTATTACTTTTCTGAGAGTGTTCTGGAGAACATCTGTACAATGATATTGTCTGTCAATAAAGTTTTGTGGTAAATAAGCTTGGTAAATGCAGCATGGAGTTCTGGTGGCATAATGGTTAAAGCACTCAGCTGCTAACCAAAAGGTCAGTGGTACAAACTCACAAAGCCAGTCCATGGGAGATATGAAACATCTGCTTCCATAAAAATTTACATAAAGCCTTGGAAACCCTACAGGGCAGTTCTACTCTGTCCTATAGGGTCGTTTGATGGAAATGGTTTAGGTTTTGGTTTTCATATTCCCTTCTTGAATATTCACAATGCACCACAGTATACTTCAAAGAAATCCTACATTTAAGAAATCAATTTAACTTTGTTTAAACAGAACTTTCCAAATTTATTTGATTGTGGAATCCTATTTTGTGTTATATTCATTAACAAAGTTATTTGGAACAGAGATGGGAGACTATTCAGATCAGATCTTCATTTCAGCTTTCTTCTAAGTCTTCTCTGGGTTTTAACCTTGGTTAGAAAAGCATTAGTGCTCCCATTAAGGATTTTTTCAAGTTTTTCTCATTCAAAGACAGCAAGAAACTGTCACCTTACCCAGGCAGTGCCCTCAAACATTTTGAGGTCCAATGGGTCTCCCTGAATGGTCCCATTGAGAAGGATCAGAGAGTGGCAGCTGGCCATGGCCGCACACAGTGGGCCCCATGGCAAAGCCTTGCCTGAGGTAAAACTGTGGACCACCTGGAAACTGGTAGAGAAAATAATTAGCAAGTTAAGGTTGTCAATAAAATCATTCTGCATGTCCTTCCCCTAAAATCTTATTAAGGTAGAGCTTCAACCATGCAATCGCTATGCTCATACCCACCAAAAGCTCCCCATGCCTCACGTGATAAAGTCCAAACGCTTAGCCTGGTTTTTGAGGCCCTGACCACTCCAATTCTAACTTACCATATAGCTTCCACTGCCACTGATGTTCTTTATACCTTGGATTCTATCTTTAAATTAAACTTGCTATTTCTGTACATGTCCGGAGACTTCTCTGTCCTTGAACCTCTGCTCGCTTTGGTTCCTCATTTTCTAACTAGAATATTCTGACTGCAGAGTGATCCTTACAAAACCCTCCATTGAATTGTATGGGAATTTCATTCTCAACAAAGTATGCCACTGGCCAATCAATAATATAATTAATGTCAGAGACCTTGGATGTGGCCACAAGGACTTTTGTCCTGTGACTTGCAATCAGCTCACATAGTGGCAGTATTGGGAGAAGGTGCCTGACCAGGCAGCTCAGTGCTGATACCTGCAAAGTCCTTTGAGCTGGGCTCAGTCCCACACATCCCAGAAAAGAAGTCTCTTTGCTAATGAGAGAGTGGGGAAACTGTATGGGACAGTTCTACTCTGTCCTATAGGATCAACGTTGAGTCGGGACCAACTCAGTGGCAGTGGGTTTGATTTTACTCACTTTACTTACTCCTCTGTTTCACTTATTCAGCTTCTTAATCATCCACCTCATTCTATTTCATTTTTTATTTGGAATTTGAATACCTGTTTTCCCAGTCTGATTTTGAACTAAGGACTCATTCAATTAAATAAGTTAGAATATCTGGGAGCTGATTTCAGTCCATTTATATATGTCTTATGCGACATTCTTCCCTCAACACAAAAAAGGTAAATTTGAATATCATATTTAAGGTTAGCCCATCAAACACACCTTCCTATTTCCCTAAGGGACCTACCAGTTGCCTGCAGTAGGAACTGTCCCCCAGAGGTCCAAACCATCTTCTGTAAGAGTACCAGTCTGCATAAAAATTAGAATTGAGATTAGCATGGGATTTAAAGCTTTTAATAACATTATGATTTAAACAGAACTCAAGCTTCCTATAAATCACAATGGATCTCATTTCCCAAAGCCCTCTTTTGTAAACATCGAGTTTTAAATCAGAGAAGGGTATCCAAAAGAAAGATTCAGCAGGTAACAAATGATCCTAAAACGATTGTGTGGATAATTAAGTGATTCAAGTTACAACTATGACAAGGAAAGCCAAAACTCACTGCTATTAAGTCAATTCTAACTCATAGAGACCCCCATAGGGTTTGTAAAGCTGTAAATCTTTATAGAAGCAGACTGCCTCATTTTTCCTCCATGGAATGGCTGGTGAGTTTGAACCACTGACCTTTTGGTTATCAGCCAAATGCCTTAACCACTGCCACCAGAACTCCTATGGCAAGGAAATGTATGTGTTTTGTTTCAGTTTTGATTGTTTATTGTGACTACTGTTGTTAAACGTATGCCACCAGAGCTCCTGGGAAAGGTTCAGCGAATGGAAATTCAACAAGATCCAGCTCGAGTTTGACTTTTTAGTTGGCACCTCCTTGCTGCTTTAGCAGAGCTTGGATTTTTTTTTTCTTTCTTTTCAAGAATGTTTAGTTCACAGTTTGCCATCTGATTCACAGTAATTTTCTGAAAATATGGGTGACATGGTGACTGTCCAGATTGATAATGAAATGTTGATAGAGGGCTTTGAGTCTATAGAAAGAAAATAAGTGCTAATAATAGATATTAATTAATGCCCAAGAATGAGTTTTATTGTTAGATCATGAGGAAAATGGTCTGGAGATTTGATTTGCTGAATTATGGGAGAGTATTTGTCAGATAATTTAACAGAGAAAGCAAAATGGAACTAAATAGTATCACAGCACTTTCTAATTTCCTCATTGCTTCATAGATGTTCATTAACTACAGACCCTAGTGTCTTTATGCAGTAGGTTAACAACATTAGGGCTACTTAACATAGAGTAAGAGTAAGTGGAGTTTGGCTATGAGCTGTTTAACACTGTCAACATAGAGAGGAACATTAAAAAGCACTACAGAACATTCTGTACAGAACACTGACACCCCAGGTCTCTGACACTTTTTTTTTTTTTAAGGTTGTCTCTGTGTAAGACACTCCATTTTCTAGTTTTCTCTTACATGACATTTTCTACCATTACAGCACATTACAGTACCATGATGTTTCTAATGAAGTACTTGTGAATGCTTTTGATTCTTGTGAGTAAACAGGCTAGAGACATTCCTCGGTTAGAGGTGAAATGAGCAGCCTAGGGGCACAATGTGGAGTCCCTGGGTGGTGCGAAAGGTTAACATGCTTGGCTACTAACCAAAAGATTGGAGATTCTAGTCTGCTCAGAGGTGCCTTAGAAGACAGGCCTTAGGATTTACTTATGAAAAATCAGCCATTGAAAACCCCATGGAGTGCAGTTCTACTTTGACAAACATGGCCTCTCCATGATTTGGAACCGAATGGACAGCAACTTTGTTTTTAAGGGCATAATATAGTCTTGGAGAGGCAATACCAGAATCCAGCCCTTTCAGAGTCTCCTATTGGACTGGAACTATTGAATTCTGCAAGTTATGTGGAAAGACAAAGCCCATACTGGGTTCTGAATCAAGGAATTAAGGAACCATTTTTTTATTAATACATTTGGACTTCCGAGAGAGCTAACATGCTTATATGGGTTATTACTTAAGGAATAACAGCAACAAAAAGCTATTTGGTTCATTTCCCTTCTGCATTTTATAAAGGTCTCATGTGTTTAGACTCCAAATCCCCTTGAGTTGTTTCATTTGAAAAAGAGTTAGCAACTTAAACTGAAATGTTTTCTTGATGATCAGATTATGTTTTTAACATCAATATTTTCAATTTGAAAACAGAGATGATAGTGCAACAAAACAGAAACAGTACTGTGTTATTTCTCTATGTGAAAAAGACCTTTGTACAATAAAACTAATCACAAATAGAAAGAAAATGGAATTATGTTTTTGGTTCTAAAGGGGAAAAGATAGAAAGAGAAAACTAAACGAAAATACAAGCCTAGACTTGGGCTAAATTGTACAGAAAAGGAGAGCCCTCATTATATAGAACTTGATAACAAAACCAAAATAAACTAGAAAAGTATATGGAAAAAAATGTACTGGGAAGCCAAATGGTAAATGTCTTCTAAATTGGACAAAAAAGCCCAAAAACACTAGAGGGAAATTCAGTTTATTGTGGAGTGCTTTATTTCAGCATCATGCTGCTGCTGCTGCTGCTGTTGTTGTTGTCATACGGCATCAAGTGGGACCCAACTCATAGTGACCCCTCCTTGGGTTTCTGAGGCAGTATCACTACAGAAGTAGATTGCCCCATCTTCCTTCCCAGGAGCAGCTGGTGGGTTTGAACGGCCAGCCTTCTGGTTAGCAGTCAAGTGCCTTAGGGTTTAACTGCCAACCCTAGTGCCCAAATATGAAATCTAATCCTGAATTTAGCACTAAGTCAAGAGCCTTAGGCACTATGCAACCATAGATTTTGATAATGTGAAAGCTGGAAGGAAAGAAGGAAACAGAGATCATTGTAGTTCAGCCTTTTGATCTGAAAAAAGTCACACAGAAACTTAGTGCCAAATACAGCATTAGATTTCCTATTTGGGCAATTCCAAACCCAAGAGTTTTTTTGCAGTATTTCATGCTGTTACACCATAGAGAGCTTGGCCAAGCATGCCTGGAATGGTCCCCTGGACATTCTAACAAGGAGTGCATGAGGATGTGAGGAAAAGGTTTTCAATAGGAAGTAAAACGAATACCTTCAGGAAAAATTTTAGCGACAGATTTGTCATGAACATATTTTCTAAATCCCCCCCCCCCCGTATTTTAGACACTAGTGAGTCTGCTGAGTAAGTAAAAGGAATGCCTGCCAGAAAACTTCAAAGGGATTGTTGGAGGGCTTGGATTGAAAGTGAAGTATTGTTAAGTTAACTGTACTGGTTCTTGACTGGTAGAGATGGAAGACCTTCTCTGCCAAACAAAACACACAGAGACTAAAACTGAAATAATCTAAGAGATATACCACATCCAACTGATGACCACAACTTGTCAGATCTACTACATGAGTTTATCTGTAGTTTGTCCTCTGTGCCCTATTCCTTCCCTCATTGTCTAGGACAATGAATTAATTCTCTTCAGTTGTCTCAGGTTACCTTCAAACATGCCTCCTGCCTCACTCCTGTCTCCCTCCTTCTTCAGATGGAATAAATAAAACAAATGTGTAAAAATGTCACTGATCTTCTCAAAAAGTGATAAGAGCTTGCATTTTTCTTCAAGATGAGGCCCCTATCCCATCTTCAGCATGGCACACTGGGTCTTAACTTGTTGTTGTTATGCGCCATCGAGGTGGACCCAACTCATAGCAACCCTTCCTTGGGTTTCCGAGGCAGTATCACTATGGAAGTAGATTGCCCCATCTTCCTTCTGAGGAATGGTGGGTTTGAACCGCCAGCCTTCTGGTTAGCAGTCAAGTGTCTTAGGCACTATGCTACCAGAGCTCCTGGGTCTTAACTAGAAAGGTTTTTTTCATCTCTGGTTTCCTCTCTAGTTTCATTTCATGTAGACATTCTAGTCATACTCCATTGCACTCTCTTTCTCACACATTCCATACCTTTCACAACCCTGTGCTTTGAAACTGCATTCCTCTAAGCCTGCAACTCATTCTTCCTCTCCATCCACCTAATAAACAAAGCAACAGCTTGAAGTTGACCTCTCACCTGTGGCAGGTAACTGCAACTGATGTTTTGCTCATACCTCTACTAAGATATGCATAACATGATTGACATTGTCTTCATTTCTCTTTTCCCTTCTTTCTCAGCTAGACCATGAACATCTCAAGAGCTAAGAACATCTCATTAATAAGCCTCTCTACCAGCCCTGTGCACAGCTGTCTGCTAATATGGCTTAACTGAAAAAAAACAGTAAAAGCTACTGCCTGGAACAGTTATTCAAATAAATGAACTGGAACATAAGGGACCAAGCTGGGCCTATTGCCTTAAACTGTTAAAACTAGCCTGCCCAAGCTGAGGCCAGGATCTGACCAGCAGGGGGTGAGGCAGAAGTCCAGGGGAGAGCCATGGGAAGGGGTATCAGGACTTTCCCACAGTGGTGGTCTTCTCCACTGCACCAACTCCTCCTTTACCACCTTTTCAGAGACAACTTTCTCGACTCCTGAGTCTTGCGGGAGTAAACAGGAAAAAAGATGTAGGTCTGTGAAAACACACAGCATTGTCCACTCCCTGCCTGTCCTTTAAAGAGGCAGAGCAGGAGAAAGGACTATGTTCACTGAATCTCACTGAAGTTCTGGACAAAACAATTTAGGGAACAAAAATGTTCCTCAATTACTTTTACCTGTAAAAGCCAGTCAATCACAGAAGTTGTTATAGTAAGACATTGATTTGAAGTACAAAATCCAAAACAGCCCCCAAAGATTAAATTTCATAGGGAAAACTCATGATATGATGGCTAAACTATGACCTTGAAACTTAGGGTTGTGAACTTCTAGAATGTGGTCTCACACCAGCTCCCTGTGAGCCCTTCTCTTGTCTAGTGCCTCCAACTGTAAAATGATGGTGCTGGACAAGACATTCCCAAAGGCCCTTCCCAGATATCTGTGCCTTGAAATCATTAACTTCTCTTGTGGAAAATTCAGATCATACTTTGTCAAAGCACACGAGGTTTAGTTGTCCACACATATTGATTCTCTGTGGGGAGATACAGAAGATTTTCTTCTTCTTCAGCCTTTTCTGTGCATACACGATGCCAGTAGTGAGGGCAGCAGGCAACACAGGTGGGACAGTCACAGTGAGGAGCAGCAGGGCCATGGTCACAGTGTCTCTTGAAGGGACCTGGTGAAAAGAGGGACATACAGGTTAGCCCAGCAGAGCAGGCCACAACTCTACTGAGAAACTTCCTCCTGCAATACCATCAAAGCCCTAGAGGCCTGAGCTTAGAATACTCATAGTGAGTCTGCTTTCCTGGTGGGCTGTGCCTACAGAATGAGCAAATTGACTCCCACTGCAGAAGAAAGCTCTGGTAGCATAGTGCCTAAGGCACTTGACTGCTAACCAGAAGGCTGGTGGTTCAAATCCACCAGCCACTCCTCGGAAGGAAGGTTGGGAAATCCTACTTCTGTAGTGATACTGCCTCGGAAACCCAAGGAGGGGTCGCTATGAGTCGAGGCCAACTCGATGGCAAACAACAACAACAAGCAGAAGAAAGAAGACCTCTGATCCCAACTCCACATCCCCCCGGACATTTCCTAACTGTTTCTCTCTACTTAACATTCCCTCCACCCAGATGTTCATCCCTTCTCTGCCCACACATCCTCTGGGCTCCTCAGACAATGAGTTGAGTCTTTGGTTATAACATTTCACATGGTGAATTTACTATTGTTTGTAAATATCTCTCCCTTATTAGCCTGCAAACTCCTAAGACCCAACAGCTATGGCTCATTCATCTTTGAAATCCCATAGTCTAGCACAAATATAGCACAGAGGAGGAGCTCAGTATATATACTGAGTTGCAGTCTAATAATATATATATATGTATATATATATATATATATACACACACACACACACGACTAAGATTCTGCTAAGATCTCAGCACATATCATTAACTAAGTTGTTGTTGCTGTTGTTAGCTGCCATCATCTCAGCTCCTGAATCAGGACAGCCCTATGCTTAATGGAACAAAACACTTCCTGGTCCTACACCATCCCCATAATCTCCTGGGGATTGGACCATTGTGATCCATGGCATTTTTATTGGCTGATTTCCAGAATCAGATCACCAGGCCTTTCTTCCTAGTCTATCTTAGTCTAGAAGGTCCACTGAAACCTGTTCAGTATCATAACAACATGCACTCCACCACTGCCAAATGGGTAGTAGCTGCACATGAGGTACATTGGTCAGGAATTAAATCCAGGTCTCTCATATGGAAGGCTGGAATTGTACCATTGAACTATCAATGTCCTCAGTATTAGCTATAGAGAAGCCAATACTAAAAAAAATAAACTAAATAATAAGAAAGTCCAATAAAATTAACCCATTATATATATATGTATATATATATATAGTTGTTAGGTGCCGTCGAGTTGTTTCTGACTCATAGTGACCCCATGCACAGCAGAATGAAACACTGCCCAATCCCGTGCCAGCTCCATATCATATATATATAATAAAAATAGCTTATGCTTACTGGACACATATTTTGGCAGGCACTACACTACACTAGCTCCTCACTATTACTGTAGTGATAGTGTAATATACACTACACTATTTCACTTGCTCCTCATAACAACCCAATAGTGACTACTATTATTTTCTCCATGTAACAGATAAGGAAACCTAGGCTTAAAAATTTAAATAACTTTCTGAAGACCACATGCCAGTTTCATGGTGAGAAAATGAACCTTCATCTGTTTGATTCCAGGGCTCAAACACTTGGCTAGTGTGCTACATTTTCAAGTCAAGCCTTGTGGAGTCAGGATCCCAGGTAGGTCTGCAGAGGAGACTTAGAGCTAATCACAGCTAACAAGAGCAAGGTCAACATCTGATCACAGGGATGCCTCTTATTTTTTACATGACTCTTTTATTTATTAATGACTCTACCTCTAAATTAATTTTTTAAAACATATTTGAAACATAGATTCAAGTACCAATGGCTACATCTTTTGTCCAATCTTCTTGTTGTTGTTGTCGTTAAGTGCCGTCGAGTCGTTTCCGACTCATAGCGACCCCATGCACAGCAGAACGAAACACTGCCCGATCCCGCACCAGCCCCACAATCCCTGCTATACTCGAGCCCATCATCGCAGCCACCGTATCAATCCATCTCATTGAAGGCCTCCCCCTCTTTCGTCGACCCTCCACCCTACCAAGCATGACATCCTTCTCCAGGGAATGGTCCCTTCTTACAAGATGACCAAAATAGGTGAGACGAAGTCTGGCCATTCTTGCTTCCAAGGAGCATTCTGGCTGCACTTCCTCCAGGACAGATCTGTTAGTTCTTTTAGCAGTCCATGGTACCTTCAGCATTCTTCGCCAGCACCACAACTCAAAAGCATCAACTCTTCTTTGGTCTTCCTTATTCATTGTCCAGCTCTCACATGCATACGAGGCGATTGGAAATATCATGGCTTGTGTCAGGCGCACCTTAGTCCTCTAAGAGATATCCTTGCTCCTCAGCACTTGATACAGTTCCTTCGCAGTTGACTTTCGCTAAGTCGTCTAATGTCCTGACTGCTGCTTCCGTTGGCATCAATTGTAGAACCAAGCAACATGAATTCCTTGACAACCTCAATCTTCTCTCCATTTATTGTGATGCTGCTCATTGGTCCAGTTGTGAGGATTTTTGTTTTCTTTATATTGAGATGTAATCCATACTGCAGACTGTATTCTTCAACCTTTATCAGTAGGTGCCTTAAGTCATCCTCACTTTCAGCAAGCAAAGTTGTATCGTCTGCATATCTCAGGTTGTTAATGATTCTTCCTCCAATCCTGATACCACGTTTTTCTTCATATAGTCCAGCTTCTCGGATTATTTGCTCAGCATATAGATTGAATAAGTGTGGAGAAAGGGTACAACCCTGACATACTCCCTTCTTGATTTTAAACCATGTAGTGTCCCCTTGTTCTGTTCAAATGACAGCCTCCTGGTCAAGGTACAGATTCCTCATGAGTACAATCAAGTGCTCGGGAATTCCCCTTTTTCTCAATGTTATCCATAATTTGTCATGATCCACACAATCAAATGCCTTTGCATAGTCAGTGAAACACAAGTAAACATCTTTCTGGTATTCTTTGCCTTGAGCCAAGATCCATCTGACAACAGCTATGATATCCCTTGTTCCACATCCTCTTCTGAATCTGGTTTGAACCTCTGGAAGTTCTCTGTCAATATATTGCTGCAAACGTTTCTGAATTATCTTCAGTACATTCTTACTTGCATGCGATATTAATGATATTGTTCTATAATTTCCACATTCTGTGGGCTCCCCTTTCTTTGGAATGGGCACAAATATGGATCTTAACCAAGTTGTTGTTGCTGTTGTTATGTGCCGTCGAGTCTTCATTACCATTGGTTCTAGATCATATGCCACTTCCTGAAATGGATGAAGATAGATCAGTTCTTTTTGGTACAGTGACTCTGTATTCCTGCCATCTTCTCTTGATGTTTCCTGCATCATTCCATATTTTGCCCATAGAATCTCTCAATATTGCAACTCGAGGCTTAAATTTTTTCTTCAGTTCTTTCAGTTTGAGAAATGCCGAGCGTGTTCTTCCCTTTTGGTTTTCAGACTCCAGGTCTTTGCACATTTCATTCTAGTAATTGGCTTTGTCTACTCGAGCTGCTCTTTGAAATCTTCTGTTCAACCCTTTTACCTTTTCATTTCTTCCATTTGCTTTAGCTATTCTCCACTCAAGGGCAAGGTTCAGAGTCTCTTCTGTCATCCACTTTGGTCTTCTCTTCTTTTCTTGTCTTTTTAGTGATCTCTTGTTTTCTTCATGGATAATGTTCTTGATCTCTTCCCATAATTCATCTGGCTTTCGGTCGTTGGTGCTCAATGCATCAAATCTATTCTTTAGATGATCTCTAAATTCAGGAGGGACATATTCAATCTTAGTTTATCACAAATTCCATCCCTGCTTTTTCCAACCACAGTCACAGAGGAATTTTGACTATGAATCTTAGCTCTGCCTAATCCTGAACCAGTGCAGATAGAGGCAGCCATATGACCTATAAGATGATGGGGTCTGAGATTAGTCTTGCTGCCTTAGTGTGTACTGGATATTGAGTTCTACTTCATTACCAGTCACTGCCAGGGCTTCCTGGTCCATAGGAGAGAATTTTTGGCTGGCATTCCTGCTCAGCACTCCTGCTCCCCAGATGAGCCTGGCAAACTGTCTCAAATCTAGTCCCATTGGCCTTGATATTCTGCCTAGCTCTTTTCAGGTTCCATTCTGTTGTTGTTGTTGTTATGTGCCGTCGAGTCAAACCCGACTCATAGCGACCCCTCCTTGGATTTCCGAGGCAGTATCACTACGGAAGTAGGATTG
>NW_006921785.1:2295538-2358085 GCF_000298275.1 Orycteropus afer afer
TTCTGAGGAGTGGCTGGTGGGTTTGAACCGCCAGCCGTCTGGTTAGCAGGCAAGTGTCTTAGCCACTATGCTACCAGAGCTCCCAACTAGTAGTGCCAAAATGCCCTGCTCTCCTCTACCCTCGAAATGCTCTCTGGAGGCTTATTTCAGATTGAAATGACTACTCAGAGCTTCATTTGGACAATGAACATTGCCTAGAAATTCTTGTGGTCATGTCTTTACCCATCGATATTCACCTCCTAGCCCACCCCTCACGCACAACACATCGAATGTCCTGATGCCATTAGTTTGGGCCCTGTAATTAGATCAGCCATTCCCAGCTTCACATCTGTGTTTGGACCTCTTTATTCACAGTTTCCTCTCCTTCCTACCAGCTTACCACACTAAGATCCTTGCATTTCTTACCAGAGAGACTGCATGGCTCACAAAAGAGTCACATTCTGACAACCAAAAATGACCTCAAAGTTAATTCTTGACAATGTTCACCTCCCACCACTATCAAACTTATGAAAAGAGGCATCCAAATTGAAATGACACCCTGAATGAAGCTTAAAGGGAAGTAGGATCCTACGTGGTAGGCAGCAGCTCTGTCAAAGTAGGCATTTAATTTTATTTCAGAACCCAGCCAGAACACATTGGTAATCCATTAACTGCATAGCATGTTGGATATTCCCTGGGACAAAGTATATTTTCAAATACTACAGGAAAAAGTTCAACTTCTAGGTATGATGTTCAAGATTCCCTTAAATCTGACCTACTCCTACCTTGTTAGACTTATCTCCTAATTACTTTCTGGTTCCAGACTATTCCTACCCATTTCTTTCTTTGTGCTTTGCTAACATAAATTAGCATGCCCGTTCCTCTCTCAGATATAATTGAATAAATCCTCCCCATCTTATAAGGCTTGAGAAAAATTAGTTTCCCTTGAAATTATTTGGGATTATGTATCATAAGTGCTACACATGCTGTAACCCCTCATCCTCATTCAGAGATCTGAACTTTACAAGTTTTCATAACTGCATCACGCAATACAAATGCCACTCACCACAGGTGGCTATTAAAGTTAATTAAAATGAAATTAAATTTAAAATTCATTTTCATAGTCATGCTAGCCACATTTCAAGTGCTTGGTAACCACATGTGGCTAATGGTTACTACATAGGACATTGCAGATACGGAATATTTCCATCATCTGAAAAAGCTCTGTTGGACTACTTCACAAAATGACGGGACTAAGAAATAATCTAGGAGCTCTGGTAGCGTAGTGCCTAAGGCACTTGACTGCTAACCAGAAGGCTGGCAGTTCAAACTCACCAGCCACTCCTCAGAAGGAAGATGGGGCAATCTACTTCCGTAGTGATACTCCCTTGGAAACCCAAGGAGGGGTTGCTATGTGTTGGGTCCTACTCGACAGCACATAACAACAACAACAATAAGAAATAATCTTATCTAACCCTCTTGGGTCAGGTCAGGCTCTTAAAGAAAGCTGTGCTGTTGAAAAGCCTTTCCACCAGTACTTACTCCGTGGTGCATATATATCCCAAGGGCATAGAAAAAACCTCCAACACCAAGGAAGGCCAGGAACACAATGAATTTAAAGGCATCACTGTACAGTTTGAAGTTGAGAGGCCGAGGGTAGAGGATGGATCTCACTAAGTCACCTTTGGCTGTATTGTAACCTACATGAGAATAATCATAGATGAAGTAAGGTTCTTTAATACAGGTTTTCTGAAAATCAAAAATGGTTTGGATTGAGTTAAGGATTGATTAAGAGGGTCATTTGATTATGGATTGAAAACATCATTGCTATGACCTAAGAATATATTTGCAGTAATAGTTCTTACAAGACAAGGTTGTTGCTGTTGTTATGTGCCGTCGAGTCGGAGCAACCCCTCCTTGGGTTTCCGAGGCGGTATCACTAAGGAAGTAGATTGCCCAACCTTCTTTCTGAGGAGTGGCTGGTGGGTTTGAACCGCCAGCCTTCTGGTTAGCAGTCAAGTGCCTTAGGCACTACGCCACCAGAGCTCCTACAAGACAAGGAAGGAGCAATAAATGACTTTCATTTAGCTCTGTTTCACTACTCTTGCTCACACAGTGTCTCTGTCCATTCGATTGTGGGTTTCCATAAAAGAGGACTAAGAAGTGACCAGAGAGATAAGGATTTAAAGCACAGATAAAAGTAATAGAAATTTTAAAGAAATAATAGAAGATTAAAAGAAAAGGAAAACAGGGAAGTAATTTCTTAAAAAATATACAGGCAAAAACCTTCAGTGATGTCATTCTTGTGATCAAAAACCCTCCAGAAGCCTCATGTTTTAAAATAATGTTCTAATTTCTAGATGTGATGTTCAATATCCCCTTCAAGCAGATCTACTCCTACCTTGATAGACTACTCTCAACTGTTGACTAGTTCCAGAAGATCCCTATGCATTTCTGCCTTTGTGTTTTGCAGGTACAAACTAGCATGTCCTTTCCACCCTCTGATATGAATTGCTAAATCCTCCTACTCTATCACGTTGGGCTCAAAATAATACCTCTTCAAATAAATCTCCCAAGCAGTCTACTAATATACTGCATACTTAAAATAATATCTTTCATTCTTTGGGATCCCTGTGATACCTGGTCATATGGCATCTATCACCATCCCTGTTTTAGTTAGCTATAAATCTACCTGGTAGCATAGTGCCTAAGGCACTTGACTGCTAACCAGAAGGCTGGTGGTTCAAACTCACCAGCCACTCCTCAGAAGGAAGGTTGGGCAATCTACTTCTGTAATGATACCAACTCAGAAACCCAAGGATGGGTCAGTATGAGTCAGGTCCGACTCAATGGCACACACCAACAACAACAACAGCATAAACCCACCTGTCTCCTGTACCAGAACATCTCCTTTTTTAAAGGCCAGGAGTAGATCCTAATTGTTTTCTTTGGCCCTCAGGGTATAGCACTCTACACTCATTAGCTTCTTCTTAGGCAACAGCCTAAGGGATACTCTAATACTCATCAACTACTTTGAACATAAAATGAAGCATTATGTTTTTTTAACTTAAAAGAACATGGCTAGAACAACTGGATCATATACTAAAACTAAAGTATGTGATAAAGAAAGGTGCGAGGTGTGTTTTGGATCTGTGAATATGCAGGATGGCAGGGACACACATTAGTGGTGAGTATAGAGAGCTGGGACTTCATCCTAGAAGGCCTTTATCATGTAATACCATGTAAAAGATGTGGACTTATTCTATAGCTGTGGGTAGTAATGAAAACTTTAATGTATAATATAGACTGTTACAAACTATGTTTCAGAAATGTGACTTGGGTGACAGGTTATGGGGCAGGTTAGAGAAATGTTGGGGCAAAAGTTGAAATGGAACAGTCCAAACACTATTTCTATTGTGATAATGTAGACATGAGACGACAGCAACCTGAACAGAACACCAATGACGGGGATGGAGGAAAGGAAAAGGTCAAAGGACATAAGGTCAAAGGACACAACTGCAAACTTAACAGTGTTTGACATCTTGTTTTGTGTGAGGGGCAGTGAAGAGTTAAAAATGATATTAAGTGACTTGTAGCCAGCTATGGTTTCAACAAAATGAGTTAATATAGGAGGACAAGTTCACTTTTAGATGTGTTGACTTTGAAGTGTTTGAAGGGCACCCAGATGGAGATATCCAGCAGGGAGTTTGAAATAACAGCCCAGCAAAGGAGTTTTTGAAAAGAAAAAGTCCTCATAGTGGGAATATCTGAACCTGTTTTCTTGGAAAGCACTCAGCAGGAGTGTAGAAGAAAAGAGAAGAAGCCTATGGATATAAGATTTACTTCATCCATGTATATCCTTCACCACATACAAGGGTTTTAACAATGAATCATTCTGTTGAAAGTGGTGGCCACTTAAGGCTTTAAGGGTCTGATTGGAAAAGGATGTGACTGCTATTGCCAGAATGTGACAAACTCCATGATCCTAATAAAAATTTCCCTAATCCAACTCCTTCCTCCTTCAGTGTTGGAATAAATTTACAAAAGGGGAAACCACTAACCTGTTTGCAAAACAACCGCTCTTACAGGCCCGGTGCCAGACGGCTTGACCTGGATAACTTCTGTTCCACAAAAAAGAACATGTCTCCGATAGTCCTCCAGGCTGTGGCATTTCCAGGGCATGGTATTCTCCAATTGGGGCAATGGCGTCTTTGTAACAGGTATACTTTCTCCTGAAGAAGATTGAGGGTTTTTTTGTTCCACATGAACTAAAGTAACTATTTAGAGACCATGCTTGCCAGTTTCAAGAGATTATACAAATTGCAACTAATCTAGTCCTAATGCCCAGCCCCTGGGTTAGATGACAGCTCTTAGGGATGTTGATACTGTAAGGAATGGTAAACTTGATTATATTTCAAATATTCATCTCTAAGATCTGTTATCTTTTCTACTACCTAGTCTCCATGGTTTGCTGTTATAATTTGAAAAGCAATCAATTTTAGCTAAGAGTGTTGTTACTTAATCATTTCCCCATCTGTTTACCTAGCACGATTCTAGGTAATGAAGGAGCTATACGTTGTGTAGTTATTATTACAGTAAAACCGGTGAGAGCTGGAATTCAACACTACTGCCTTTATTTCTGAGTCTTGCAAGTTCTCTGCATTCTGCCTTTGATAGGACATAGTCTTACCGCTTTTCTAGTGCTTGTTTTAGTGGAGAATATTTGAGTTTTCCTTTTCTAACAGGTTATACCACCTTACAAGGTTTTGACTTTTCACAGCTTTCATTGTATATGCCTTTCATTCATGAATTTATCCACTCATCTATTTATTTGTTCCTTCAATATGCATTTTAGAGTGCTTATTCTGTGCCATAGGAGCTCTGGTGGTGTGGTGGTTAAGGCATTTGGCTGCTACCCAAAATGTTTATGGTTCAAATGTACCAGCTGCTCCACAGAAGACTCTGGCAGTCTGTTTCCATAAAGATTTATAGCCTTGGAGAACCAGTGGGGGTTGCTAAGAGTCTGAAACCACTTGATGGCAATGAATTGTTTTTTTTTCTTTTTCATTATTATTATTATTTTGTGCCATGCACTGTGCTAGTTCCTGGGAATATAATGATGACTCATAGTGACCCCTCCTTGAGTTTCCGAGGCAGTATCACTGCAGAAGTAGATTGCCCAACCTTCCTTCCAAGGAATGACTGGTGGGTTTGAACCGCCAGCCTTCTGGTTAGCAGTCAAGTGCCTTAGGCACTATGCTACTAGAGCTCCCAGACTTATAAATAGTTGAATAAAATACAATAAGTTCAGTGTTTTGGTAGTAGTACCAAATGATGTGGGCATCTAACCCAAAATGGAAGATCAAGTAAAATTTCCTGGACAACTTATAAATGACAACTTGAAAGGATAGTAAAGTCAGTCAGAACAAGAAGGAGAGAAAAGAGTTCTTAGATGAGGTGAAAGAAAGAGCATAGTGTGCTCTGGGTGCTAAAAATAATTGAAGCTATAAGGGACATTGAATGTAAGGGTAGAGGTCATCAGTCCCAGAAATACAAAGGTGAATGCAAAATGATCCCTCCATAAACTCTATAAAGTATTCTTCAATGATCTTTTCGGAGCTTGCAGTGAAGAAGGTAATAACAAGACAAGGCCTCTCTTTTCTCTATCTGGATAATCTCAGTTTTATTCTCATTAATTAGAATCTCTAAAGAGTTACACCATTGGTATCACCTTTCCTCTCTCCTGGGATCTTGTTTGATACTTGCATCTTGGGTTTTTCATCCCTATCTGGATACTCAACTAGAATCTCAGTTAATCTATCAAAAATCAGTATCAATATTTTTATTGATATTTTTATTTATCTAAATCATCTCCTGAAGTTCCTGTTTCTCTTATGGTACCACCATTTTACTGAGTCACAGAATTAAGGTCTCAGGATCATCTTAGAGCCTTCTTCTTCTGATGCTTTGCCTACTCCAGAATGATTCTCTAAGTTCTATTGTTTCTTCTTTCTGAGTGTGCTCCCTGAACTCAGCCATTCTTGGATTCTTGTAGCTTGCCTCCAATGTGATCAGGAACAATAACTGTCTGATAACCACTGGTAGCATTAACAATGGATTAGCTGTGATTTGTTTAGTTCTTTGAAGTGCAAACATAGTCTCTGGATGATTATTTGTGGCTCTTGTTTGTGCAAACTGTTAACATTTTCAGCTGCTAATCAAAAGATTAGAGGTTCCAGACCAACCACAGGTGCCTCTGAACAAAGATCTGATGACCTACTTCTGAAAAATCATCTATTGAAAATCTTATGGAGCACAATCCTACTCTGACACACATAAGGTCACCATTAGTTGGAATCCACTCAACAGCAACTAGTAACCTGTACAGTAGAACTAATACATTTTTTTTTTTTTTTTAAGGAATAAGTATCTCAACCATAATCTGTCTTGACCTTCCAACTTGTCTGGCATCTCCAGCCCCCCTCCAGGGTCATCTCACACCATTTCCAAATGAATCTTGTGGAAGTTCACCATTTTATCATCTCTTTTGCTCAAAACTCTTTAGGCTTTCCCATTGCCATTACTATATAGAGCCCAAGCTCTCTTGATAGATTTTCAAGGGTCCCTTGCTCACTACAATTTGAGCATCATTGCCTATTATACCCCTCCACAAACTCCAGCTAACCTAAGCTATTCACATTTCCTATTATTGACTCCCATCCTTTGCCCATACTTTCCTCTACCTTACCCTAATGACTGTAAGACAGAATATTTAATGTTCAATGAATTAGCTCAGAGTTCAAAAGGGATCAATTTTAGAGGCAAAATAAAAATGCTAATAACACTTCCTGGCTTCCAGATTTGAAGAGCTCTGGTAGCATAGTGCCTAAGGCACTTGACTGCTAACCAGAAGGCTGGTGGTTCAAACCCACCAGCCACTCCTCGGAAGGAAGGTTGGGCAATCCTACTTCCGTAGTGATACTGCCTCAGAAACCCAAGGAGGGGTCGCTATGAGTCGGGGCTGACTCGACAGCAAATAACAACAACAACAACAACAATGAATTAAAAATTCCATCCATCCTGTGCTAAATATACAATCAGCGAGATAATGTGCCATATTTCTAATTTGGAAATAGTATTATATTGACCATAGTTGACAAATTTAGGTCTTATTTCTCTTTCTAGATAATAACTGAGGACAGGGACCTTGACATATATAAGTGTTTATATACCTCATTATCCCTAGTGGTGTGTGGTGTGTAATAGATTATATATATATATATATATATATATATATATATATATATATACACACACACATATATATATACATTATTGAACGTGTGAATGAATTAAATGAAAACAATTATCCAAGTTTTCCAAACTAATTTTATACAATGGTACATTTTTTATACTCTAAGGTGCAAGAAGCTATAAAATATTTATTGGTTGTCTTGGGGAGTCTTTAAGAAACTCATTCAGCCAGGCATTGTCCCTAAATCATTTTTCTCAAAACAATTATGTTATCTCATCCATTGTATGCATTAAAAATTATCAGTTGTCTACTAAATGGCTTTGTGAAGTGGGTAGAGCTGTTTGAAAAATCCCAAAATCATTGTATCACATTGTTTGAAGTGATTTTTTAAACCTATGATATTGAATTATTTTTCATAACAAATGCTAATGAAGAAAAATGGTGTGGAATGCAGATATCTATATAGATAATTCAAAATGTTTCTCCATATTTGGTTTATACAATATTAACCTACAATACATGTTTAGGCTGATATTAATGAACATTTTCTGCACACTTACTGATGATATCAGGGGCAGGTGGTATTTTCTCAACGACAGAGGGAAGTCATTTAGAGTCAGTATGGTCCATAGATTGCCCTCAACTCAAATGATTGTATGCAGAGTCTCTTTTCTACTATTCACATATTAATAAGGACTCTTGAGAGGCTAAGAAAGGAGGGATTTACCTACCAAAGTTGTGGGACTAAGGAGGCTGGAGAGGATTTCAGAAGGAGGTGTTGGGCATCAACAGTTCAGTTGGCTCCTGGGCCTGGAGATTCTGGCTGCCATGGCATGAAGATTCTTTTCTTTGTCTCCAATGAGCCAGGTGCCACTGCATGTCTGAAGTGCTATGTCCTTGTTTACTTTTATTTGGAGGACCACTCGACTGTAAACTCTGTGAGAGTAGTGACCATTTCTCAGTTATCTTAGTGACCTCAGTACACAACACAGTGCCTCGACACAGTAGGCACCTCTGAACTTTTATGGAATGAATGAATAAATAAATGAATGGATAAACAAGTAGGGGAAATAAAGGAAAGAGGGAGATAAGAAAGAGAAAAAGAAAAGATAAAAGGAAGAGAGGAAAAGATATGGCCCATCAACAACCTATTATAAGCTTGTCTGACAGGATGTGAACCTGAAATAACTGCTTATGGAAATTCCTACATGTCCATCACAGGTCATTGCTTACTCCACACATAGACACTTCTAATAAATCATTGACTCTAATGAGTACAGGGGAAGGGAAGGAGATTATGACAGAGTGAATGACGAAATGCCTGGGTTTAAGTGTTTTCTTCTTCTTCTTCTTCTTCTTCTATACTGATACCGCCTTGGAAACCCAAGGAGGGATCACTATGAGTCAGATCAGGCTCCACGGAAGTGAATTTGGTTTTTTTGGTTTTCTTCTTTATAGCATTTATAATTGTTTGTAAGTTATGCTATTTACCCACTTTCATGTTTTCTATCTTACACAGTAGAATTTTAGTTCCATGAAGGCAGAAATCTTACCTGCCTTGTTCACTACTTTATCCTTATCACCTAGAAAAATACCTGGTACTCAGTAGGAGTTAGTAGCACTTGTGGATTGAATGAATAAACAAATAAATCCAAATCCCCTGTGTAAATTACTTGAACTCTTTGGGCCTCAGGTTTTACCTCCTTCTAGAGTTGCAAATTAAATGAAGTAACATTTGTAAATGTTAGCATAGTGAGTATCCAAGGAAAAAAGTTACTCATAGACACACAAAAACCAGAAAATTATATATATTTGTACTGACCTTTGGCATACCTGAAAATTGGCTTATTTTGATGTTCTGTCCTTAGTAATAATTAAAACTAAATGTCAAAGTGCTAATTTTAATTTCCATAAAATGTTAGCACCAAACTAAAAAACCCACTACCATCAAGTCTGTTCCAACTCACAGCAACCTTATAGGACAAAGTAGAACTGCTCTATGGGGTTTTCAAGGCTATAAATCTTTACAGAAGCAGGCTGCCTTATCCTTCTCCCATGGAGGGACTGGTGGATTTGAACTGCCGACCTTTTAGTTAGCAGCTGAATGCTTTAATCACTGTACCACCAGAACTCCTAATGTTAGCACAGTGCCCAATATATATAAGAACTTTAAAATAATAATAATAATTAGCTATTTTGTCAAGAGACAATTAACAAGAAAAAAAGAAAATTGAGCCAGGAGAAAATTTAATAGGTTTTCTCCCATGGTATTCCCTTTTGCCTCTTGTCCCCTCCCTTCTTAGAGGAGCTACATCTTGAGGTGGATCATTGCTTTAGGAAAAGAAGAAGAAAAAAAGGACATGGGAGCTGGTAACTGACTTTTGAGTTTCAAAATCATTCATAAGTTTGAGCATGGATTTTAGAGACTACCTGAGAGTAAGAAGAACTGCCTGAGAATAAAAAATAAGCTTCCTGTTAATACACAGAAGGGGAGGTGGGAGAACATACGAAGGAAACTTAGACATTGCATTGTTGTTATTGGGTGCTGTCCAGTCAATCCTGATTCATAGTGACCCCATGTGACAGAGTAGAACTGCCCCCTACTGTTTCTAGATCATAATCTTTACCAGAGCAGATCATCACGTTTTTCTTCCATGCAGCTGCTGGGTCTTTTCTAACTGCCAACATTTTGGTTAGCAGCCAAGTGCTTAATCACTGCTGATATTGTGTGAGTCTGAAAAAAAAAAGGGGGCCTTCACCAAACTAGGTACAACAAGCTTGTGGAAACTGAGAGTAAAAGGCATCTGGGTTGTCCTCCCTTTCCAGGTAGATAGGTCTCAGACAGTTTCCCCAGCCAGGTGTGAAATGGGAGTAGGAGAAACAAGAGCTGACCTAGACCAGGTGCCTCTCCCCAATGCCTTGCATACCCAAAGCTAGACAGGTAGGTGTCACATGGGCTTGCTCATTGGTGGGGATAGCTATCTTAGACCAGCCATTTTACACTGAATGTTTCCAAAGCTACCAATATTTGGAGCCAAAATAAAAATTAAGTGTAGTTATAAATAATTTCAAGCTTCTTGGAGTAAAACAAGTCAGTCACTAAAGGACAGATATTATATGATTCCTCTTACATGAAATATCTAGAATCGGTAAGGGAGTTCTGGTGGTGTAGTACTTAAGGCACTTGGCTGCTAACCAGAAGGTTTGCAGTTCAAACCCACCAGCCACCCCCCAGAAGGAAGACTGGGCAATCTGCTTCTGTAGAGATACTGCCTCAAAAACCCAAGGAGGGGTTGCTATGAGTCAGAATTGACTCGACAGCACATAACAACAACAACAACAGAATCGGTAAGTGTGTACAGACCTAAGTAAAATAGTGGTTACCAGGCATGGGTGAGAGAGAATGGAAAAGGGACACTCACTGCTTTGGAGACATTGAACTTCTGTAGAGGATGATGGAAAAATCCAGAAACAGATAATGGTGACAGTTGCACATGATGAACACAATGTCACTGAATTGTACATGTGAAGAACGTTGAAATGGCAAATGTGCTGTGACATATATGTTAACTACAATCTTAAAAATGGTTAAGCTTCTTCCATAACCGAGTTTATGGTAATAAAATGAGACTGATGAAATCAAGAGGAAAAGGAAGATCCTACCAATGGGCTTGTGCTATGGATGGGAACATCAAGAGGGAGAGAGAAGTTCCCAAGGCAAGAAAATGAAGGCACTGGTTTTACCTACCTTGGAATCATCTTTCTCAGTCCTATGGGTATTTATATTTAGAACTAAACATGGCCTCCAATTCTGGTTCTCTCACGGTCCTGGCCTCTTTTAACCTCAGTTTCTTCGTTTCTAAACTCTTAATCTAACTTGTTTTTTTGTCATAATGAAGTCACACATAAAAATCATTTATAAAATGGAAATTGTTATAGAGACGCTGGCAGTATTTGCTATTTTTACTTATGTAAATAAAGACTTCTGGTGGTATAATGCTTTGGTTGTTAACCAGAAGGCTGGTGGTTCAAACACACCAGCTATTCCTCGGAAGGAAGACTGGACAATCTACTTCAGTAGTCATATCGCCTCAGAAACCCAAGGAGGGGTCGCTATGAGTCTGATCCAACTTGATGGCATTGAATTCTGTTTTTTTGGTTTATGTACACAGAGGACTATTTTGCACATGGAGATAAAATAACCTGAGTCTCATTTGTGTACAAATATGATGGCAAGGCATTTGAAATTTCAGGAATAGTCCCCTAATCTTCTGATTATTCAATCAGAATCCTTCCCCCATTATGTATATGAGAGGGAGTATCTGTGTATACTGTGTAATAACATATTTAGAGCATGTTGTTATGAAGATTTTTTTTTTAATAAATTAATCAGAGAGAAATATATATATTTCTGTTTCATGTGTCTCTCTCTAAAATTGGCCTTGATCTATACTTAGATTGCATAGGTATTAATGTTGGTGACTTAATATTCCAGAAACAGGTACTAGAAGAATCTACTTACCATTTAAGGACATTTTAGGCCAATTGTTGCACATTTATTGAAAGGAAGCATTGTTTACCTTCTTTACATCTCTAGAACTCTGAGTGTTGTTGAGAATCAAGGCAAGTACTGTACAGCCTGGTCAGTTAAGGAGAAAGGGCAGACCAAGACAGTAAACCTTTCTCCTCCCCTTGTTTCCTCATTGCCATGCTCTCTGTTGCCAGTAAGAGAAGCCATCCTTCATTGTTGGGCAGTGAGAGATGGGAAATAGTTTTTGTGTATAAGGAAGATGGACAGCTTTCCTTGGGTTTAAAGTTTGGGTACTATGGCAACATTCTGGATGAAAAATAGGATCAGTATGCAGATCCTCATCATTATCATTATAAGGCAATTAGATTTCAGCACATTAAAGGAGTATTTTGTAATTATACTTAACATATTTATGTTTACTATGTTTTCTTGTCTCAATTTTAAATTAAGAAAACCCATTTTTTAATGTGAAATCTGCTTGTATTGAACAGCTTAGGAATAGATAATAGGTCCCCTTTTCACATAGGTGATGTTAAAAAGTTTGGAGGGGGGTCATTTCCTCTCTCTTTACACCATTTGCAAAGAGAAAAATTCAAGAAATTGTAAGCACAAAAATAGTCAAACTGTTTTTCATTACCAAGTGCTATGTGTGTGTGTGTTTTCCTAAAGAATATTTAATAAATAAACCCAAAACCAAACTCATTGCTGTCGAGTCAGATCCGACTCATAGCAACCATTCCTTAGGTTTCCGAGGTGGTATCACTATGGAAGTAGATTGCCCAATCTTCCTTCCGAGGAGCAGCTAGTGGGTTTGAACCACCAGCCTTCTAGTTAGAGGTCGAATGCCTTAAGCATTATGTCACCAGAGCTCCCATTAAATAGTGCTTTATGAATTATACAAATTCAAGTAGACATTACTAGTACAGATAAGAACTATTACAGTTCCAACCATATCTAGAAGAATGGTTTTCTAACCCAAAGGTAAACAGAATCAGTACACTGTCTTTCCCCCAATGTTCAACTCAAGTTTCTTTCCCATGGAACCTCAGGTTCCCATCTACAGAGTGAAGGGCTAGATAAGGTCTCTAGCCCTTCCAATTGAGGGAGCTCAAACCCACCAGCCACTCCTCCTCAGAAGGAAGATTCGGCATTCTACTTCCGTAGTGATACTGCCTCGGAAACCCACGGAGGGGTTGCTACGAGTTGGGGCCGACTTGACGGCACATAACAACAACAACAACAGTGATCTTTTAGGTTGTGTTTGTCTGGATAAGTGGATAAATCATTCTCATATTTATGAAGAGATTATGTCTCAAACAATATAGTGCCCTCACCTGTTTCTGAACCCAAAGCACTCTATCATTCCACCTCTCTGCTGTTATATTAGGAGTTACTTCTAGTTTCATACTTATTTTTGCTTAATTCTTATATTATTAAACTTTGTCTCTTGGCAGATATTGTGCTCATTTGAATAGCACAGTCCCTGGTATAAAGTGGAAAAAAAAAAAAAATACCCACTGTCACCGAGTGGATTTCGACTCATAGTGATCACAATTAGGTTTTCAAGGCTGTAAATCTTTATGGAAGTAGATTGCCTCATCTTCCTTCTGCAGAGAAGCTTGTGGATTTAAACCATCAACCTACCGATTAACAACCAAATGCCTTACCCACTACACTACCAGAGCTCCTTGGTATAAAGTAGTGAACTATATATTGACCTGACTTGCTAACACTTGCCCTGGCTGTTGGACAGGGAAGAAGGTGCTCCATCACAGCGCATACCTGTGAGCATGCCTTCATTCACCACACAGTTTCCATCAATCAGAACAGCATCACATGGCAATGACAATTTTCCTGGAAGAATAAGCACGTCTCCAGGAACCAAGAGATGAGATTCCAGCTCCTGCAAACCTACACAACAGTAAAGTTCATGACTAGCTGATCTTTTTGTTTTTACTGAAAATGAAAGTGACTGAGAACTGTTATCAATGTGTTGGCCAAGTTTACTCTACCTCTCATCTGTTTAAATGGCTGTCTATTCAATTGCAAATCCCAAGAAAAACTAAGATTAATGAACTGGTTCCTCAAATATAGCAAAGGGTTATCTTAGTAACAAGATTCTGCCTTGATCCTAGTACCTGATGTGGTGTTTTGCCCACAGTGGCTACTCAAGGATGCTAGTTGATGGTACCCATTGGCTGTCACTCTTTTGACTAGGTTCCTGACCCTTTGTGGTGCACTCTGTTTACTTAGATTAAGACCTCATGCAAATGCAAACCATCCAGATAATTTATATGGACCTTGAGCCATAACTCTTTACTCTTTGTTGAGAGCCATGGCTACCCTACCCCGGTCTAACTCAGAGCAAATGCCATTCAGTCAACCACTTAAAAGCCCCATTCAGGTCTGAGTTCTGGATGGTAATTGGAAATGTATGATGCAGGAAATGTTTGAGATAGTTAGATGCCAAATAAAAGAAGAGTTGAGGGTTAACCAGTAATATTCATGAGTGAAATGTGAAGAGCAGAGGAAATTTGAAGTAACCCATACATTGGGCAGGAATGATCCAATCAGGACTAGGACTAGGATGAAGCAAGTGAGGCATGTATAGTGCAAATATTGAATATGTCATTCATTCTCAGGGTCTTTCAAGTGCAGGACCAGCATTTGCACAGCCTTGCCTCCCAAAATTTCACATGTTAAATTTCAGCTTGCCTTAGTCTCAGTCCTGTGTTCAAGACTTTTTCCTAGCTAATAATAAAGGGTAAATGAAACTGACTCCATTTTCAATTATTTTGATGTGAAAAATAACAGAACATAGCACTTACCTTTGTCTTTTATGTTGATTGTAACCTGGACTTTGTTGTGATCTTCCACAAGGTTATGCAGTTTAACTGATTGCTACCAATTTAAAGTCAATGTTTAAATATTAGACAGCTCATATATGAAAATGCATGATCTCAAAATAACAAATGTCAAGCCTGCTGTCACAGGCAGACTGACTCTAGACAAATGATTCAACTTCCATTTCTCATGTTTCTACTTCAATCTCAACTCCACCCCCACCTAACCCCTTACTTGCAGCAGCAAATATGCTAATTAGTTTAATGCTATTTCACTCCCAGGAAAAATAATGCACAGTCACTGTTCCAAGGACCTAAGGAAATGAACTGAGGCATCACTTCTTGAAGCTGCATGATTAGACTGGAGAAGAAGAAGACCAGGAGCAGGATACATTCCTTCTGTAGGCCTTTTTTCCCTGTTTGCAAACAGCAAACTGTAAGTAGTTTTCCCATTGTAGGAATCTGTGAATATATAGCTTGAGGTTTGATAGACATGGAAGAGCAATCCCTTTCTGTATGAATTAATGGCTTTGCATACTGGATAAGACTGTAGATTGAAGTCATGCTACTTGTTTTGAACCTTGATGCTGCCACTTATTTATTTAGCTTTTTTTAGTCTCTTTTGCTCATCTGCAGTTAGTGATAATAACTGTAACTATTTTATGGACCTGTTTTAAGCTTCCAATTAGATACTTGGGTGGTGCAAATGGTTTGCCCTTGACTACTAACTGAAAGGTTGTCTATTTGAAACTAGCAATGCTGTGGAAGAGAGTCTGATGATCTACTTGCAAAAGATCACCAAACCAAACCAAACAAACCCACTACTATTGAGTCAATTCCTACTCATAGGGAGCCTTAGGACAGAGAAGAATTTCCCCATAGGGTTTCCAAGGTTATATATGCTTACAGAAACAGACTGCCTCATCTTTCTGCCATGGAGCAGCTGGTGGGTTCAAACTGCCAATCTTTTGTAAGCAGCCATGCGCTTTAACCACTGTGCCATCAGAGTTCTTTTGCAAAAGATCATAGCTATTAAAAATCCTGTGGAGCACAGTTCTATTGTGCCATATATGGGGTCAGCATGAGTACCAATAGATTCAACAGCAACTGATTTTTTTTTTTTTTTTGAGCTTTAAGTTAGTTAATTCTGATAAAGTCTTTTGTGTAGTACTCAATAATATGCTAAGAAGTCAATGAATGTTAGTGATAAATAAGAAAGAATTGGTTTTAGTGTTTGTTTTTGGTAACTTAAAAAGCAGTTTTATGAGTACATTTACCAGAAAAATTCACATGAGGTAGAATATCTTGAGAGATGATTGAAAAGTAGAGGAAATAGAACAAGCTCAGAGAAGTGGAGACAGCATTTCCTAAGATATCTCAGGGGAAAGAAAGGCAGAGGTAAGAGAAGGTGTTTGCCCACACAGTACCCCATACAGACTGTTCAGAACTCCATCAGTGGAGAAATGGTTGGCCAGAAAGGGCTATGTTGAGTGGCCCAGTAAGGCTTTGCTCCTCTCTGTAGGGATGTCAATTACTTGGATGCCTTGAAGTGAAACAGGGCTTTGATACTGTCAAAAATACTTAAACATGGCTTCACATAATTCAA
The DNA here is from genome assembly GCF_000298275.1 of Orycteropus afer afer. Classification (NCBI taxonomy): domain Eukaryota; kingdom Metazoa; phylum Chordata; class Mammalia; order Tubulidentata; family Orycteropodidae; genus Orycteropus; species Orycteropus afer. Next base: position 2,311,753 of record NW_006921785.1, read on the forward strand.
TGGAGCTCTGGTGGTGTAGTAGTTAAGGCATTTGGCTGCTAACTGAAAGGATGTTATTTCAAACCCACCAGCCACTCTGTGGAAGAAAGATGGGGCAGTCTGTTTCTGCAAACATTTACAGCCGTGGAAACCCAATAGGGTTCTCTATGAGTTGGAATCGACTTGATGGCAGTGAGTTCACCTAATTCAAATATATATATTTTTTTAGAAGTTGGAGTAAATTATTTTTATCTCTTCTGTTGATGATTTTTAATGTTACAAATATCACCAGGCTAAGAAAAGCATTGCATGCAATTATACAACGTTCCCCTTGAGAGAATATAATGAATTCAGTGTTAACAGTTATGTAGAAAAATGTATTATTTACTTTAGTTTTGCATGAAATGCTAAACTTCAATAATTTGGATCAATTGAGTGGAAGAAATGATATCACTGTCGGGTACATATTCACTGACATCACTTGACTTCCTGAGGTTTGCTGGTGGAACATGTATGTTAATGATGGATAGTGGTGAGAAAGTCAGTTATGGTCCTATAGCAATAACACTAGATTCAGTCTGGATTCCTTAGTTGTAGGTCAGTTTTTCCACTAATCAGCCATGGTTTTTAAGTTTCATCTTATAAGTTAGTTGTTCCTAGAATGGAGAACCCCAAAATAAATCCACCTAGGGACAGCTGCTCTTTGACAAAAGGCCAAAACCCATTAAATGGGGAAAAAACAGTATCTTTAACAAATAGTGCTGGTAAGACTGGAAATCCATTAGCAGAAAAATGAAGCAGGATCCATACCTCACATCATACACAAAAACTAACTCAAGATGGATTAAAAAAATTAAATGTAAAATCTAAACCTAGAAATTTCATCAAGTAAAGAATAGGGGCAAACTGAGGGTCCTAACACATGGTATAAATAGACTCTCAAACATAACTAAAAATACAAAAACAGAAGATAAACTAGATGACTGGGACCTTCTAAAACTTAAATTCTTTAGTGCATCAAAACATTTCTCCAAAGAGTAGAATACTAACTTATAGTTTGGGAAAAAAAAATGTTTGGCAATGACATATCTGACAAAGGATTTATCTCTAAAATTTATAGAAAATTTCAATACCTCAAGATCAAAAAGGCAAATAATCCAGTTGAAAAATGAGTAGAACACATGAACAGACACTTCAAAGAAGATTTTCAGGCAGCCAACAAACAGATAAAAAAATGCTTATGATCATTAACAATTAGAGAGATGCAAATAAAAACAACAATGACACATCATCTCACTCCAGCAATAATAGAAGAGTTCAACAAGACTGATAATAACAAATGCTGGCAAGGGTGTAGAGAGATTGGAACATTCATATCCTGCTGGTGGAACTGTAAAATGGTGCAACCACTGTGGAAAATGGTATGATCCTTCCTTAAAAGTTGGAAATAGAAATACCTTTTGATCCAGCAATCTCACTACTAGGTATACATTCTAAACTGGTGAGAGCTGGGGCACACCCATGTTCATTGAAGCACTATTCACAATAGCAAAGAGATGGAAGCAACCTAAGTGTCCATCGACAGAAATGGTACATACACACAATGGAATACTATGTAATATTAAAGAATAATGAAGAATCCACAAAATACCTCATAACATGGATAAATTTGGAGAACATTATTCTGAGTGAAATAAGTCAATCAGAAGGACAAATTTTGCATAAGTTCACTATTATAAAAAATCAAGGAAAAGTTTATACATGGAAGGAAACTTTCTTTGTTGGTTACCAGGGTTGGGAGGGGAGAGAAGGGAAAATTACCAGCTAGCTAAGAGACAAATATTATAAATTTGGGTGAAAGGAAAGGCAATATACCAAAAGCAAGTAACCAGTACAATAACACCAAGGAAAAGGAAGACGCAGAGAAGTGATAAGGGGTAGAGGTAACAAAGGTAAATACTTTTGCATACACAACACTGCATTATCAATAATAAAACAAACATTAATGTATGCCTGGGTACACAGGTAGAAAGGCAAAATGATCAGGTGTGGGTAGGCGAAAGGAATATACCATGACCATATATAAATCTGACAGATGATATTTCTAAATACATATTTGTATGTGCTATAAAAATAACCATATACATATATATATATATATGTATATGTGTGTGTGTGTGTGTGTGTATATATATATATATATATATATATAATAGAGCTAACAGGAAACTAAGTCATGATAACATCTTAGCCATAGCCAAACACTTTAAAGGAGTAAGTTACTGGGCCCATGGGCTCAGGACCCTGATGTGAGGGACATCAAGTTCAATTGGCATAATTTACTACACAAAAACATTGTTCTACATTCTACTTTGGTGAGTAGTGACTCTTAAAACTTGTGAATGGCCACTTAAGACACAACAATTTGTTTTTTCTCTCCCAGAGCATATAAGAGTTAAAAAAAAAAAATCAAGGGCACATGGAAACAATTAGTCCAAGGGACCCAGCATAAGAAATTCAGCCTGCATGACCCTGAGAGCAGAAAGAGATGGTGCCCAGCTACCCCTGCTAACCACTCAGAAAGGGATCAAAATTGGAGATCCTAAATAGAATGGGAAAAAATGTGGAACAAAACTCAAAATCATAAAAAAAAAGATTAGGCTTATTGGTCTACAGAGACCCTGAACCTCCCAAAACTGTGGCCCTTAGTCATCCTTCAGAAATGGAATTGAACTCTGTCCCATGGCTTAACTTCTAGCCAAACAATAGACGAACCTACAATGTGAGCAATTAAACCAGGTAGCTACATTCCTTAGAACAATCAACCAAGGTAGATCAGAGGGGCAGCATTTGTGCAAAGAAATAGCTCAGAGGGGTTAAGAAAGGACACAGGGAACAGGTAACCAGAGAGAGGAAGTGGGAAGAGAGACATTGCATTGTGGAGATTGCAATCAATGTAACAAAACAAAATGTGCATAAATTGTTGAATGGAAAATCATTTTGTTCTGTAAACTTCCACCCAAATCACAATAAAAAGATAATAATAAAATAAAAATAAATGGAAAACAAAATAAGTTGTTTCCTCTGTAAACAGATGTCATGGAATTAGATAATTTTTGAGATCCCTTCAACTTCTAAAACAGTATGATACTGGTTTATTTTGGATATGAAAAGTTTATTCAAAATCCCTAAGGCTTCATAGAAGAAATACACAAAGTATACATATGACTAAACTTATTTTAAAAAATAGTTTAAAATGTTATGTATCTACTACATACCAGTCTCTGGGTGACACAAATGGTTTGAACCCACCCACAAGTGCCTGGAAAGACAGGCCTGGTGATCTAAAAAACCCTATGAAGCAATTCTACTTTGTATACTTGGGGTCATCATGAGTCCAAATCAACCCACCCATAACTAAGAACAGTGTAACAGGCACTGCTGCAGGTACAGTATACAGAGGGATAAGGTGTGATAAGTATGGCATGTGCCCTGGGAGCCACTTGAAAGGTGGTGCCATTGAGAAATTTGTATTAACCTTATACAGCCCAACTTCCTTACTCAAGCACAGTGGATATCCAGAGGCTTAGCAAAAGTGAGACAGAAAGGGGCACTTGTCCTAGCACAAATCCAAAGGGGCCCAGATAAGTCTTGGAATGACATTCCAAGACACCACAAATCTGAAAGGTACTTGACTGAGGCAGCCAGATAAGAGGAGAGAAGGTGTCCAATAGCTATTTATCTTGTAATTGGAGGAGGAGTCATACAATTTAGAGATTACCTCTGGGTATATGAATTGGTAAAAATCTTCAGGGTATATGAATTGGTAAAAATCTTCAATTTCCTCATCTTTGGTTTTGGGGGTTAGTGCGTATATTTTAATAATAGTAGTATTAACTGGTCTTCCTTGTAGGCGAAAGGATATTATCCTATCACTGACAGCATTGTACTTCAGGATAGATGAGGAAATTGAAGATTTTTACCAATTTCTGCAGTCTGAAGTTGACCAAACATGCAATCAAGATGTGCTGATTATCACTGGTGACTGGAATGCAAGAGTTGAAAATAAAGAAGAATCACCAGCAGTCAGAAAATTTGGCCTTGGTGACAGAAATAATGTTGCAGATTGCATGATAGAATTTTGCAAGACCAATAACTTGGTATTCAGTCAAAGCTGCACTGAAGGAAGTGGTGAAAAACAGGGCTTCAGGAATTGACTGAGTACCCACTGAGATGTTTCAACAAACAGATGCCCCACTGGAGTCTCTCAGTTATGCAAAGACATTTAGAAAACAGCTACCAGGCCAACTGACTGGAAGAGATCCATATTTGTACCCATTCCAAAGACAAGTGATCCCACAGAATGTGGAAATTACTGAATGCTATCATTAATATCACATGCAAGTAAAATCTTACTGAAAAACCAAAAGCCAAACTCACTGCCATTGAGTCAGATCAGACTCATAATGACCCTTCCTTGGGTTTCCAAGGTGGTATCACTACGGAAGTAGATTACCTAAGCTTCCTTCTAAGTAGTGGCTAGTGGATTTGAACTACAAGCCTTCTGATTAGTAGTCAAGTGCCTTAGGCAAATGGTTGCAGGAATATTTTGACAGAGAACTTCCAGAAATGCAAGGTGGATTAGAAGAGGACGTGGGACAAGTGATATCATTGTTGATGCCAGATGGATCTTGGCTGAAAGCAAAGAATGCTAGAAAGATGTTTACTTGTGTTTTATTGACTATGAAAAACATTCAATTGTGTGGATCATGACAAACTATGGATGACATCGAGAAGGATGGGAATTCCAGAACATTTAATTGTACTCATGAAGAACCTGTACATAGACCAGGAGGCTGTAGTTTGAACAGAACAAGGAGATACTGCATGGTTTAAAATAAAGAAGGGAGTGTGTCAGGGTTGTATCCTTTCACCATACTTATTCAATCAGTATGCTGAGCAAATAATCCAAGAAGCTGGACTATATGAAGAAGAACGTGGCATCAGGATTGGAGGAAGACTCATTAACAACCTGCAATTCAATGACAACCCAACTTTGCATGCTGAAAGACAGAATAACTTGAAGCACTTACTGAAGAAGACTACAGTCTACAGTTGGTATTACACCTCAATATAAAGAAAACAAAAATCCTCACTACTGGACCAATAAGCAGCACCATGATAAATGGAGAAAAGATTGAAGTTGTCAAAGACTTCATATTACTTAGTTCTACAATCAACACCAATGGAAGCAGCAGTCAAGGTATCAGATGATGTATAGCACTGGGCAAATCGGCTGCAAAATACCTCTTTCAAGTGTTGAATATCTCCTTGAAGACTAAAGTGCACCTGACACAAGGCATATTATTTTCAATTACCTCATATGTATGTGAGAGGTGGACAATGAAAAAGGAAGACTGAAGAAAAGTCAATGCTTTTGAGTTTTAGCATTGGCAAAGAATGCTGAAAGTAGCAAGAACTCATAAAAGAACAAATCAGTCCTGGAAGAAGTGCAGACAAAATGCTTCTTGGAAGCAAGAATGGCCAGACTTCGTCTCACCTACTTTGGCATGTTTTCAGAAGGAGAAGGATATCCTGCTTTGTAAAGAGGGTTAACAAAAAGGGGAAGGACCTCAACAAGATGGATTGACACAGTGGCTGCAATGATGGGTTCAGATATAGAAAGGACTGTGGAGCTGGCACAGGACCGGGCAGTGTTTCGTTCTGCTATACAGAGTCACTATGAGTCGGAGATGACTGGATGGCACCTAACAACAACAATACGAATTGGGAGTGGTGGCACAATTTAGAGATTGCCCCGGGCACTTGTTACACTCCCTATGTCCCTGACAGAATATATTGTTTTTGTTTTTTTTTTTAATCCTCAAATAATCCTATGATATAAGTGTTATTATCCCCAGTGCACGTACGTAAAAAAAAAAATTAGAGGCTTTAAATGTTAAGGTAACTTGCTCACATTGTATACTTAGATCAGCAATCAAACCCAGGTTCATCTGACTGTAAAGCCTTTCCTGTTGATGAATATGTTTTTCTGAAGTGCTTGAAGCATCTTCTTTTTTTTTCCCTTTAAGAAAATAAACATCCTACTTTACAAATTTAAGTTCTTTGCTTGCTTAGCAAACTGTTTTAGTCAATGCAATGATAACTCCACCCTAGCTCAAGAGGATGGTAATCAACACATTTGCAAGTGGTGATGTATAAATTAATAATACTTGACTGTAATTCTCAAAATTCATTATGCCATGAATGTGGATTTATCTGTCAGATTTAGCATTCTGTATAACCTGCCATGCATTTCCATGCTTCCTTCCTTTGCTCGAGCTATTCTCTAGAACGTTCACTCCAGTTTTCTACTAGCCAGCTCTTCGTAATCCTTCACATAAAGCCCAGCTCAAATGTCACTTGCACTCTGTAAGTTCCTAATACACCCAGGAAGAATGAATTTTTCTGCTCTCTGTGTTTTGGTGTTATTACGCTGAACACATTACACTAAGGCTCTCTGTTTTCTTATCAGGTTCCCCAGCTAATCAGGCAGTTCTCAGAAGACAGGGGCCATGAATTCATCTGTATACCCCCTAATATCTATCACATAGTAGGCCCTCAACAAATATTTACTTAATAGACCTGAAGGATTCTACTCCCAGTAACACTGGAGTAAGATAATGTAAGCATCCTCTTGGAGCTGATGTACTCAGCAGCTCTACAAACACAGGTTTCTATGACAACCAAACAGTTAGGAGAAGGCAAATGCTGTGATGCTTGCCATGCTTGTGAAGCCCGATGCCTGATTTTCATTAGACTCCCTTAGGTTTCTCCAGGTTCTCTTCAGTGGAACCAGGATTGGTTTCTAAGACCAATTTGCATATTGTTTTTCTACCTCTGTTGCTGCATGTCCCGGTATTTGCTGTGGCTGGATTTCCTCCCAAGATGAGTAATGAGGGCATTACCTCAGGTGTCCCTGGATCCCAGTTCAGTGAAGGCTGAAAGTAAAGCACTATGGGCCAGATACTCTCAACACTATTTCCAGCAGCTTCCCATGGAGCCCAGCAATGGAGTATACAAATACAGTTCAATGTAAATAGAATTGAGTGGCAAGGTTTGCACTAATACCTGCATTAGATTTGCTAGAAAAGAACCACAGCAGGGGAGCTTCTTGGCTTAGGTAAGGTATGCTCTCTTTGTGCAGCATGATTTAGGGGTAGAATAAAACCAAAAAAAAAAAAAAAAAAACTCACTGCCGTCAAGTCAGAACTGGTTTCTGAGGCAGTATCACTACAGAAGTAGATTGCCCAACCTTTCTTCCAAGGAGTGGCTGGTGGGTTTGAACCACCAGCCCACCAGCCTTCTGGTTAGCAGTCAAATGCCTTAGGCACTATGCCACCAGAGCTCCTAAGGGTAGAATATATGCAGGAAAATATCTTACTCTACTCCTGCCAGCATGTCTCTCTACTCATTTTCAAAAGCGTGTGTTTGATCAGCTAAGTCTTGAATTCAGTAAAATGCTGAACATCGATGCTGCTCAATAAAATGATTTGGAAATTGCAGTACATGCTCTTTCTTCCATTCTTGCCAAACCCCGACCACAAATCACGTTTTTGTTATAAAATTATCAAGCAATTGTTCACTGCCATAAGGAAAATAGCTGGTCAGCTTGAGATTTTGGTCAATGAAACAGTGTTGGTACTTCATTTTGAGTCATTACACCTGAGGGTAAGAGCTACGCCCACACTTACTTGGTGAGCTGGAGGAAGTCACTTCCCCACCGCAGTTGTCTTTGCCCCTTCCTTTTCCTCTCAGGGTGGGATGATATAGCAATCCTATGGGTATCATTTTAAAGTTTGCCATGCCCCACACAAGCACACAGATTAAGGATGTGGAAGCCTACTGTAAATGTAAAATGCTGTACCAATATTGAATTCTGAGAACTTGTCATTTAAACCGCAAAAGTACAGTTCCAGCTGTATGGAAAGTGAATTTGCTCTGTAAATCTTCACCCAAATCACAATAAAAAAAAATTAAAAAAAAAAAAAAAAGTACAGTTCCAGGAAATTGGACTGTTTTTGTACTGTTACAAAATGTCTGACAGGTTGGGTCAAATCAACTTTTATCAAGAAATGCTAGCTGCTAATAGGATTAGTCTTGCCTTTTATTCCTTTTCTTCTTTTTAAAGAAATCTCTTGCTATACTGCCACCAAGTTTGAAGTTCCCATGTCAGTCACCGTTCTAAACAAAGGAATTTAGAGAGTCTGTTAAGATGCAGAATCTACTTGTTTAAATTCCATTAAGATGACATACATGTAATCCAGATGAGTTTAAAAATAAATATTAAGCAAATTACAAAAGGGGAAAAAAAATAGGAATACTTAACTGTTGTGCCAATTGAGTCTGGTGTACCCCAGTACTATGGTCCTGAGGTAATAGTTCTATTGGATCTCTCTCTATGGTGTTGGGATGTCTGCTATTGTTTCTGTAAGGACTGCAGGTATTTTGTATCACTGGTGTCTGTATAAGATTAGGCTCAGCTGAGTCTATCCTTGGTCTAGAGTATACCTCTATTCACTGATCCCTGTTGGATCATCTCAGGTGTTTATGTGTTTATCTGTATAGCCTAGTGTTTGGTGTTAATGACAATGTGGTATTGTGGACACATTGGTTGGTTTTAACATCTGTCATCTATTTCTTATGAGCACCGTTTGGTGTCCTCTCATTTCCTAATGTTATTATGGTGGTCATATATCCTTCCCGGATATCCCTCCCCCTACCTATGTCAGTGTGTAAGCCCCAACTAGCCCTAAATTAATCCCTTCCTTTCCCTTCCCATCCCGGTAACCTACTAGGTGAGTTCCCTTTCCCAAGCAAACCCTTCTCTGTCTTTTTACAGTCATGGGCTCATACAGTACTTGTCCTTCTGCGCTTGACTTATTTCACTCAGCATAATGTCTTCCAGATTCATCCATATTGCGAGATGATTCGCATATCCTTCATTGTTCTTTAATGAGGCATAGTATTCCATTGTGTGGCTATACCATAATTTGGCTATCCACTCATCTGTTGATGGGCATTTAGGTTGTTTCCATCTCTTTGCTATGGTGAATTGTGCTGCAATGAACATAGGTATACATATGTCTGTTCGTGTACTATCTCTCATCTCTTGAGGAAATATTCTTAGTAATGGAATTGCTGGGTCAAAAGGTACTTCTATTTTTAGTTTTTTAAGGAAATGCCATACTGTTTGCCCCAATGTTTGTACCATTTTACAATTCCACCAGCAGTGCACAAGAGTTCCAATCTCTCCACAACCCCGCCAGCATTTGTTACTACCTGATCTGTTGAACTTTGCTATTATTGCTGGGGTGAGATGATATCTCATTGCTGTTTTGATTTGCATCTCTCTAATGATTAATGATCGTAAGCAATTTCTCATGTGTTTGTTGGCTGCTTGTATATCTTCTTTGGTGAAGTGTCTGTTTAAGTCTTTTGCCCATTTGTGAATTGGGTCATTTGTCTTTTTGGTGTTGAGGTGTTGAAGTTTTCTGTAGATTTTGGAGATAAGTCCTTTGTAAGATATGTCATAGGCAAATATTTTCTCCCAATCTGTAGGTTTTCTTTCTACCCTTTTGATGAAATCTTTCGATGCACACAAGAATTTAATTTTTAAAAGGTCCCAGTCATCTATCTTCTCTTCTATCTCCTGCACATTCTGGGTTATGCTTGACAGTCTATTTATGCCATTAAATTAGGGCTCCTAGATTTGTCCCTATTTTATCTTTGATGAATTTTATAGTTTTGGGTTTTACTTTTAAGTCTTTGATCCAGCTTGAGTTTGTTTTTGTGTATGGGGTGAGGTATGGGTCTTGTTTCATTTTTCTACAGGTGGATATCCAGTTTTGCCAGCACCATTTGTTAAAGAGGCTATTTCTTCCTCCTTTAATGGGCTTTGGGCCTTTGTCAAAGATCAGTTGCCCATAGATGGATGGGTCTATGTCTGAGCTTTCGATTCTGTTCCATTGGTCTATCATTGTACCAATACCATGCTGTTGTGACTACTGTGGCTATATAGTAGTTTTTAATATCTGGGAATGTGAGACCTCCCACTTTGTTTTTCTTCTTGAGAAGTGCTCTGCTTATTCTAGGTCTCTTTCCTTTTCATGTGAAATTAATAATTAGTTTTTCTATGTCCTTAAAAAATTTTGTTGAAATCTGGATCAAGATTGCATTAAATGTATAGATTGCTTTAGGTAATATTGACATTTTTGCAATGTTTCGTCTGCCTATCCATGAACAAGGCAGGTTCTTCCATTTATGTAGTACCCTTGTTGTCTCTTGTAACAGTGTTTTATAGTTTTCTCTGTATAGATCCTTTGTGTCTCTGGTGAGATTCATTCCTAGATATTTTATCTTTTTCATAGCTATAGTGAATGGTATGGTTTCCCTTATTTCTTTATCAGAGGAGTCCTTGCTGATGTAGAGAAATCCAACTGATTTTTGTATGTCGATCTTGTATCCTGCCATTTTGTTGAACCTCTCTATTAGTTCTAGTAGTCTTTTTCTTGAGTCCCTTGGATTTTCTATGTATAGGATCATATCATCTGCAAATAGAGATAGTTTTAATACCTCTTTGCCAATATGTATGTCTTTTATTTCTCTTTCTTGCCTTATTGCCCTGGCCAGGACTTACAATACAATGTTAAATAGAAGTGGTAATAGAGAGCATCCCTGTCTGGTTCCCATTCGTAAGGGGAATGCCTTGAGTCTTTCTCCATTAATAATGATGTTGGCCGTTGGCTTTGCATATATACCCTTTATTATGTTGAGGAATTTCCCTTCTACCCTATTTTGCTAAGTGTTTTAATGAGGAATGGATGTTGGACTTTATTAAATGCCTTTTCTACATCAACTGATATAATCATATGGTCCTTTTCCTTTGTTTTATTTATGTGGTGGATTACATTGATTGATTTTCTGATGTTGAACCACCCTTGCAAAACTGGTATGAATCCCACTTGGTCCGAATGTATTAATTTTTTGATATGTTGTTGGATTCTGTTGGCCAGGATTTTGTTAAAGATTTTTGCATCTATGTTCATGAGTGATATTGGTCTGTAGTTTTCTTTCCTAGTGTTGTCTTTCCCTGGTTTTGGTATTAGTGTTATGCTTGCTTCATAAAATGAGTTTGGGAGTACTCCATCTTTTTCCATGTTCTGGAATAGCTTTAGTAGCATAGATGTCATCTTCTCTCTGAATGTTTGATAGAATTCTCCAGTGAAGCCATCAGGGCCAGGGTTTTTCTTTGTGGGAAGTTTTTTTATAACCTGTTCAATTTCTTCCCTTGTTATGGGTCTGTTCAAGTTTTCTATTTCTGAGTGGGATAATTTAGGTAGATCTTGTGTTTCTAGAAACCTGTGCTTCTCTTCTAGATTCTCATATCTATTGGTGTACAGTTTTTCATAATGTTCTGTCAGTATCTTTTTCATTTCAGTTGGTTCTATTGTGATGACACCCTTTTCATTTACAATTCTTGTGATTTAGGTCTTCTCCTTCTTTTCTTTTGTTAGGTCTGCCAATGGCTTATCGATTTTATTAATCTTTTCGAAGAACCAGCTCTTTGTTTTGCTGATTTTCTCTATGTTTTTTTGTTTTATGTTTCATTTATTTCTGCTCTGATCTTTATTATTTCCTTGCTTCTAGATACTGTAGGACTCTTTGGTTTTTCTGTTTCTAGTTGTTGTAGTTGATAAGTTAGAGTGTTGGTTTTGTTTCTTTCCTCTTGTTTGATGTATGCATTTATTGCTATAAACTGTCCTGTTAGTACTGCTTTTGCTGTGTCTCATAGGTTTTGGTAGGATGTATCTTCATTCTCATTAGTTTCTAGGAATTTTTTTTATTTCAGTTTTTAATCTGTTCTGTAACCCAATAGTTTTTAAGCAGAGAATTGTTCAGTTTCCATATGTTTGATGCTCTTCCTATTATTAATTTCTAGTTTTATAGCATTGTGATCAGAGAAGATGCTTTGCAGTATTTCAATGCTTTTGAATTTATTGAGGCTTGTTTTATGTCCTAGCATATGGTCTATTCTGGAGAAGGATCTATGTGCACTGGAAAAGAATGTGAATTGTGTTTTTGTTGGGTGAAGTGCTCTATATATGCCTGTGAGTTCCAGTTGGTTGATTGTGTTGTTAAGTTCTTTTGGATCTTTGCTGAGATTCTTTCCCATTGACCTGTCTCTCCTTGAAAGTAGTGTGTTAAAGTCTCCCACTACCAATGTAGAGTTGTCTATCATTCCTTTTAATTCAGTTAATATTTGCTTCACGTATTTTGGAGCATTTTCATTGGGTGCATAAATATTTATTATTATAACCTCTTCTTTGTTGATTGACCCTTTCAGCATCATATAATGCCCATCCTGTCTTTTAAGATGTTTTTCACCTTAATGTCTATTTTATCAGAAATCACAATTGCTACCTCTGCCCTTTTTTGGTTTCCATTGGCTTGGTATATTCTTTTCCATCCTTTAACTCTTAATTTGTTTTTATCTTTGTGTCTAAGGTGTGTCTCTTGTAGGCAGCATATCGATGGGTCTTCTTTTCTTATCCAGTCTGCCACTCTTTTTCTCTTGATAGGTGTGTTTAGTCCATTCACATTGAGAGTAATTAGTGATAGGTATGAGTTGACTGGTGTCATTCTCATTCTATTGTGGTTTTTTGTCATGTCATTGGTGATTCCTTGGTCCATGTATATTTCTGTGCTAAGTTCAGTTTGTTGGCTATTGCTTTCTCCCTTTTCTTCTTTAGAGTTGGCTTTATGTTTATTAAGCCTATATGATTTCCTTCCTTCTGGATTTGCTTAGAAGAATTGTTACTCTTCTCTGTGGTTACCTTGAAGTATATTCTTGTCTCTACATTTTTAGAACAGTGCATGCTGCAAAGACAATTGCCATGTTTTCCTATCCATTTGAGGGTCTGTACCTAGAAGTATTATTCCCTCTGATAGGTTAGTTGCTGTTGTGTGCTCCTTGAGTTCCTTGGATTTTAAGGTAGAATGTTTTATGGTCTTATTATGAGTATCTATTTCTGATTTCATTTTAGAGTTGATGTCACATATCCTGGTTCTGCTGATCTCTGTTGTGGGTTCTCTATTGTAGGACTTCCTTAAGCATTTCTTGTAGGGGTGGCCTGGTTTTCACAAAGTCTCTTAATTTCTGTTTATCTGAGAATGCCTTGATTTCACCCTTACATTTTATGGATAATTTGGCTGGATATAGGATTCTTGGTTGGAAGTATTTTTTTCCTTCAGAGTTTTATATATGCCGTCCCATTGCCTTCTTGCCTGCATGGTTTCTGCTGAGTAATCGGAGCTCAGCCTAACTGTTTGACTATTATAAGTAATATTTCTTTTTTCCCTGGGAAGCTCTCAAAATTTTTTGTCTGTGGTTTTGGAAAGTTTGATTATAATATGCCTCTGTGTCTTTCTTTTGGGGTCTATCTTGTGTGAGGTTCTATGAACTTCTTGGACAAATATATTTTCTTCCTTCATGATATGGGAGAAGTTTTCTATCAGCAGGTCTTTCACAATTTTCTCGGTGGTCTTTTCGCCTCTTCTTGTTCTGGAATTCCAATAAGTCTTTTATTGTTTAGTCTCATGTCATTGAATATAATTCTTAGGCTCTCTTCATTTCTCTTAAATCTTTGTTCGGATTTTTCTTCATACAGGCTAGTGTCCAAGGATTTGTCTTCTAGTTGAGATATGCATTCTTCAGCCAGTTCTAGTCTGCTTTTTTGAGCTTCTACTGTGTTGTGTAGTTCTGTCATTTTGGTGTTCATGGTTTGCCTTTCAATAGACATTTTCTGCATTTCTAACTGCTGTTTTTGTATGAGTTCTGATTGTGCATTAATCTTAATATTCTGTTCCTCAATGATTTTCCTGAGTTCCTCCAAGGAACTGTCTGTGTTCTTGTTTCTGTTTGGGGTTTCCTTAGGCTTTTGCATAGCTCTATAAACATATCTTCTAAATTCCTTCTCAGATAATTCTATTGCCTCCTTTTCCTCCATGTATAATGAAACCTTGCTTCTAATGCCTTGTCCTGTTTTTTCTGTTTGATTTGAGGTTGCCTGTTGTTTCCTAGACATGTTGAGGTTGTCTTTAACTGCTGGTTATGTGTTGATTTGTTTTGTCTTGGTTTTATGGTTTAATATTTTGAAAAGTTGAAGCTGGTGTATTTTATTTTATTATAGATTCAGGTATGCTGTGTCGCTCTGCTATTTTCTTTGTGATGGTGGAATCACTGTGTGGCATGTGGATATGTTTTTCTGTTTGTTGTAAAGAGAGTTTAGAGTTCAAACTGGGAGGTTTTATGGTAAGTGGCTGAATATGGTTTCATCTATTGAATGAGTGAAGTTATTGGTGGAGAAGCTGGGAGCAGAAGTAGGAAAGCTTGGTGGCTAGGGTCAGTTTCTAGGGCTTTGAGCGGGCTTCTGCTGATGACCTAGTACTGATATTTACAAGCCCGTGGCTCAATTTCAGGAAAGATTCCTGTTGTTAGGGAGTTGCCCCTTCCCGCCAGGCTCAGGCACACTCAAAGACCCCATTTCTGAGGCCCCTCAGCACCAAAAAGCCGATCCAAGGCAAATTCCTGGGACCACACTCAGCTGCAAATTCCTCTCTCTCCACCCCGTCTGTCCTCCATGCCTGTGCAATCCTCCCAGACTACGAATGGCTCGGGAGTTTGTCTGTGATACCACCCACCTGGGGCGCCGAAGATGCATGCAATTTCAGCTGTGCTGGAGTTGGGAGAGTGCCTGCTAGTAATCTGTGGTCCCGATATCAGTGACAAAGACAAGCACAGACCTCTCAATGTCTCTCACACTGACCCAAACCCACTCAGTGACCTGCTGAGGGAGAAGCGAGCTCACCCTCCTGGAGCACCAGTGAGCTCTCCGCTTGGGTTTCAGTGATGCTGCGTGCACCCTTTTGAATCTAGCAGACCCAAGTTACCGATAAAATCAGGTGCTGAAGGTAGATCCTTGGGGTGATTGCTGGGATGATGATGTGGTTGCTGGTATGCTGATTTAGGGTGTCTTCTTCCTTGGCTCATGGAGATCTCAGGTGGCCGCCCTTGCCCGCCGCTCAGTGACTGCCCCAGGGAAGTTTCCAATGGCCTCTATTGGCTGCCCATCTGTCCTCCATTGGGTAGATCTTTCCCAAATAATCTCCCTGTGCCTTTCATCTAATTCTGCTCTTCTGTGTTTGGTGCACTCTGATTCAGTGAGCTGTTCAGAACATCAAAATCCCTAATTCAAACTGTGGTACCTAGTTTTTCAAGCACTAAGATGCTAGAGGGAAATAGAGTGGTGATTACTGATGATACTCCATTTTTCTAGCCTGGTTTTTGGTTCTTAAGCTAAAAAGAAAAAAATGCAACTACCAATATGTATGGACATACCTAAATTGTAATTATGCTTAAGGAAACATTGTAGTGGAAAAATTAGGTCCATAATAAGAAAATGGTTGAATAAATTATAATACACTGTGGAATATCATACTATTATTTTAAACATGACCTCAAGTTATTTATTTACTTAGAGGATAACCATTATATATATTACAAAGTAAAAAATGTAAGTTCCAGATTCATGTGTATAGACAGATTCTGTTTTAGTAAAACAAATTAATAATTATAAATACATCTCTGTATAAACTTGTATATGTATGCACAAATAATAAAGTAAAAAATAGAAAAAATATACTCAGCCAATGAAGACATGAATGAATAAATAAATAAATACATATATTTGAGACCTTAGCATTTAAATTTATCCTTTTGTGGATACCCCTCTAAAAACAAAACAAATGAAAAAATCAAACTCACTGTCATCAAGTCAGATCTAACTCATAGCAACCCCTCCTTAGGTTTCCGAGGCTGTATCTCTATGGAAGTAAATTGCCCAACCTTCCTTCTGAGGAGTGGGTGGTGGGTTTGAACTGCCAGCCTTCTGGTTAGCAGTCAAATGCCTTAGGCACTACACCACCAGAGATCTTAAAAAAAAAAAGAAAACGCAAAACCAACTCACTGCCATAGAGTCAATTCTCACTCAGAGTGACCCCCATTGGGTTTTCTGAGGTTGTAAATCTTAAAGAAAGCAGACTGCCTCATCTTTTTTCCATGGAGCAGTTAGTAGCTTTGAAACACCAATCTTCTGGTTAGCAGACAAATGCTTTAACCACTACACCAACAGTTCTTAACCTAACAATCATGTTATGCATAACAATCATGTTATGAGATTTCTAGCAATGCAGATTCCTATTATTACCTTGGATGTGTTGACTCAGTAGGTCAGAGTTCAGGAACCTGCATTTTCAACAAGTATTTCAGGTAATTCTCTTGCAGAAGCATCTAATTATAGAGTGTAGAACCAGCCTAATTTTTCTGCAACCCTTCTCCTGAGACCCAGGGAGGAGATTGGAGAGCCCTGAGTCCAGCTGAGTCAGTGGGAGTTAGGAACACTTGCAGTGACTGTTTCCAAGTCACTTTCTTATTCAACTTCTAGTCTCCTCCCTTCGATATCTGTGAGCCCTCTCATCTTTCCCAACCCTTTTTTCCCACTTTCAGAATAATAATAAAATAGCAACAGCAACATGAATGGTAACAAGAATTAACATTTGGTAAATGCCTGCTATGTGCTAGGTAGGTAGGTAGATATCTCCAAATCCATTGCCATTGAGTTGATTCCAACTCCTAGTGACCCTGTAGGACAGAGTAGACCTGCCTCATGGGGTTCCCAAGGTTGGATAGAAGGAGACTACCACATCTTTTTCCCGTAGAGTAGCTATTTGTTTGAACTGCCAACCTGTCAGTTAGCTACATGGAACTTCTCCACTCCACCACGAGGGCTGCAGGCATATGTTGTTGTTAGGTGCCATCAAATTAGTTCCAACTCACAGTGACCCTGTGTACAACAGAATGAAACACTGCCCAGCCCTGCACCATCCACACAATCATTGCTATATTTGAGCACACTGTTGCAGCCCTTGTGTCAGATCATCTTGTTGTGGATCTTCCTCTCTTTTGCTGATCCTCTATTGTACCAAGCATGATGCCCTTCTCCAGGGACTGGTCCCTCCTCATGACATATCCAAAGTACATGAGACAAAATTTCACCATTCTTGCTTCTGAGGAGCATTCTGGTTGTACTTCTCCCAAGATAAATTTGTTCAGTTTTCAGGAAGTCCATGGTACATTCAATATTCTTCACCAATGTAATAATTGAAAGGCATCAATTCTTCTGTCTTCCTTATTCATTGTACAGCTTTTGCATGCATACTAGATGATAGAAAATATCATGGCTTGCATTGGATGCACCTTAGTCCTCAAAGTGACACCTTTCATTTTTAACATTTTAAAGAGGTCTTTTGCAGCAGATTTGTCCAAAGCAATATGTCAGTTGATTTCTTGACTGCTGCTTTCACGGGGGTTGATGATGGATCCAAGTAAAATAAAATCCTTGACAATGTCAATATTTTCTTTGCTTACTGTGATGTTGCTTATTGTTCCAGGAGTGAGGATTTTTGTTTTCTATATGTTGAGATGTAATGCATAGTGAAGGCTGTAGTATGATCTGCATCAGTAGGTGCTTCAAGTTTTCTTCACTTTCAGCAAGCATCATTATGTCATCTATCTATTGTAGATTTTAAATGTGTCTTCCTCCAATCCTGATGCCTCATTCTTCTTCATATAGTCCAGCTTCTCAGAGTGTTTGCTCAGCAAACAGATTGAATAAGCATAGTGAAAGTTACCACCCTGACGCACACCTTTCCTGATTTTAAACCACACAGTATCCCCTTGTTCTGTTTGAATGACTGTCTCTTGGTCTATGTACATGTTTCTCATTAACATAATTAAGTGTTCCAAAATTCTCATTCTTTGCAATGTTATTAATAATTTGTTATGACCCACACAATTCAATGCCACTGCATAGTCAATAAACCACAGGTAAACATCTTTCTGATATTCTTTACTTTCAGCCAAGATCCATCTGACATCAGCAATGATATTCCTCATTCCACATCCTTTTCTGTATCCAGCTTGAATTTTTGGCAGTTCCCTGTCTCTCTATTAATGCAACTGTTTTTGAGTTATCCCACATGGGAGTCACTATGAGTTAGAAATGACTCAATGGCAATGAGTTTTGTTTGTTTTTTTGGTAATATTAATGATAATTTTTGAAAATTTCCACATTCAGTTGGATCACCTTTCTTTGGAATGGACACAAATATGGATCTCTTCTGGTCATTTGGCCAGATAGCTGTCTTCCAATTTCTTGGCATATACAAGTAAGTGCTTCTACCATTACATCTATTTTTTGAAATATTTTGATTGGTATTCCATCAATTTCTGGAGTCTTGTTTTTTGAAAAATACCTTGAGTGCAGGTTGGACTTCTTCCTTCAATCCAATCAGTTCTTGATCATATACTACCTCCTAAAATGTTTGAACATTGATCAATAATTTTTGATACAGTGACCCTGTGTATTCCTTCCATCTTCTTTTGATGTGTCTTGCATTATTCGATATTTTGTCCATGTTGTTGTTGTTGTTATGTGCCATCAAGTTAGATCCGACTCATAGCAACCCCTCCTTGGGTTTCCAAGGTGGTATTACCATGGAAGTAGATTGCCCAACCTTCCTTCCAAGGAGTGGCTGATGGGTTTGAACCACCAGGCTTCTGGTTAGCACTCAAGTGCCTTAGGCACTATGCTACCAGAGCTCCCAGAGCTCCTATAGAATCCTTCAATATTGCAACTCAAGGCTTGATTTTTTTCTTCCATTCTATCATTGAGAAATGCCAAGCATGTTCTTTCCTTTTGGTTTTCTAACTCCAAGTCTTTGCACATTTCATTATCATGCTTTGCTTTGTCTACTCGAGCTGCCCTTTTAATTCTGTTTATCACTTTTCTGTCATCATTTCTGCTGTTTGCTTTAGCTACTCTACATTCAAGAGAAGGAGCACTGGTGGTATAGTACTTAAGGCATTTGACTGCTAACCAGAAGGCTGGCAGTTCAAACCTACTAGCCACTCCTTGGAAGGAAGATTGGGCAATCTACTTCCATAGAGATACCGCCTCAGAAACCCAAGGAGGGCTCACTATGCAAGTTTCAGAGTCTCTTTTGACACCCACTTTGGTATTTTCTTTTTTTCGTGTCTTCCTTCCCCCCCCCAAAAAAAAATACTTCATTTTTAAAATTTATTTTGATTTAGGTGAAAGTTTTCAGAGCAAATTCATATTCCATTCAATAGTTCATAGACATTTTGTTTCATGACATTGACTGCAATTCCCATAATGCAACAGCTCTCTTCCCATTTCCTCCCTGTGGTTACCTTTTCCCTGTGTGCTTCTTTTCTATGTATTCCTGCCTTCTGAGCTTTCTTCTTGTGCAAATGCTGCCTTTCTGATTTTGTGATCATTTTAATGACCTTTTGCTTTCTTCATATATGATGTCCTTGATGTCATCCCACAATTCACTTGGTCTTCAGTCATTAGTGTTCAATGTCACGGATCTATTCTTGAGATGGTCCTAAATTCAGGTAGGATATAGTCTAGTCAAGGTGTATTTGGACTCCTGAGGACTTGTTTTAATTTTCTTCAGCTTCAACTTGAACTTGCATATGAGCAATTGATGGTCTGTTCCACAGTCAGCCCCTGGCCTTGTTCTGACAAATGATATTGAGCTCCACCATCACCTCTTTCCATAGATGTAGTTGATTTGATTCCTGTGCATTCCATTCAGTGAGGTCCATGTGCATAGTTGCTATTTATGTTACTGACAAAAGGTATTTGTAGTATTAGTAGTTGGCCTTGCAAAATTCTATTATGTGATCTTTCATGTAGTTTTTATCACCAAGGCCATATTTTTCAACTACTGATCTCTCTTTGTTTCCAACATTTGCATTCCAATCATCAGTAATTATCAATGCATCTTGATTGTGTGTTTGATCAATTTCAGATTGCAGAAGTAGATAAAAAATTTTAATTTCTTAATCTTTGACATTACTGGTTGGTTGTAAATTTTAATATTAGTCATATTAGCTTGTCTTCCTTATAGAGACATGGATATTATCCTATCACTGACAGCACTGTATGTCAGGGCAGATCTTGAATTGTTCTTTTTGACAATGAATATGAGGCCATTCCTCTTCAATTTTTTGCTTGTGGAATAATATACCACATGATTGTCTGATTCAAAATGGTCAGTGCCCATCCATTTCAGCTCATTAATGCCTAAGATATCAATCTTTATATGTTCCAGCTCATTTTTGACAACTTTTCATTTTCCTAGATTCATACTTAATACATTCCATGTTCTGATTATTGATGAATGTTTGTGGCTGTTTCTTCTCATTTTGAGTCATGCCATATCAGCAAATGTAGGTCCTGAATGCTGTACTTCATTCATGTCATTAAGATTGACTTTAAATTGAGGAGGCAACTCTTCCCCTGTTGACCTTTGAGTTCCTTCCAACCTGAGGGGCTCATCTTCTGGAACTATATCAGACAATGTTCCACTACTATTCATACAGTTTTTATTGGCCAATTTTTTCAGAAGTAGACTGCCACTTCCCTCTTGCTAGTCTCTTAGTCTGGAAGCCCTCCTGGAACCTTCCTCTATGGGTGACCCTGCGGTAACACCATGAGTGATCCTTTTAGCTATAACATTAGACCTATCACATACACAGGGAGAGAGAGATAAAACACTTAAGAAAACAGGTGTGTGTGTGTGTGTGCGTGTGTATTTGCTGTTATTGTTGTTATGTACCATCGAGTCAGACCCGACTCATAGTGACCCCTCCCTGGGTTTCTGAGGCAGTATCACTATGGAAGTAGATTGCTCCATCTTTCTTCTGAGGAGTGGCTGGTGGGTTTGAACCGCCAGCCTTCTGGTTAGCATTAGTCAAGTGCCTTAGGCACTATGTTACCAGAACCCCTACATATATATATATATATATATATATATATATATATATAAGCTGATTATGAAAGAGCCAAGCAATACAAATAGAAGTGGTAAAGAGGAAATTTGAACCTTGATTAGATAAGATCTTCCTATTTGAAGTTCTTTGAAGTTCTCGTAGTATTTTATCTCAGAATACTTACATGGTTTGTGATTAAATATTGGAGTGATTACATATATATATATCTTCCCAAAGCACATAGGAAGGACCATACTTGCTGGTGCTTGACTTAAGGCAGACAGCATATAAGTGACTTGAGGATACTTTCAATGCCTAGCAAAGTGCCTTGAGCACAATTCAGGTTCAACAAATCTTTATTGGATGAATAAATATCTGTCAGTCTGATTCAAAGATCATGTTTTTAATCACCATGCTTAACTGATTATCTAGAAGCAATGTAAATAAAAGGATGGCTAAAAAAAATTATGAGAAATTCACTCTATGAAATATTATGAAAACAATATTATAATATTATGAACAGAAAACAAAAACAGGGGTGAGATCGTGTTATGTCACATGCAATGTAGTAAATTACGTAGTGTGGCTTTTCTAGCCATAAGTCTTTGTAAACTCCATGGTGGAATTTGCTGTGAGAAACTGAGTAGTTCCTCATTGTTAAAGTTGTGCACCTCAGGTATTTCTATTGGGAGCAGCATTAAGTAATTTTCTGGGAAGTTTGCCCTCTTTCAGATGTGTAGAGCTCTGATGTTGGGATTGGTTGGTTCAGGCTGCTCTGCCAGGCTCAAAAGGAGCCCTTCTTCAGGCAGAATTAGTCTCTCTGACTGCTGACATGCACTGCTGAGAGAGAGAGGTGAAAGACATGCTGTTGAGAGAGAGAGACAAGAGACACGTGCTGCTGAGAGAGACTCGAGAGACACGCACTGTTGATAGAGAGACACAAGAGATGTGCTGCTGAGAGAGAGACTGCTGGCTACTAAGTGAGACAGCTGGCTGCGAGAGACTGAGTGCATTTCTGAACTTGAATTGTAGCTTGTTGCTTCCCTAATAACCCACATAATCTGTGAGTTTTGTGTGGCCACTGCAGTGAATTATCGAACCCAGCAGAGAGGTGGTGGGTGCTGTGGAAAGAACGGTTGGTGTCAGAGTTGGTGAAAGGGCTAAAAGGAGGCAACATGTTTGGCCTCACAGGGATAGACCTTGGTGATTCTGTCTTCCTCTTGTGGGGTTAGAGGAGGTCAGAAGATGCAGGCTACCTGACCCTTTGGCATTATATTAGTTGTGTTATAATCATATGAGTATTTTTTTCTATTTTCCCCAAATATTTGAAATGTGGTTATTTAAATTAAATAATTTGTTAATTTTATATTTATTTAATTCAATTAATTAACTTTAACTAATTAATATAATTTTATAATTATAAAACAAAGTTTTAAAAAATGTAGTGCTTGTGGTCAAATAGATGAAAGTGACAGGAAGTTTTAAAACTAAACATTGTACTCAAATTTCTATAGTTAAAATTCTCAGTTTTTCTACTGTCGCCTAAGAAGACATGGTATGGTGCCCATATTAAAAGACAGACATGAACATTTAAGAATTAAATAAGATACTCTATTTAAAACAAAGATTTATCAAAATCCAGAAACTAAAAGTTCTACTTGGGATCTTTATCAAATGACAAAGGTAAAAATATGGGACACTGATCTCTGTTTCCTACTGTTGTTGTTGTTATGTGCCGTTAAGTCGCGCCCGACTCAAAGCGACCCCTCCTTGGGTTTCCAAGGCAGTGTTACTATAGAAATAGATTGCCCAACCTTCCCTCTGAGGAGTGCCTGGTGGGTTTGAACCACCAACCTTCTGGTTAGTAGTCAAGTGCCTCAGGCATGTCAGATCTTTCATTGTCCCAGTGTCTATTTGAGTGTTATCGCTTAGGTGCCTACAGTTCACCTGAAAGACAAAAACTCTTCCCCATTACTTGGCACCCAGACAGTAAACATTACTGGTCACCATTAATATTTTTATGATTAAATTAGTTCATGAAGAAATATTTTAAAATATACACTCAGGCAATTATGGGGGGCAGGGGGAAGCAGAACAAACAAACAAAAAACAAAGCTCTTCTAGCCCTTTCTCTAACCCAAAGTATTTCCATTCATCTATTCTTTCATTTGGGAACTCGGTAGTGTAGTGCCTAAGGCACTTGACTGCTAACCAGAAGGCTGAAGGTTCAAACCCACCAGCCACTCCTCAGAGGGAAGGTTGGGCAATCTACTTCCGTAGTGATACCACCTCGGAAATCCAAGGAGGAGTCGCCAAGAGTTGGATCTGACTCAACGGCACATAACAACAACAACATTCTTTCATTTTTAAGACCTGATTTCTGGTTTTTTAAATACTTATTGCCTTTCTCTCATTTCTCTTCAAAGACTTTAAAAGCAAAAATTTGTAGGCTCTAAAATCATATAAAAGGTCATTATTAGAGTTGGTATTTGTTGAGTGAATGAAATAGAGTAGGAATTAAATCTCTTTTTCAATTAGAACTAAAAGTTAAAATTTGTACATTCTAAAACCATATAAAAGGTCATGATTAGAAGTGGTATTAGTTGAGTGACTGAAACAGAGTAGGAATTAAATGTCTTTTTCAATTAGAGTTGTAGTAAACACCTCCATGTCTGCCTTACTGACATGTGCCCAGATTTTGCTATGCTGACACCTAGAATCACCTGTTCTCTATCATTTATGTTTCTTGTTCATCCTCAGCTATGGTGCCTTAGAAGGGGCTGTATACTAAGAAAGTATTGCATATGCAGTAAAATTTCATTTTACAAGGAACCATGAGTCCTGTGTGTGTCACAAAACCACTTTACGACCTTGAATAACCTCCCTGTATCTTAATTTCCTCCTCTGGAAGAAGGAAGAAATTTGAAACTAGACAGTTTCAACAAAATAGAGTTTCAGGCTAACAGAAGGCTGCCCCTCCCAGGCTTTCAAAAGCTAATTCTACAGGTCAAGTTTTCAAAAATATACAACATATAGAGTGAAGGATTCTTTTGGGTTTACCTCATGATTCAGTTTCATGAATCTTAAACACAGTAGTAGAATATTTTCTAAAAAGGGACAGCAAGTAGGGATTTAGAAGATCTGTGACATTTACTTATTACTTTATTTGGCTAAATCTTATTTCAAAATGTATTATTTTTTAGAAGACTGATAAATAATTCTTTAAGTGGGTATAATATGAACAATGATTGTGGGAGAGAGGGAAAGATTATGGACTATGAATTACTATCATCAATGAAAAGAATTTGCTTTACAAAAGAGTTTAGGGATTAGCAAGACTGCCTAAAATGGGCTTTAGGAATGAAGGGAAGTGTAAAGCTCTTAAAACCATATTATTCTAATCAAAGTTGTGTTTGTATGAAAAACAGATCATGTAGCATAACTGACCTGAAGCCCACAATATGGAGAACATTTAGAAACAAGGGAAAATAGCATATCTTGCCACATGAAAGAATATAGATCAAAGCACGGAATTAAAAGAGCTCAAAAAGGTTTTGAAGCATAAGAGAGCACATGGCACTCCTACCTTCTCTCTGGCCCAACCAGGGTCCTTTTGGGGATATTAATATTGGTAAAGAGAGAATCTCTTTTTTTATCTGAGATCATGGGCCCTGAAGAGAAGGTATGCCTGAAAATGTTGTGGCCATCTTTGCCCCCATATGGAGCATGAAGACCACACACAATGAAAATTATTTCTCAATCCATAATTACTAAAAAAGTGATCACATACTTGGATATTGTGGCAATGTCAAATTGCTACAACAATTTTTAAATGCTGGCTCTTACATTTTGTAGTACTTATTTTATTACAGACAAGCAATTCTCATATTAGCACTGGCCAACAGACTACAGATTGCGCTGCTGTAAAGCAAGGTTAAGAGATAAAGAGATAGATGCCTAATGATAATTTGAGAGCTTGGATCCAGCCATGACCAAGTGAATACAACCATGAGCTTTCCTATATGAGTTGCTCAATTTAGCCCTAGTTGGGTTTCTGATATTCCAAACTAAAGAAGTCATGACTGATACACAGGGTTGGCATGATATGCTTTCATTCTCCTAAAACCCTGGCTCACATCATTAATATATCACAACATTCTTTCCCACCATACTCACACACAGCTTCATAGTCCTTTTAAACACAATGTTCAATGCAGCCTCAATGATCAGAGGTTACAAAGACATTGAAATCAACCCTGAAGCTCCCTTCCTGAGATTCCACATTTAGTGAGCCATTGCTTTTTGCTTTGATGTGACTTAAGTTTGACAAAGCAGATCATTGCTCTTAGTGGAAGTTTTACAGGTTTTGCTTCTTGTGCAGCCAGAAGCTAAATAGAATCCAACAGTGATTTCAACTCTTACCTGTCTCAAATCGTACACACTTAAGACAATGGAGATAACAGACAAGATGATGATGGCCACAGAATATTCTATGTAACCTTGACTCAGCCACAAAGTTAGGGTAAAGGATTGGAACACGTAGAATGGATTTAAAACCTGCAGGTACAAAAGTAGCATTTGGATTACTTGTATAGACCTTAGTAGCAGTTAAGATATTATTATTTCTCTATATAATGTCAGAATTTTTTCTCTCATTTTATACAGCACACAATAGCCTCTAATATTTAAGAAATTCACCTAGAACTCCATTAATTTGAGTGGAGACAATGTCAAGCACATAGAATATATGATGGAACCAAATTTATTTTAAGCACTCAGAGCCATGCCCACAAATTGATAATTTTTATTTATTTATTTTTAAATATTTTTATTTTAAAAAATATTTCACCAATAACAGAAATCCCACAGTTTATCTTTTTAAAATACTTTACCATAATGGAGGAGAAAGATGATACAGGTTATTTTGTTTGTTTTGTTTTTTGACAATTTAGAACAGTTTAGTTGTAGGCTCTTTTTTTTGCATAGATTTAATCAAGTTATGCAGTGAAAATGAGAGTTTCTACTTTCACTCAAGTCATTTAAAAATAACATTCTTTTTGTCCCAGGTCTTAATAAGATACTCTGTGAATGATTCAGGCAACACAGCTCTTCCCTTGAACCAGGACAGATACTGAAGAGAAATATCTTACCCAAGGCTGCAGTAAACATTGTAGGCAGATTGTATCTTCAGGTCCAAACCTGGTCATCCATGCGTGGATTTTTCAGTTGCTTGTGAATACCTTCAACTTTTTAGATACCCTCAAATTTCCCCATTTTGTAAGTGATGACTCCATTATTAATAATTACAGGAGAAAGGGCTATAGAATGGTTTCATGGCATACATACTTAGCATGAATTTAAGAGCCCATCTGAGCAAAGCACCAAACCAAACCACACTCACTGCCATCAAGCCGGATCCGACTTATAGTGACTCCTCCTTGGGTTTCCAAGGCAGTATCACTGTTGAAGTAGATTGACCAGTCTTCCTTCTGAGGAGTGGCTGGTGGGTTTGAACTGCCAGCCTTCTGGTTAGCAGTCAAATGCCTTAGGCACTACACCACCTAGGATTTTATTTTGAAGGAAATGTCCTTTATAATTATGAATTAGATAAAATATTGGCTAAAACCAATGATGTTCATTTCTTAGCTTTACTTTCTGTAATTCTCCAACACCCAAAACCAAAAAAAACAAGCACACTGCTATTGAACCGTTTCCGACTCATAGCGACCCCTCCTTGGATTTCTGAGGCAATATCTCTACAGAAGCAGATTGCCCAGTCTTCCTTCTGAGGAATGGCTGCTGGAGTTCTCTAATGTACTAAATAAAATTCTACTTCCATCATAAAAGTTAACTGACATCTGGTTAACAAACTAAATAGGTTGCATCTTAGGGTTTCTTAAACTCTCACACATATTTTGTACATTAAAAATTTTGTTCCTTAATGTTTCTTATTATTTCCATTTTAAAATGCTTTACTTACAAATTATAGCTCTTATGTTTGCTTGGCGTAAAATGCTATAATTATAGATTATGCACCAATGATAATACAATTTGAGTTTATATAAATCCAGTAGAAAATTGGTTAAGTACTTCTTGTAGAAGAAACACCACCATCATAATTAATTTAGCTGTCTTAGTCAAAGTTATTTTGAAATCAAATGTGAAGTAGTTTTATTTTATTTTATTTCTACTAAAAAAGACCTAGTAAATAGGTGCTAGAAAATACCAGTGCTCCTTTCAAGAACCACATTGACACCAGGGAGAATCTTTAGCAATTTGAAAATGTTCTTGAATAAGAAGTTAAAAAGCAGCCTTCTTTCTGCTCCAAACACAGAATAATGAAAGATATAAAAATTAATATTAAAAACATATAATCACACTCAAAAGCAAAAATCATATTTATAGATTAGGAGTAGAAATATGCAACATCGAGTGAAGACTAACATAAACCTGTTATTGTTGTTGTTGTTATGTGCCGTCGAGTCAGACTCGACTCATAGCAGCCCCTCCTTGGGTTTCCGAGGCAGTATCACTACCGAAGTAGATTGTCCCATCTGCCTTCTGAGGAGTGGCTGGTGGGTTTGAACCACCAGCCTTCTGGTTAGCAGTCAGTGCCTTAGGCACCACACTACCAGAACTCCCAACATAAACATAAACCTGTTGTTGTTGTTGTTGTTATGTGACCTCGAGTCGGCCCCGATTCATAAACCTAGGGAGCACCAAATAAGGACTAGATCACTACAGCCAGGAGTCCAACGCTATGGGGAATGGAGACAGAAAGTGCCCTATATGTGGCAGGGGACTGAACCCAGACTTGCTGTGCAAAGCAGGAACAGCTGTGGTCTATGCTCCAGAGCAGAGGCTGAGAAAATTCACAGCCAGTGGTTCACTGTCCAAAGCTGGAATGGGGGAAAGCGAGTTTGTCTGGGCCAAACTGTAAGCTGGCTCATGGCCTTTAAATGGACCATTCCAGAGGGATAAGAGCCCAAACATTCAATACAGGCTCTGGCTCTGAACTGGACACCTTATAGGGACCAGTTAAAGGCAAATATAGAGCTTTCAAAGAAGGAGAATGAATGAGCACAGGAAAACAGGGAAGAGGAGGGGTAAAAAGTCCTACTTAAGGTGGACTTATGGGAGAACAAAACAAAACAAAACACCTTTAACACAAAAGGAAAACATTGTAACAAACGAAGAAGTCACTCACAAGAAAATTGAATTAGTAGAGCAATATGAGAAAGAAGAAAATAAGTTTAAAGTGCTCAAAGAGATCACAGAAGTAATAACATAGCCCTACCACCATCATCACAACCATAATTGGCACCAAAAACTTAAGAAATCTAAACAAAATAAATAAATAGGAGATTATAGAACAGGAATCTGTCCCTCATACTGGAAAAGGATTCTAAAGAGGATTTGAATTTAAAACAAGAAGTTATTAAAAAGTTCAGTTAGAAATTCTGGAATGAAAACAATATATATTCATTGAAATAAAACTAAAAACTCAGTAGACAGGGAAAACATAGACAAATAAGACAAGCAGAGGAGTACAAATAGAAGCTGCATGCAACACAGATTTCATTCACATCAAAGTATCCTTGGATTACTTTAGATCCCCCTAAGGATTAGGAAATAAAAAGTAGGAAGAAGGAATTATTTTTTTCAAAAAGAAAGTAAAGCAGCTACCTGTTTAACAAGCAGTTTCCATATAGGCTGGATTTCAACCTCAATGGCATTGGGTCCGCACACTAGTCTTCTGTAGGAGATTAGTCAACCGTTAGTGCCATGCCTACAAACTCACTGATTAGTGAATACAGGCCAAACTAAGCAGAAATCTTCTCTCTACCTTTTAGAGGTTTTGTGCTTTCTATTAAATAGTAACACATAAATGCATTTGCAACTTAATCTTAGCCTACTAACATATTTTTAAAATGAAAATCAGTGCACAATAGAAAAACTTATTTTTCTGGTTAAAAGATTATTGTAAGTACAGGACAATTCAAATAGTCAAAATAAAATTAACAAGTCATTTTTAGTTGAATTTTTTTTAAAAGAATAAATATACTCTTAAGACCAGCTAAACAGACACATATGTGAAAATGCTATTAGAATTCTCAGATATTTTAGATTGCTCTTGATGGTACAGATCATGTCATGGTACCTCCAGTACCTAGGACAGACCCTTAGTAAAAGAACTGACCAAATGCATTAAAGCAAGCCAATGGAATGGAAGGTAATATATGGTCTTGAAAGCTAATGCCTGGTAAATTCACACAAACATACATTATTATAAGAAACTGTCATATTTGATAGCATTTTACAATTTACTAAGTTCTTACAAAAAATATTCTCTCATTTAATCCTTACAATAGTCCACAATAAATGGCAAATATCCCCCATTTTATCAGTGGGAAAATTTATTCAGTGTGCTCAAGTGATTTGCTAAAGCTGCACACATCTAATATTAGTCATGGTAATATAACTTCTAAGAACAGATGCCAGAGCCTTTTATGTACATTGTCTCTTTAAATTATCACATTATCTTTATGAGGTTTCATATATAATGTAGATCTCTGTTGTAGACAAAACTGAAGTTCAAATAAACTAAGTAACTGTCCCAGGACCTCAGAACAAGAAAGAGGCACAGGTAGGATTCATACAGTGTTCTAACTCTACTTCACAAATCCACGTCACAAGATACCAACAGTGAAAATCTGCATGATGGCTCTTTGGTCTAAGATATAATAGAGACTTGAGCCCACGTTTGTCTGACTTCTAAGGTCACGTTTTTTCCAAGTACATTATTGTTTGCGAAGAGCAGAGAGAATTCAAATCAATGTCTTCTGATTCTGTGCCATGAAGGTTCAGACAAGCTGGGAATGAGAGACGTTAAATACCAAATGCTGCAATTTGACTTTACAAGTCCCTGAGCCTCACGCTAGGGAGCTCTGGTAGAAGGCTAGTCGTTCAAACCCAGCAGCCACTCCTCGGAAGGAAGGTTGGGCAATCTACTTTCGTAGTGATAGTGCCTCAGAAACCCAAGGAGGGGTCGCTATGAGTCCAGTCCAACTCCACAGCATGTAACAACAGCAACAAGCCTCACTCTGGGAAGAGACCATAAGTCAAGATACTTGTGTGCTCAGGATTCTTTTCTAACTCCATAGAAGTAACCTGCTGTTGTTTGCCAAGTGTCAGAACTTCCTGAAACCCCAACCTTGGTCCTTTCTCTCTCTTTGCTTGGAATGCCCTTGTCACATTCTTCACTTTGTAAATGTCTTCAAAGGCAAATCTAACAGTTAAATCTAGTGGTTGAGAAATTTGAGATCATGCTTGAGTCTTTGTACTTACTGTTTCCTCTACCTAGAACCTATTTCCCCCAGATCTTTCCATAGCTTACTCTTTTTTTTTTTTTCTTCAAGATTTTCTTTAAACAGTACTTCTCATGGAGGCTTTCACTGAGAATTTTATCGAAAATAATTACCCCACCCTACACTTCATATTCCTTTTATCTCCTTACTCTATTTTTCTTTAGAATGCACATGACTGCATGAAAGTCTATCTTATTTGTTCACATACCAACCAAAAAACAAACTCACTGCCTTCGAGTTGGATTCCACTCATAGTGACCCCTCCTGGGGTTTCTGAGACAGTATGTCTACGGAAGTAGATTGCCCAATCTTTCCAAGGAGTAGCTGGTGGGTTTGAACTGCCAGCCTTCTGTTAGCAGTCAAGTGCCTTAGATACTATGCCACCAGAGCTCCCTTTGTTCATATATAAGCATCCAAATAGGCTGTATCCTTCACTATAACACAATCTTCTAGTGGCTACTGCTGTATCTTGAAAGCCTAAAATTAAGTCTAATGTATAAATACAATAAAAAAATATTTGTTTAATAAATAAATTAAAGAATGAATAAATGAGGAAGTTAGCTTCAGTTCCCTCATCTGTAACACTGGGCTGATAATATCTGCCTAATGAAATTGTTACCAGGAGTTTATGCAATAATTACGTCAAGCATGTGGAACAGTGCCTTTGATGTGACAACTTCTCAATAAATGGCAGCTGTCAGCATGCCATTCTGTGGAGGCTTGTATGTTGCTGTGATGCTGGAAACTATGTCACCAGTATTTAAAATACCAACAGGGTCATCCATGATGGATAGGTTTCAGGCAAGCTTCCAGACTAAGACAGAGTAGGAAGAAAGGACTGGTGATTTGCTTCCAAAACTTAGCCATTGAAAATCGCATGGGTCATAACAGATTATTATGTGTTATGGTACTTAAAGATGAGCCTCTTAGGTTGGACAGCACTACATAATAACTGCAACAATGAACTCAAACACATAGACAATCATGAAGATGATGCAGGACCAGGCAACATTTTGTTCTGTTGTTAATGGATGTCATGAATTGAAGC
Organism: Orycteropus afer afer; assembly: GCF_000298275.1. NCBI lineage: Eukaryota > Metazoa > Chordata > Mammalia > Tubulidentata > Orycteropodidae > Orycteropus > Orycteropus afer. The sequence goes on from NW_006921785.1 coordinate 2,343,131, forward strand.
TGACTCAATGGCAACTAACAACAACAACAGCAACAGCAACAAATCTCTGAAGTCATTCCTGCTCCCTCAAGTATAATTAATAGCACTTTTCTCTCCAACAACCCGTCCTTTCTTCCTTAATAACAGCATACACCTCAATGAATTGTAACGTATTTGACAGGTCTTTCTCTAAAACTCCTAGACTCTTTTTTAAGGCAGGCATGGAGCTTGTTCAGCTGTTTTTCTAGCATCTAGAAATACAGTGTCTAACACAGAAAATGTTCCTTAAATTTTAGAATAGATTTATGGAGATCTTTGAAACATATCTATACAGGGCAATGAATTTCTCTTTCTATAAGGTCTTTTGGGAGCTCTGGTAGCGTAGTGCCTAAGGCATTTGACTGCTAACCAGAAGGCTGGTGGTTCAAACCCACCAGCCACTTCTTGGAAGGAAGATAGGGCAATCTACTTCTGTAGTGATACTGCCTCGGAAACCCAAGGAGGGGTCACTATGAGTCGGGGCCAACTCTACGGCACATAACAACAACAACAAGGACTTTTTGGCCCTGGGTTGGTAGTTGTGGTAGTTCAGTTTGTGTGTCAACTTGGCTGGGCCTGGTTGAGTGGCTGGGCAGCTGGATGTAGTATTCCCCATGATGAGACTGGTAATCAACTCCATGGTGGAATCTACTGTGAGCAGCTGAGTAGCTGCCTTAGGGATGTGGTCTTCTTCCTGTACATAAGGAGAAGCCTTGGGATAGTCTCTACCTTATGGCACACTTGAACCCTGCATGTAGCCATGTCATTGTTCAGCAACCTTCCATGCTCTGCCAATCCTGGGACTTTCAATGGACTTAAACTAATGGCCTGCCGTGTGGTTTGGTAACATCAGGACTGTGCCATTTTTTCAACCTTGGGCTTGTTAGCCTCAGCAGCCAACAGCTGCCTGACTGAAGAGATGCTTCTAGCTTCAGTGGGCCGGGAGCAAGAGGCAGAGCTGAAGCCCAAGGTGGAGGAGATTTCACACAGCCCCTAGAGCCTGGCACTAGGAACTCAGACTTCTAGACTCCTGAACTGTAAGAGAATAAACTCCTGTTTGTTAAGACCATCCCATCTGTGGTATATATTCCTGTCAGAGTGGCACTAGGTAACCAGAACAGTAGTTCTTCCCAGATGATTTGTTAGGCCAAAATCTTGCAAAGGGACTGGACAGTTTACTATGGAAATGTTCTTGTTGTTGTTGTTGGGTGCTGTCGAGTCTTCTCCAACTCATAGCAACCCTATACACAACAGAATGAAACACTGCCCGGTCCTGTGCCAGCTTCATGATCCTTGCTATACCTGAGACCATTGTTGCAGCCACTGTGTCTATCTATCTCATTGAGGGCCTTCTCCTTCGTTGACCCTCCACTTTACCAAGCATGATATCCTTCTCCAGGGAATGGTTCCTCCTGACAACATGACCAAAGGAGGTGAGACAAAGTGTAGCTATTTTCGCTTCCAAGGAACATTCCGTCTGCACTTCTTCCAGGGCAGATCTATTGGTTCTTTTAGCAGTCCATGGTACTCTTAGCATTCTTCTCCAACACCACAACTCAAAAGCATTGACTCTCCTTTGGTCTTGCTTATTCATTATTCAGCTCTCACATGCATAAGAGGCAATTGAAAATACCATGGCTTGGGTTAGCTGCACCTTAGTCCTCAAGGAAGTATCTTGGCTCTTCATCACTTGAAAGAGGTCTTTTGCAGAAGATTTGCTGATGTCTTTACTCCTGCTTCCATTGGTGTTGATATAGAATCAAGGATTATGAAGGTCTTGACAACTTCAATCTTTTCTCCATCCACCATGAAGCTGTTTATTGGACCAGTTGTGAGGATTTTTGTTTTCTTTATATTGAGGTGTAACTTGTACTGCAGACTGTAGTCTTTAATCTTCATCAGTAAGTGCCTCAAGTCATCCTCACTTTCAGCAAGCAAAGTTGTGTCATCTGCCTATTGCAGGTTGCTAATGAGTCTTCCTCCAATCCTGATGCCACCTTCTTCATATAATCCAGCTTCTCAGATTATTTGCTCAGCATAAAAATTAAATAAGTATGGTGAAAGGATACAACCCTGACATACTCCCTTCTTGATTTTAAACCATGCAGTATCCCCTTGTTCTGTTCAAATGTCAGTCTCCTAATCTATGTACACGTCCCTCATGAGTACAATCAAGTGCTCTGGAATTCTCATTTTTCTCAATATTGTCCATAATTTGTTATGATCCACACAATTGAATGATTTGCATAGTCAATAAAACTTAACTAAACATCTTTCTGGTATTCTTTGCTTTCAGCCATGATCCATCTGACATCAGTAATGATACTCCCTTGTTCTACATCCTCTTCTGAATTCAGTTTGCATTTCTGGAAGCTCTCTGTCAATATATTGCTGCAACTGTTTTTGAATAATCTTCAGTAAGATTTTACGTGCATGTGATATTAATGATATTGTTCAATAATTTCCACATTCTGTGGGATCACCTTCCTTTGGAATGGGTACAAATATAGATCTCTTCTAGTCAGTTGGCCAGTTAGCTGTCTTCTAAATCTCTTGGCATAACTGAGTGCCTCCAGCATGACATCCATTTGTTGAAACATCTTAATGGATGTTCCATCAATTCCTGGAGCCTTGTTCTTTGCCACTTCTTTCAGTGTAGTCTTGACTCCTTCAACACCATTGGTTCTTGATCATATGTCACCCCTGAAATGGATGAACATTGACCAATTCTTTTGGGTACAGCATCTCTGTGTATTCCTTCCATCTTATTTTGATACTTTCTGGATCATTCAATATCTTGCCCATAGACTCTTTCAATATTTCAACTTGAGGCTTAAATTTTTTCTCAGTTCTTTTAGCTTGAGAAATGCCAAGTGTGTTCTTCCCTTTTGGTTTTCTAACTCTGGACCTTTGCACATTTCATTGTAATAGTTGGCATTGTCCTTTTGAGCTGCTCTTTGAAATCTTCTTCTGTGCAGCTCTTTCATCTTGTCATTTCTTCCATTTGCTTTAGCTACTCTTCCCTCAAGGGTAAGTTTCAGAGTCTCTTCTGACATCCATTTTGGTCTTTTCTTCCTTTCTTGTCTTTTTAACAGACTTTTGCTTTCTTCATGGATGTTCTTGATGTCATCCCACTATTCCTCTGGTTTCGGTCTTTGGTGTTCAATGCATCAAACCTGTTCTTTAGATGGTCTCCAAATTCAGGAGGGATATTATCAAGGTCATATTTTGTCTCTCATGGACTTGTTTTAATTGTCTTCAACTTCAAGTTGAACTTGCATATGAGCAGTTGATGGTCTGTTCCACAACAGACCTGGTTTTGGCTGAAGATATTGAGCTTTTCCATCACCTCTTGCCACAGATATAATCAGTCTGATTCCTGTGTATTCCATCTGGTGAAGTCCACATGTACAGACATCATTTATGTTGTTGAAAAAAAGATATTTGCAATGAATAAGTCATTGGTCTTGCAAAATTCTATCATGTGATCTCCAGCATTGTATCTATCACCAAGGCCATATTTTCCAACTACCAGTGATTCTTCTTTTTTTCCAACTTTTGCATTCTAGTCACCAGTGATAAGCAACACATCTTGATTACACGTTTGGTCAATTTCAGACTGCAGCAGTTGGTAGAAACCTTCAATTTTCTCATCTTTGGCTTTGGTAGTTGGTACACAGATTTGAATAATAGTCATATTAACTGGTCTTCCTTATAGCATATGGATATTATCTTATCACTGACAGCATTGTATTTCAGGAGAGATCTTGAAACATTCTTTGTGATGATGAATGCCACACCATTCCTCTTCAATTTGTCATTCTTGGTATAGTAAATCATATGATTATCTGATTCAAAAAAGACAAAACCAGTCCATTTCAACTCACTAATGCCTAGGACATTAATCTTAATGTGTTCCTTTTCATTTTTGACAAAAATGCCGTTCCAGTTTTCCTAGATTTATACTTTATCATTCCATGTTCCAATTATTAATGGATGTTTGCAGGTGTTTCTATTCATTCTGAGTTGGGTCACATCAGCTAATGGAGGTCCTGAAAGCTTTACTCCATCCATATCAATGTTTACATACATTATGTAAATAATGTATATAAAACTCTTAGAGGGATTGGTCAATTACCATGCAAAATAGGTGACTGTGACCAGCTGTCAGGGATTGAATTATGTCCCCCAAAATATGTGACAATGGCTAGGCCATGATTCAGTGGTTTGGCAGTTAGTAATGATGTAATGTGGTAGTTATGTAATAATCCCCCTTACTGTGATCTGATGTGATAAACCAATCATTTGCAAAAGTGTTAGGTTGGGATACAACGCCCTTAATCTCATCACAGCCCTAATGCAATATAAGGGGAATTTCCCTGGGATGTGGCCTTTTTATCTTATAAATACATAAAAGGAGGGATAAGTGAGCAGAGAGAGGGACCTGACTTCCACCAAAAAGGAAGAGTCAGGAGACAAGTATTTCCTTTGGACCCAGGATCTCTGCACTGGGAGTCTCCTAGAACCAAGAGACACAGAGAAAGAAGGCTTTTCCCAAGAGCTAGTGCTTTGGCTCTAGCCTCCTGAACAGTGAGAAAATAAATTTATGTTTGTTGAAGACATCCACTTGTGGCATTTTTGTTTTAGCAACACTAGATAACTAAGACATAAGAGATTGGTCAGTTTTGCCTGGTGGCGTAGTGCCTAAGACATTTGACTGCTAACCAGAAGTCTGGCAGTTCAAACCCACCAACCATTCCTCCAGGAAGACTGGGCAATCTTCTTCTGTAGAGATACTGCCTCAGAAACCCAAGGAGGGGTCGCTATGAGTCAGAACCAACTCGATGGCAGTGAGTTTGGTTTTGGAGTTTTTTTGTTTTTTTGTTTGTTTTTAGGTTTAAAAGGATGAATCCAGAGATTGCGAGTTACTTCACTATTGTCAAGAAGAGTCTGGAGTAAAGGGTATCCTTTGCACCAAGGACTCCCTGTGGTGAAAACTTCCTAGATCCAGAAGATAAAATAAATGCTGAAAATGTGTGGTACAAGAAAGTAACAGAAAGTGGCAATGGGTCTGTCTGGCCCATGAAGCAAGCACTGAGTACTTCTGGGCAGGAGGCTTGCTGGAGGAGCTAAAAGAACCATAACACTTGCTTATGTAGGGCAGATACTTGAGTGCAGCCCATGCAGAGATCTTCTTACAGTGGGGTGGAACCTGATACCTGTGGCAAGAGGCTTACTGTTGTTGTTGTTAAGTGCCTTGGAGTTGGGTTCGACTCACTGCAAGCTTATGTACAACAGAACAAAACACCGGCTGGTCCTGCAATCCTTGCTATGCTTGAGCCCATCATTGCAGCCATTGCATTAATCCATCTCTTTGAGGGTCTTCTTTTTTCACTGACCCTGTACTTTACCAAGCATGATATCTTTCTCCAGGGATGGTCCCTCCTGACAGTATGACTAGAGTAGATGAGACAAAGGCTGGCCATTCTCACTTCTAAGGAGTATTCTGGCTGCACTTCTTCCAGGAGAGATTTGTTCGTTCTTTCGGCAGTCTATAGTATTTTCAGTATTCTGAGCCCACAGCAAAACTCAAAGGTCTCAATTTTTGTTCTGTCTTCCTTATTCATTGACTATCTTCCACACACATATGAGGTGACAGAAAATACTGTGGCTTGGGTTAGGCACATCTTTGCCTTCAAAATAATATCTCTGCTCTTTAACACTTTAAAGTGGTCCCTTGCAGCAGATTTATCCAGTGCAATACGACATCTGATTCCTTGACTGCTGCTTTCATGGGAGCTGATTTTGCATCCCAGTAAAATGAAATTCTTGACAACTTCAATCTTTTCTCCATTTATAATGATGTTGCTTATTAGTCCAGTTGTGAGGATTTATTTTTTTCTTTATGTTGAAGTGTAGTCCATAGTGAAGCTGTAGTCTTGGATCTTCATCAATTAGTGCTTCAAGTCATCTTCATTTTTAGCAAGCTAGGTTGTATAATCTTCATATCACAGGTTGTTAATGAGTCCTCCTGCAATCTTGATTCTGCATTCTTCTTCAGGTAGTCCAGCTTCTCGGATTATTTGCTCAGTACACATATTGAATAATATGGTGAAAGAATACAACCCTGATGCACACCCTTCCTGATTTTGAACATTGCAATATCACTTCCTCCTGTTTGAATGACTGCCTCTTTGACTACACACAGGTTCCTCATGAGCACAACCAGGTGTTGTGGAATTTCTGTTATTCTCAATGATATCCATAATTTGTTATGATTCATGCTATTGAATGCCTTTTCATTGTCAATAAAACACAGGTAAACATTTTTTCTGGTATTCTTTGCTTTCAACTAAGATTCATCTGACATCAGCATCAATAGTCTTTGTGCCATGTTCTCTTCTGAATCCAGCTTGAATTTTGGGAACTTCCCTGTCAATACTCTGCTACAACCAGTTTTTTAATTATCTTCATCAAAATTTTACTTCTGTGTGACATTAATGATATTGTTTGATAATTTCCATGTTCTGTTGGGTCATCTTAATTTGGAATGGGCACATATATGGATATATTCCAGTCTGTTGGCCAGGTAGATGTCCTCCAAATTTCTTAGCTTAAATGAGTGAGCACTTCCAACACTGAATCCCTTTGTTGAAACATCTCAAAGGATATTCAGTCAATTCCTTGTTTTTCACCATTTCCTTCAGTGCAGCTTGGACTTCTTCCTTCAGTACTACCAGTTCTTGATTATTTGCTACCTCCTGAAATGTTTGATCATCGACTAATTCTTTTTGGTACAGTGATTCTGTGTATTCCTTCCATCTTTTAATTTTTCCTGCATTGTTCAATATTTTGCCCATAGAAACCTTCAATACTGCAAGTTGAGGCTTGAATTTTTTCTTCAGTTCTTTCAGCTTGAGCAATGGTGAGCGTGTTCTTCCCTTTCGGTTTTCTCATTCCAAGTCTTTGTGCAATTTGTTATAATACTTTACTTTGCCTTTTCAGGGAGCTCTGGTGGTGTAGTGCCTAAGGCATTTGACAGCTAACCAGAAGGCTAGCGGTTCAAACTCACCAGCCACTCCTTGGAAGGAAGGTTGTGCAATATACTTCCATAGTGATACCGCCTCAGAAATCCAAGGAGGGGTCACTACGAGTTGGATCCGACTGGACGGCAGTGAGTTTGGGTTTTTTTGTTTTGTCTTTTCACACTACCCTTTGAAATCTTCTGTTTTTTTATTTGATCATTTCTTCCATTTACTTTAGCTACTCTCCATTGAAGAGAATGTTTCAGAGTCTCCTCTTATGTCCATTTTGGTCTTCTCTTCTTTTCCTGTCTTTTTAATGAAATTTTGCTTTCTTCATATATGATGTTCTTGGTGTCATCATAAAACTTGTCTGATCAATGGTGTTCAATGTGTCAAATATATTCTTCAGATGGTCTCTAAATTCAAGTGTGATGTAATCAAGGTTGTATTTTGGCTCTCATGAACTTGTTTTAATTATCTTTAGCTTCAACTTGAACTTCATATGAGCAATTGACAATATGTTTCACAGTTAGATCCTGGCCTTGTTTTGACTAAAGATATTGAGTTTCTCCATTGCCTTTTTCCACAGATGTAGTCAATTTGATTCCTATGTATTCCATCTGGTGAGGTCCATGTATACAGTCATTTTTCATGTTATTGAAAAAAAGTATTTGCAACGAATACGTGGTTGGTCTTGCAAAATTCTATCATGGGATCTCCATTGTCATTTCTATCACCAAGGCTGTATTTTCCAACTACAAATGCTTCTTTGTTTCCAACTTTCACATTCCAAATTAAAAAAAAAAAAAAAAAAGTCACTGCTGTTGAATCAGATCTGACTTATAGCCACCCCTTCTTGGGTTTCTGAGAAGGTATCACTATGGAAGTAGATTGCCCAATCTTCCCTCTGAGGAGTGGCTGGTGGGTTTGAACCACCAACCTTTTGGTTAGCCGTCAAATGCCTTAGACACTACACCTGTTTAGTCCGTTTTAGACTACAGGAAGAGGCTTACTATTGCACCTAAAAGAGCTGTAAGCTGTAACACTTGCTTGTGCAGGGCAAGAGAGGCTTGAGTGTGCCATGTGCCGGGGTTGAACACCTGTCTCCCTGAGCAGTGAGAGCCCAGGTATTTTGGAGGCTAGAGAGCCCTGCAGGCTTGGGTATCATGGGGAGAGCCTAAAGCAGAGACTTGGAAGGGTCCAGAGGCAGAGGCTTGGGTGTTCTGTGAAGGGGTCTTCCTGCTAGTAGCAAGGCCCAGTGAGACTCAGCAGCAAAGCAGAAGCCTCAGGAGCCATGCAGCTCCTCTACTCCATAGCAGCATGGTGGTAGCCAGAGGCAGCAGCAATATGAACAGAGCTTCTAAGCTGAATCAGTCTGCCTGCCTGGTGATATAAGAATGGACTTGAGTGACTTTGGGAAAGGTAAGTGTTGCCCCTTTGGGAATCTGTTATTATTGTTCATTGTTTGCTCTCTCTAAGTAACAACAATAATGGCTTTCACTTTGCCAATACTGTGAAGTGACACATGTGTTCAGCTTAATCACTAATGAACATAGCCAATGAGTGTATGTGTCTCATTTCTAGCAGTCCAATGGCTGCCTGGAAGTTTGAGGCACAGCCTGTCTTCATGTACAATGTAGATGGACAGATACATGTATACAATCTAGAATAATCTCTTCCCTGACAGTTTACACAATTGTAGCAAAATACAGGCAGTAAGAAGTCAGTTTAGGATGCAAATCAAGCATTCCAAGCTCTTCAGCATCCTGAACTTGGTGAAATGGTTTCTGATATTACTGTTTGAAAGGGAAGCTCAGATACTATGAGGACTGGGATCCAGTTGATCAATACTTGTATATACATTATCTCCTTTAGGACTCATGAGGGCCATGTTTGAATCACAACCTGATAAGATTCTTGTTGCTTCATTTTTTTACTGTCTCTTGCCAAAAAGTATTGTGTGCTTAGGCATCATGTACTCATCTCATTCTCAGAACATGACAAGGAAAATTTGCAGGTATTTTGGCTAATGTTTCAGCAATAGAAGAAATATGAGGTTTGAAGCTGGATCACACAGGAAAGAGGAAATTTCTTCATTGACTATGAGCTGGATTGAAGAGACAGACTTCTGAAGTTCCTCTAATACCAAAATGAAAACCAAACCAAACTCACTGCTGTGGAGTCAGATCCGACTCACAGCGACCCCTCCTTGGGTTTCTGAAGCAGTATCACTATGGAAGTAGATTGCCCAACCTTCCTTCTGAGGAATGGCTGGTGGGTTTGAACCAGCAGCCTTCTGATTAGCAGTCAGATGCCTTAGGCACCACACCAGAAGTGCTCCTCTAATATCAAAAGATAATTTTAATAGGAAATCTGCTTGATGGATTTATATCTGAAAAACCAAATGTGAATAATGAGTAATACTTTTTTATGGTAATCTATATCACTGTTCTATTTTATTATTCATTCATTCATTCATTTATCAATTTATTCATGAAATAATTGCTGAGGATATGTTGTGTGTTAAGCGCTTTCAACTTTAGATTTTGAAGACTAGATTGGGGTTTCTCAAGAAGGCAGGAAAAGAATGTCAGAATTGCTAATCAGCTGTTTAAAAACCACCCCACTTTTTACCCTCTGCTTCCATTCTAATAAGCTTCCAGTAAAGTCCCTCACAGGGAGGAAGATATGCTAATTTTCCAGATAGTTAATGCCAAGCCAGGGATACAAGCATGATCCATTTCCAGGGATTTGGGAATTTTTAGTGAGCGGATGCATAAAATTTGAAAAAATTTCTGGGGGATTCTGCTACTCAATCCCTCACCCCACCTTATAAAGATATTCAGAGATGCATAGAATATGGTATCCAATGTTTAGGATGTGGATGTGGGTAAATAGTATAACAAGTATACCTATTCCTCATTTAATCAATGTGATTATGTTCCAAAAACCAGGTCATTATGCAAAAGTAGGAATTAGGCAAAAATGAAGGATGATCATATCAGATCACAAAATGGAGGAAGACTAATGATGCATAACTGCCAAATTACACATGTTATAACTGCTAATTACATTATTACATAAGTGCCAAACTGCTGAGAATCATAGCTCAGTCAAGCTGACACATAACCTTAACCATCACAGTCAGCATTACTCTAGACTAGAACCTTGGCATTCGTTACTGCCAGACTTATGTCATTGATGCACAAAATAGGTGAATAGTGGATTTTTTAAAATTGTAGTAAATACAAAATGTCAGCTAGCAAGATAGTTGATAAGTGAAGAGCAGGTGTATAAGTAGTGGGTTGGAATGCTCTCTTTAAAGAAAAAAAATGGCGTGTTTTAGAAGCTGTTCTCTAGGAAGAAATCTCTATATTAGGAATATTTGAACCTTCCTCTGTACTTTAATGACATTTATACAGAAAAGTTTTATTTTACAAATACAAATAAAATTTGCTTTCACATTAATCATTATGTGTGACCTGTTCATTTCTTTCATATCCCAAAGAGCATATTTCCAGATAACAAAAAAAAAAAAAACCTCACTGCCATCAAGTCAGGTCTGACTCATAGCAACTGCTCCTTGAGTTTCTGAGGCAATATCTCTATAGAAGTAGATTGCCCAGTCTTCCTTCCCAGGAAGGGATTGTAGGTTTGAACCTCCAGCCTTTTCTGGTTAGCAGTCAAATGCTTTAGGCACTATGCCACCACAGTTCCTTATTTCCAGATAGTCTTCGGGAAAGTTGGGCTTTTGCAGGATTTCATGCCCTACTTTTTTTGGGAAGTGCCCTGAGTGTTCCCAGGCATGAGGTGCTGGAGGGGGAAGATCAAAGGAGTGTAGGGGTGAAGGGAAATCCCAGAGCAATATTTCTCCAGGGAAGTTCAGTACCTATACTTGTTAGTACCTCCATAGGATTTTGCTCTGAACTGAAGCACTGCAGTTAAGTAATTTTATATTTTCAATGGACTCAAACCCACAGAACTGTGGATGTGACAAATCCAATTTATTAAAAAGTATGTAAAATATCTAGAATGGGTAAATGTCTAGAGATCAGAGGAAACACTGAGCTTCTGCTTATGATAATGGACAATTTGGCTACTGATATCGGTGATGCTTACACAACATGATTGATGTAATTGCTATCATTGAATTGTACATGTGAAAAATATTGAATTGGAAAATGTTGTGTTATCTATATGTTTACAACAATAAAAAAAGGTAGTGTTGATCACAAATGCTTATTTAATTTTCATTAAATTCTCTAAGCATTATATTTTAAATAAAAAATAAAATTGTCATATTTAACATATTTAAGTAACTTATTAACTTCTAAATGAAAATTGGCAGAGTTCAGACACACTGGTTTCTGAAAGAATGAACCAAGTCCTTTCTCCTCTCCTCTGATCACTTCTCACCTTGCTTCTTCCAGAGCTGCTGATCTGGTTCTGCACTATTTACCATTAGGCTGTTTTCTAGGGGAGGAGCTTTCAAAGTGGATAAAGGTCAAGGTATGCAAGCATGCTTCTCTGCTCTTGCTTTCCCAATATCTGAGAAGTAAGAGTAGGATCTCACTGCAGCCCTAAACTCTCTCATCTCCCTACTTCTCCCTTCTTCCTTCTCTCCCTTCAAATGTTCTCACTTTGCCCAGAACAACTTTCACCAGCTTATAAATAACTGAGCATTGATGGCAAACCTATACTTCATTATTGCCTGTCACTGGATTCCTTTCCTCATGGACTGATTAGCATGACTTTTTCTCAGAGGTGTGGCAAATAGAGATTAAGTTGGCCCTTCAGTGGTGTGTTGGGGCCAATTCTGAACATCTCATCCCAAATTACTGTTCAATGATATCACATTTGCAGCTTGAAATCAGCCATGGTGGAAGTATTCTCACTATGGAAATTGGAAAATTCTACAAATCAAATTTTTTTTTTTTTTTTTTTTGCCTACCAGAGAGCTGGGTTACCAGCAAAGTAATTGCTCTGGAGCTAACCCCTATGAAGGGTTGCCTGCTATCCTTTGCTGCCAGGAGAATGGTTGTGTTGTTGTGGTTAGATGCCACTGAGTCAGTTCTGACTCATACAACCCTACATACAACAGAATGAAACATTGCCCAGTCTTGTGCCATCTGCATGTCTTTTTTATCCTTGCATCAACTATGGCAATACATCACGTTGAGAATCTTTTGACTTTTTACTCTACTTTACCAAGCATGATATCTTTCTCCAGGGACTGGTCCCTTCTGGCAATGTAACCAAAGTATGTGAGACAAACTCTGGCCAATCACGCTTCTAAGGAGCATTCCAGCTGTACTTCTTCCAAGAAAGGTCTGTTCATTCTTTTGGCAGTCCACAGTGTTTTCAGTATTATTCACCAAAACCACAATCTAAACGTGTCAATTCTTGTTTGGTCTTCCTTATTCATTGCCCAGCTTTCACATGCATATGAAGCTATTGAAAATACCATTGCTTAGATCTGTGCACCTTAAAGTGACATCGTTGCACTTTAACACTTCAAAGAAATTTTGTGCAGTACTTTTACCGAATGCAATACGTCATTTAGTTTCTTGACTGCTGCTTCCACAGGAGTGGATCCAAGTAAAAGGAAATTTTTGACAACTTCATTCTTCTCTCCATTTATCATGATGTTGCTTATTGGTCCAGTTGTAAGTGTTTTTGTTTTCTTTATATTGAAGTGTAGTCCATACTGAAGGCTGTGGTCTTTCACTTTCATCAGTAAGTACAAGTCTTCTTCACTTTCACCAAGCAAAATTGTGCCATTTGCATATCACAGGTTGTTCAGGAGTCTCCCTCCGATCCTGATGCTGCATTCTTCTTCATATTTTCACATAGTCTTGCTATTCATGGTATTTGCTAAGCATACCTCAATAAGTATGGTAAAATGATGCAACCATCATGCACACATTTCCTGATTTTAAAATTTGCAGTGTCCTCTTGTTCCATTTGAATTACAGCCTCTTGGTCTATGTACAAGTTCCTCATGAGACCAATTAAGTGCTGTAGAATTAGCATTTATCACAATGTTATCCATAATTCAAAAGTGTTTGGAGCAGTGTATTGACAGCTTCCAGAAATGCAAGCTGGATTCAGAAGAGCACATGGAACAAGGGATATCATTGCTGATGTCAGATGGATCTTAGGTGAAAGTAAAGAATACCAGAAAGATGTTTACTTATGTTTTATTGACTGTGCAAAAGCATTCAATTGTGTGGATCATAACAAATTATGGGTTACATTGAGAATAATGAGAATACTGGAATACTTGATTGTACTCATAAGGAACCTGTACATAGATCAGGAGGCTATCATTAGAACAAAATAAGGTGATACTGCATGGTTCGAAATCAAGAAGGGAGTACGTCAGGGTTGTATCCTTTCATCATACTTATTCAATTTGTATGCTGAGCAAATAATCTGAGAAGCTGGGCTATATGAAGAAGAACTAGGCATCAGGATTAGAGGAAGACTCATTAGCAACCTGTGACATGCAGATGACACAACTTTGCTTGCTGAAAGTGAGGATGAGTTGAAGTGCTTGGTGATGAAGATTGAAGACTACAGTCTACAGTATGGATTACATATCAATGTAAAAAAAACCAACATCCTCCAGCAAGATGGTGAAATAGGCAGAAAGACTGCACAGACCCTCTTCAACAAAGAAAAGGGAAACCAATTAACACAGACACAGAAGATAATCCTGGACCCCTGAGCCTTGAAGGGAAGGATATAGAAGTAGACTAAACCTCAACTAGCAGAAGAATTTGTGTGAAAACACCAAAAAAGGAGACAGACGGAGCAGCAGTCTGGCAATGATTCTGAGCGATCCTGATGGCACAGACAGCTTGGAGATTCCCGAGTGGTGGTAGGACCTAAGAATTAACCTAAAAATCAGCCCTGCTAGCCAGGGACTGCACAGAGGACTGCTCTGGTGGCTGGGGAATAAACAGAAAAGGTGAAGAGAAAGGCGGGCTGAGCTGTGGACTTTTGCAGGTCCGGAGGGTGACATTATTTTGAAGCTTTAAAAGCAGCTTGACTATTTCAGGTATTTAAAGAGACAGTGCTTTAGCAGATTCCTGGGATTTAAGAACATGTTCAGCTTTCCAGCAACTCCAAGGACACTCCAGACCTGCAAGACTGAAAAGGTACCACATTCCTCTTGTTACTCTTATACCTCACAGCCACTTGGTGAATGGAGGTGTGGCCATTCCCCACGCTGACCTACCTTCTGGGCCCACAGGAACTCCATCACAGTCTGTGTGCTCAGACAGAGACTGAGTGCCCTGCCCTGTCCTCCATCAATTTTCTTTTTTTTTTTTTTTTTCTTTTTTGCCTTCATTTTTCTGGTGATTAGTTTGCTTTTATATTTCTGTTTTAAGACAATTATTATTATTAATACTTTTGTGCATTTTACTATTACTCTTAATCTTCCCCTCCCAGGTCATAGTTTTCACCATTTTTTCTTTTCCCTGTTCTGGTTGAAATTTTTTTTTTTAAGTGTTTTTTTTTTTCTTCCCCCTTTTTCTCATGGTTAACCCATTGCTTGTTTTTCTTTTTCATTTTTCCCATTGTTTTTCCTTCATTATTCTCCTTCTCTACTTTTTTCTCTTAGTGTCTTATCCCCAGATATTGCAGGTTTTCTTCTTTTTCCTTCTTCTTTTTCCTTTTTTGGTTACTGTTCCTGTGTGATTACATGGTATGTTTTGTCCATGTGCTTTTAGTTTTTTGATGGTTATTCAATTGTAATTTTTGTCTAACTGAGTGGGAAACAAAAACAGTCCCCATAAGACACAACTACGCCCACACCTCCTGTGATGTCACTTACTGAGCGAGAGCCACTACCTCCTTCTCCACCAATGGGCCAATGATAAAGAACCACCAAGAAAAGCCTGAA